>NW_019268560.1:2068392-2171313 GCF_002738365.1 Cucurbita moschata | reverse complement strand
TTTTTTTTTTTTTTTTTTTTTTTTTTTTTTTTTGTGCGGATAGTCGAAATAGGAGCTAGGGTTTATGTCAGATCATATGGAAATTGGTAATAAACCAAGCTAGTCCGAAATATGTTTTTTTTTTCCGACGAGCTAGGGTTTATGCTTCTCAAATTGGGCCCAACAAGTTTAGAAATTCAGTTTCTTAATCTCTAGGCTTCTTAATTTCCGCTAATACTCGTTTGTTCGTCATTTTGTACAATGAATTCCTTCTCCATTTGGCCCGGTCTATGGTTTCCTTGTTTATTTTTGGTATGTACACGATAGACTTTTTGTGTGTTTGGGTTTCTTTGGTTTAATAATTCTATGTTCAGAATGAAACAACTACCATAGATGCTTCAGATTGGCCGGGGTTCATGTTATTTCATTTCATTGTCGTATAAGCTTTCTTATTGTCGTTGTGACATACTTTAAGAATGCAATGCGATGCGGTTTAATTTATTCACACCTAAATTTTGGTCTCAGGAAATGTACCCGCATAGAAATTCATTTGCTTACTGCTCAAGGCCTGCAGGTATCGCCCTTCTTTCTCTTGCTCTTGATTCTTCTTTAACGATTCAATTATAGGGAACTGAAGATTTTTCAATTTCAAGAGTTTCAGTTTTTCTTTTTCTCCTTTTGGCTTTGAATTTTTTATTCCTAAAATTTTTATTTTATGATATGCTCATTTATCTTAGTTTGAAGTTGAAATAAGTTATGTCAATTGATATGAAACGATATAGTCCATATAAGTTCATATCTACGTCAAGTTATCAATGGTCATTGCCCATTTTGAACCATGAAACTGGCACCTACTTCATTTGGTTAGTAATGGTACGAAGTTTTCGATATTGTATAAAAAATTTCATACTTCATGTGACAAATAGAAGGGTCATATGAAAGAAAGAAATGATTTATCAATTTTCTGAGTTATTCACCACAAGTGCAAGGATTGAAAACTCTGAATGAATACTATTTTGAAGTTGTGTACCTTGGTTTGGTCATATGGTCCATTCCTCACTAGCTGCATCTTCTCTGCAGCCTATGTTGGATGTTCCAATATACGGGAGGATTGCAACACTGGAACTTTTTCGCCCACACGTGAGCTATATCTTTTCCAAGCCCTGATTACCAATATTCAATGTACATTTCCTTCTTTTTTTTTGTGACTTTCTTTCCCATGTATTAAATAGGGGGAAGCACAAGATTTTCTTTTCATAGCAACTGAGCGGTACAAGTTCTGTGTTCTTCAATGGGATACTGAGAGTTCGGAGCTTATTACAAGGTTCAAGTACTTCTATAGTTGTTTTTCCCCACCCTCCCCCCTTTATTCTTCCTTTAATGTGATTGTATTTATTCTAGTTTTTGTAAATTAGTTTCATGTTTTTTTCATTATCTTCTTTTCATGTGAGTCCGTTTGTTTAAACTATAAAAAAACCTAAAGAACATGTTGCTTTCCTATTTACATTTCTTTCATTTTGTGAAGTGGGATTTAAGAAGTTCTGCAAGTTTGGATGTATCTAATAATTAATAAAGACTCTCGTATCTCTGATTATTAAATGTCTTTTGGGTTATTTATTTAGTTCTTTTAAATAATAGAATGAAATTGCATCCTACCAACAGGAATTTATTTTTTGTATAATTGATCAGAATATTACTTCCGTGGATATAGGCCTAATCCATTGATACTTGAAGAAAGGTAGAATATGAGTAATAGGCCTTAAATGAATTTTTAATTTTCTACTTGCTCAATAAAATTTATTAAACTTGGATTGTCGTATATGTAATATACTTCAAAGTGTTCTATCTTTACAGTTTTTTTGGCATGTCTGGCAGGGCAATGGGGGACGTCTCAGATCGCATTGGGCGTCCTACTGACAGTGGTCAGGTACCTCCAGTCTAGGATTCATTTCAAACTGTTGCTCATTTGTTTTGTCATGTTTTCTAATTTATTAGTTTTTTCTTTACAAGTTTATAGTATTTCGACACAGTTCAGAACATGTGAGGAGTTTCTTTCATGTTTTGGTTATGGTTTTTCTTTTATCTGCAGATTGGTATTATAGACCCAGACTGTAGATTGATTGGACTTCATTTATATGATGGCTTGTTCAAGGTGTGTAATTTTAATAGATGTCAATGAGATATCCTTGTCTTCTATTTGTGTTGGACTTTTTAAATAAACACTCAACATAGTTTTCAATTTCCAAATACCTGTTATGTTCTGACTTTTCACGAAATACTCACCATGGCTTTCAAATATCTGTTACACTTTGACCACTTTGGATTATGAGCAAAGTCATCTGTTCTTTTGCCAGGTAATTCCTTTTGACAATAAAGGACAGCTCAAAGAAGCATTTAACATTAGGTACTCAATTTAGATTACTGGACTTGGGTTAATTATGAAATTTCCTTCAAATAAAATCAAGACATTCCTGGGGGGGGAGGCGGTTATTTTTTGCCATTATTTTCTCTACATCTGCCATCTATTCCTGTTTTGTGCAACTTATTATTTCATGAAATAACTAGTGATAGTTGTGTGATAATTTGTTACGTTTCTTATTTATTTATTTTGTTAGTTGGTAAGATAATGTTTTGTTGTCTTGATTCATTTGGCTACTGCTTATTCTTTTGTGGCTATTTATTTCAGGCTTGAGGAACTTCAAGTTTTGGATATCAAGTTTCTTTATGGTTGTTCAAGGCCTACAATTGTAGTTCTTTACCAGGTACCTATTCTACCTTTCTCATCTCCCTTATAACAGAGGTAATGGATTTAATTTTTTCTTTCTATTCAGTTTTCTCTCTCTCTCTCTCTACATGTATACTATGAATTGAAGATAACACAACATTAGTAGAAAAAATTTGCAGGTATATAATGTTGTTTGGGATGAAAGTGGTTGAAATATTTTCATATCTTGGTTGGTTGGTTTTAATTATTGCACAATGCAAAACACATCTTGAACAAGCCTGCGTGTGGTATGATGCTGGCTGTGATGGGTGAGATTTGTAGAATCATTTCCTAAGGGGACGTTTATGGTCTTCTGTTGTTTCTGTCATAATTTGAGTGAACAGTCTACTTGAAGAACTCAGTGATATGCAATAAAAAGAGGCANAAAAAAAAAAAAAAAAAAAAAAAAAAAAAACGAAGGAAAAAACGAGAACGGAGCCATTGATTCTAATGGAGCTTCATCGCAAGGACAAAATCGCTTTAGTTGTAGCGTCTCTTGCAGCGCTAACAATCTACTTTACGGCCAGACGGCGCCGGAAGCAGAGGAGCGTTCGTAGTTCGTGTTATTTGCGAGATGATCAGAAGCCTCAGTACGCATTTAAACGCGTCTTGGCTGACAATTCTTATTCTGCGTTCAAACATTTGAAGCTCGATATGAATACAGGTGAAGTTAGTCGGTTACTCTATTTCAAATATGATATTGTGTTTAGCTGCCGAGACTTTGAGTCATGTTATTAGAAGCAAATGGAGAGTTTAATGAATGAACGATATGATAAGGAGCTATGATTTAGTTTTTTATTGGATTTAGCAACCTTAATCTAAGTTGTTAATTGCATTTAGAAATGTTTGTTTGGGAAATGATGATTTATGTGCTTTTTAAGCTGAATAATTTCCATGGAGCAATAGGATGTAGGGAATGAAAATCTGGAAGATTCTTTTTATTATTTCTTTAATTTAATAGTTGGCGAAAAGTGCTCATAAGTATTTGAAATTTACTCTTGTTAGGATTGTTAGCAACAATTCTTTCATGAATGGCTTTCATTTGTCTTCTCGTCAATCTTCAAGCTCCATTTCTCGTAAAAGATTTTGCAATGGTAGCTCTCAATGTTCTTACAAGGGGGTTGGCTGAGTGAAGTGAGTTTCTTTTTTTTTTTTTTTTTTTTTTTTTTTTTTTTTTTTTTTTTTTGTATCTACTCATGTTTGTTTGTTGATTGTGTTTTATGGTTACTATCATATATATTTTTATTTTATATAGAATATGGGCAAATAAATTGAAGCTTTGGTGAAATTTTGCAAATGTACACTGTTCTTCCTAATAGCTCTAGTGCAATTCTACCTGACTGGATCTTGTATTGTAATTATTTAATCTGGTTCCAGTTTTAATTGGTTTTCATTTCTTGTGAATGATGCATATATTACATATTTTATCCACATGTTCTAATGTACCTTGGCAAGATTATGTGGTGCTTACTTTTCTTTTTTATGTTTTCAGGATAACAAAGATGCTAGGCATGTTAAAACCTATGAGGTTGTTCTAAAGGATAAGGATTTTGTTGAAGGTCCATGGTCCCAGAACAATCTCGATAATGGGGCTGCTGTCCTGATACCTGTGCCTCCACCACTGTGTGGTGTCATCATTATTGGAGAGGAGACAATTGTTTACTGCAGTGCCACAGCATTTAAAGCAATACCTATTAGACCTGTATGCTGTTGCTAAAATTTAATAGTTTTTAGATATCTAATACTAAATCTCTGTAGTTCTAAGCTATGACTTTTGATACCTTTTTTCCTTGACCTACTTTCTTACAAGTTTTTCACTTCTAGTCCATCACCAGAGCATATGGAAGGGTTGATGCTGATGGTTCAAGGTACTTGCTTGGTGATCATGCTGGTCTACTTCACCTTCTTGTCATAACTCATGAAAAAGAAAGGTAACTAATTCTTGTTCAAAGTTTCATGGCATTTTTCTTGACATCCTTAATTGTTCAAAGTTTCATGTTTGTTTCTGTGGATCTTGACCTTTCCATTTGTAGGGTTACTGGACTTAAGATTGAATTGTTGGGGGAAACATCTATTGCCTCTACCATATCATATCTTGATAACGCTTTTGTATATATTGGGTCAAGCTATGGGGATTCTCAGGTATGGTAGACATAAATGTATCTATCAACCTTCTCTAGTGTAAATTTTGGTAAAACTATTCTTATAGATTTTGCTCTAAATTCTTGACTCATCATCACTTTTTTAACTAGTATATTTTCATGTTATGGGATGTTGCCCAACATAGGTCAGTGCTACCTCCGAATTTGATAGGAATGTATACAACTGATTGACTGAGCATGCATACAGGGATTGATATGATGTATCCATCTCAGTTATATACAGTTCGATAGTTTTTTGGCATAGCGCACATTGAAATGGGTAATTAGTTTGGGTTGTTGGATAAATGATAACATATTTTTGTGTGATGGTGCAAATGCAGCTTGTTAAGCTCAATGTACAACCTGATGCCAAAGGATCATATGTAGAAGTTTTGGAGAGGTATGTCAACTTGGGGCCTATTGTTGATTTTTGTGTGGTAGACCTTGAGAGGCAAGGCCAAGGTCAGGTTGTAACCTGCTCTGGTGCTTATAAGGACGGTTCTCTTCGTGTAGTTCGCAACGGAATTGGAATTAACGAACAGGTTTGCCAATTTTATCAGTTATGTTAATGTTTGTGATAAATCTTCATTCAATCCATACAAATTTCCCTGTTTCGTGTCACAAAAATCCAGACGGATTTCATGTGATAATTATGTGTGGACTTTGTAGGCATCTGTGGAACTTCAAGGAATAAAAGGAATGTGGTCATTGAGATCTTCTACTGATGATCCATTTGATACATTTCTCGTTGTAAGCTTTATCAGTGAAACTAGAATTTTGGCAATGAATCTTGAGGATGAATTGGAGGAAACAGAGATAGAAGGTTTCAACTCTCAAGTGCAGACACTGTTTTGCCATGATGCATTATTTAATCAACTTGTTCAGGTAAATTCTTTTCTCTGAGTAACTAAAGAATTGACTAAACGGGCAGTTTTTCATTAAAAATTACTTGGTTAGGTGTTATGCATGGATTTCTTTAATCACTGTTTCTAATAGGTGCACGTTGAAACCCGTCCCTGGCCTATACTCCAAGTCATCTCTCGTCTGAACAAAATCTGGTGGGGACAGGGTCTGGAATGCCTTGCGGTGTTCTTTTTTAAATTAAATTTTAATCAAGCTGAAAGACGTTTTACTTAGGTTGTGATTCAATGTCATGTGATAAGACGAACATATATTTTGTTAGTATCCTGTAATTATGACATTAAAACTGACAATATTTTATAAATTTGTGATTGGAGACAGGAATGGGTCAATGTCTAAAAAACAATTCCTCTTAACTCTTAGCTCATCAGGCCTACATAATCCTAATTGGAAATTGATTGTCTGTCACTTTTATTTATATACTTACCCAGATATATTTCTCATGGTTGGTCATTCTTTATTACCGTTTTAATGGTACATGCAATGATGAATCCAGCTGATGGTCAAAATTGGTTCTTTCCCATGTATCATCTAAATTCTATCATATTGCTTTCTTAGATGTTGGATTTTTTTTCCCTCAATCACTGACGTTTGAACTTGAGATATCTGCTAATTACAACCAAATGTATGTCAGGTTACTTCAAGTTCTGTAAGATTAGTTAGTTCTACCACTAGAGAACTTCGCAATGAATGGAATGCACCATCTAACTATTCAATCAATGTTGCCACTGCTAATGCTTCCCAGGTGTGTTGATTTATTTTTGTCACTTTAATTAATTCATTTCTCTTTATGCTTGAATGAATTTTGTGGATGTGTTGCATAAGCCGTTTTGCTGTTCCCCTTTATGCCTCAACTTTGGATAGCTATTTAAGGGAAAAATCATTATTACAAAATAGAAACTCAGAGAAACTTTTGTGGTCGATGAGTTATGAAAGTCCTTCATTTTGGGCTTTTGACATCTCAACTTCCCAGTTACAAGAACAAATACACAGAGGCTTGTCAGGAGTAGTGATTTTTAGATGACAACATTTTCATCGATATGCTCTTGACCATCTTCTTTTGGATTACATTTGTTGAAGCATGTTTAAATTTAGATTCTTAGCTAAATATTTAAAGTTGTGCAAGCTAGTACAATATGAGAACCATCAGCAAAACGATCCTTCTTCTAGGTATGCATTTTAACTCTTAAAAATTGTACATATCTATCTCGCACATGTTTCTATCTTTTAATACTATGTTTTCTAATAAGTCTTATCATTTATAGAAAAGGTGATTAATGATTTCTTATCTCTTAAACACCAGGTTTTATTGGCAACAGGCGGTGGTGTTTTAGTTCATTTAGAAATTTGCGACGGATTATTGGTTGAAAAGAAACATATACAGTTGGAGCATGAGATTTCCTGTCTCGACATAAACCCAATTGGTGACAACCCAAATTATAGTCAGCTCGCTGCAGTTGGAATGTGGACAGATATAAGTGTCAGAATATTTTCGCTACCTGACCTGAATCTCCTTACAAAGGAACATTTGGGAGGAGAGATAATACCTCGTTCAGTTCTTCTTTGTACTTTTGAAGGGGTATGTGTGCTTACTCTTCCCTTGTTTCTACCTTGGTTTATTTGGTTTGGTTAGGTCAAATCTGCTTCTGTAATGTGAATGATTATTATAATGGACGAGTTGTTGTGGGATGGAAGAAGATTCATGCTCTTGATGTATTCCGAAACTTATTATGGAATCGTGTCACCTACTTTTTGGCCAGAGGGAATTTTATTTCTTTAGATTTTATCCTGTGTTAATTGAAGATTTTGTATTATCACGTCTTGCCTATGCTAACTAAAAACCCATGTTATCCAATAATTTTTCGACATTTACGACGTAACTTGAATTGGATCTATTCAATATGTTGAACACTGTCCTCGAGTTCTAAGTAAATAACTTGCGGACTTGCTTAACTTCTGTTTATGAAGTTTGTGTGTCATTTTGTTTTCAGATATCTTACTTGCTGTGCGCTCTTGGAGATGGTCATCTTTTGAACTTTATATTGAACACAAATTCGAATTCTTGTGAGCTAATGGACAGGAAAAAGGTTTCTCTTGGAACCCAACCTATAACACTCCGTACCTTTTCGTCCAAGAATGCTACACATGTATTTGCTGCATCAGACAGACCTACAGTCATTTATAGCAGTAACAAGAAACTACTTTACAGCAATGTTAATCTGAAGGAAGTTAGCCATATGTGTCCTTTCAACTCTGCTGCTTTTCCTGACAGGTACTTCTTGGTTGTGTTGTTTGCTGAAGAATTTCTGTCTCTGTATGTAGGGCTCTCAGGTTTCAGAGTCTGTCTCTAACATTTTATAAACTTGTTCGTAATTTTGTTTAAAAGTAATACGATGTGTAGAAATAAGTTCGAGGATTGTCGGTTAATGCCTTTTTGTCCCAACTATTCTTGTTTTGGTTATCAGCCTTGCAATTGCAAAAGAAGGGGAACTCACAATCGGCACCATTGATGATATTCAAAAGCTTCATATCCGCTCTATCCCGCTTGGGGAGCATGCACGCCGTATCTGCCATCAGGAGCAGTCCAGAACATTTGCTATTTGTAGTCTGAGATATAACCAATCGGGCACCGAAGACACTGAAATGCATTTTATTCGCTTATTAGATGACCAAACCTTTGAGTCCATCTCAACCTATGCACTTGACACTTATGAGTATGGGTGTTCTATTCTTAGTTGCTCGTTCTCAGACGATAGTAATGTGTATTACTGTGTTGGAACTGCATATGTTATGCCGGAAGAAAACGAACCAACCAAGGTGTTAGCATGGGCTGTATATTTTAAAACCTGAGAGTAGGAGCTTTATATCTATTCTAATCTCTTGTTATCTGTTCTCAATTCCAGGGCCGGATATTGGTTTTTGTTGTGGAGGAAGGTAAGCTACAGCTTATTGCTGAGAAGGAAACCAAGGGATCTGTTTATTCCTTGAATGCTTTCAATGGAAAGCTGCTGGCTGCTATTAACCAAAAAATTCAATTATACAAATGGACACTTCGAGATGACGGTACTCGTGAGTTACAATCTGAATGTGGGCACCATGGACACATACTTGCTCTCTATGTGCAAACTCGTGGCGATTTCATTGTTGTTGGAGATTTGATGAAGTCCATATCCCTGTTAATCTACAAGGTTAGACACTATCCTGTAACTCGTGCTCGTCTTCAATTTAGCTGCAAGAACAAAAGAGAAGCATAAATTGGGATGCTTTATTTGTTTGTGTAATTCTGAATGCTGATTGTTGTTACTTCTGCACCAGCATGAGGAAGGTGCTATTGAGGAGAGAGCTCGTGACTACAATGCAAATTGGATGTCAGCAGTTGAAATTCTCGACGACGACATTTACCTCGGTGCTGAAAATTACTTCAACCTCTTCACTGTTCGAAAGAACAGCGAAGGAGCAACTGACGAGGAGCGCAGCCGCCTAGAGGTGGTTGGTGAATACCACCTTGGTGAATTTGTTAACCGTTTCCGACATGGCTCTCTTGTAATGCGTTTACCAGATTCCGAGGTGGGTCAGATTCCAACTGTTATTTTTGGCTCTGTCAATGGCGTAATTGGGGTCATCGCTTCACTACCTCGCGAGCAATACGTGTTCTTGGAGAAACTCCAATCCATCTTGAGGAAAGTGATTAAGGGTGTGGGAGGACTGAGCCATGAGCAGTGGAGGTCTTTCAACAATGAGAAGAGAACCGCAGAAGCTAAAAATTTCTTGGACGGAGATCTAATTGAGTCGTTCCTTGACCTCAACCGCAGTAAAATGGAAGATGTGTCTCGGGCGATGGGTGTTTCGGCTGAGGAGCTTTGCAAGAGAGTAGAGGAGTTGACAAGGCTACATTGATTCGAACTGGCCTGCACTTCAAATCAATTTTATTTATTCATTGTTTCTGATCTCCCCAGAATTTACACGCTTGGATTTGAGATCACTGTTGGGTTTACCCGTGTTTAGTCTTTTGGTACAAGAATCCTATACTGATGTGCTGTTTATCTTGTTCATCCTTGTTCATAGAGCCGGTTCTTCTGCTCTGCTTTATCCCAAAGCATAGTGTTCAAGATGTAGCTAAAAGACCTTTGGCAACTTCAGTATTGGAATTTATGCAAACTTTATTTTCAATATTTGGTGAAAGCAGCAGCTTTAGTTTGATAACTACTAGCTTTAATGTCGTTAATGACATGTTGTCTATAGTTGTATACCCATTACAAACTTTTTTTACTCGTGTTGCCTATAGTTGTATACCCATTACAAACTTTTTTTACTTGCTTTCATGTCAGATAGAATTTTACTATTTTTTGTTGTGTCTGTATAAGAGTGTGATCGGTCACCAAAATTCTGTCAAAATCGTTATAAAAATACACCAAATGTATTACGGGAAAATATGGCTAATTATATACGTTCTTATTCTTTCTACTCGAATTATATGATATCAGATATGATATTAAAGTCATTATTTCCCGAGTCTTGAACAGACCAACATTGTCTGCCAAGACCAAATTTCAGACAGTTGTCCGTTGGATTAGTTGGATTAGAATGATTGACGCACAATCGCTGTCCCGGTCAACTAATACAAGAACTTCATTTTCAATTTTTTGCATTTTGTCTAAAATGCAAAAAGCTCTCAAACTGTTCTCCGACTTTGGGTTATTAAACTTACTTAAGGCCATAATACAAGAACAAAACCTATCAAACACGTCTCTGTTTCCTCATTTCAATAATAGGACACAAATTTAAAGCTCATTCATGTTCTTCAATGGAGATGGGGATTCAATCCATCATCATCCCTGGTTTGCTGCTGCAATTCTTGATCGGCATTTTTCAAAAACTGGTCCCAACCACTTCCAGGGCTCGTATCCAAGTAATCGAATGGAACCGCAGTCTTCAATCCTGGCCTCACCGCCCTCCGGCTCTCTACGATTCTGAAATCAACCTCTTCATTCTGCTCCTCCAATTCCTCCCAATTGAACAGCAATGGAAGTGTGAATGCACCCCATGGATTGAAATCCACTATCTTAACAGCTTCATTTTTCGTCACGTACACATCGAACGTGTAATTCTCCGATTCGAAGCCTGACTTCACATGGTCGATAAAGAATTCTCGGATGACTTCTAGCAGGCTCTCCGTCTTCTCCACTAAAGCAGGATAGAACGTTGTGACCTCACGCTGGGAAATGCCAACCAGGTCCCGATTCCTCACGAAGCAACGAAACTCCATCTCTGGCCGAAGTGACGGGTACCACTTGCGCAGCGCAAGGAAGAATCTCGACGGCCTCGACGACGATTTGTCGGTGCAGGAATCATACGCATGACAGAGATCATGAACAAGAGAATCAGACGATCGAAGCAAGAGCGCAATCTCACTGAGCGAACAGCACTTCAAAGTTCCGGTAGAGCTAATCCACGCAGAGTCTTTCGGTGCGCTCCAGTTCAACTTAGGGAAGACGGAACCGCCAAGAGACAAAATCGACTGTTTAACGTCAGATTCAAGCTCCGGAAACGAAGGAGGAGAAGTGGACTGTTCCGATTCATCATCCGATCCTTCTTTCAACAGGTAATCCTCTTCGTCCTCGGGATTAACGACTCTGTTAGGAAGAGCATCCTCGTTGGAGATGGAAAGTGGAAGGAGGAAAGGCCCAGAGTCGTCGAGAAGGTACTGAACGAAAGATTCTGGGAGCTCGTGAATTAGGGTTTTGATAGAAAAGGATTTGAATTTTGGATACCATTCTTGAATTTGGCAGCGATTAACTTCTTCCTGCTTCATTTGGTTGCAGCCACACTGGTTTCCAGTTCTTCGCTAGGGCAGACGCGTGGGGAAGACGAAACCCTGCGCTCTCGGAAGCTTTTATACCCCCAAATATGAATGCAACCAAGGTTAGTTTTATTTATTTATTATTAGTTTTTTATTTTAATTGAGATGTATTAATTAGAGTTGAACTAATAATTATATTATCAATAAATTTTGATAAAAAAAAAATAATATTTATAAATGTTTCAATAATTTTTTAAATCGTTGAATAAATTTACTTTTTGTTGATATTATATTAAAAAAAAAAAAATTTTATTTTTTTTTAGTTCATGATGAAATATTTTATTTTTTTTATTTTTTACTTTAATAACTTGGTTAAAATGAAAATTTAAAATACATCATTGTATTTCTCTGGTCAGACGATAATCCCTTTAAGAGAGGTTTATACCGTTTTAACTAATTGAGCTGTCTCAAACTTATCACGTGCCGGTTGATTATAACTTTAGTAGAATAGATAACACATCGTAAAACGATTGAGCTATCTCAAACTTATCACGCGTCGGTTGATTACAACTTTAGCATAACACATAACACATCGTAAAACGATTGAGCTATCTCAAACTTATCACGTGTCGGTTGATTATAACTTTAGCATAACACGTAACACATCGTATATTTATTTGGACTCTTCCAATCAAACGCTAAGAACATTTTTTTCTTTCAATATTGAGGAAAAAAAAAAACTTTGGGAACTTCATATCTTCTCCACTGCATCTGTGCTTGTGGTTGGTATGTTTGAGTTACGATAGCCTTCTTCCACTGATACCCTTTGGTTCACTGCACACTCCTTTGCTTCTCTGTCCTTTCCCCACAGAAGGATATACATTCCACTTATGATCATCACTGACCCTATAACACTGCCACAGCATCACATTTTTCAGCATTTTTTTGGTCCTAATCAAGCCACACACACTACAGAACTTTTAGTTTTGATCTTAAGAAACCCCAGCTTAGAAACAATTTCTCAGTTTTGATCAAGAAATAGGAAGAAAAATGAAGAACAAAAGCAGACCTTCCTAGATGAATCTGTTCATGCAAGATGAAGAAATCAAATATGGCTGCAAAAACCTCCATGAAAGGAGTAAAAGCAGCTGTAAAAACTGGCCCTTTCTGTTTCACACACCAAGACATCCCCACATAGCACAGCCCTGAACCCACTGATCCCTGTTAAGCCCATCTCAACATCATCAAATATCAAACAAATTTAGCAACAAATATGTTATGAGGGAAAAAAGACTGATACTTACAGCATATACGAGGCTTAAGATAGCGAACGTCCCTTTCACGATGAACACGGAGTTCTTCCTGTCTATAATCAAGTGTAAAACAGCTGATTGAATGGCACTGAAGAAGGACATGATACAGGTACTAGAATATTGACATGGATAAACCTTGCCAACTCTTGATTGCATAAGGAACCAAGAGGACCACATAAAGCAGCCTGCAGTCAAAACCAATGAACCTATTAGCCACTTTCCTGGTGTGTCAGCTTGAACTGTTACACGAGCTCCGTTCGTTTTCGCAGTTGCTGAACCCGGGCTGGTCAACGACATTCCTTTGTACAGAATCAGAATTAAGTTCCCTGAAATGCACACCAGAGTCCCAAGCACTTTGGCTCTTCCACCCTTGCTTTTCATGTCCACTTTTTCCATTCTAGAAAGATTTTGAAACCAAAGTTACTACTATCATCACATTGGAAAAGAAAATGAACTATGATTCGTTTCGGTACGCACCGGAGTAATACGGCTAGAACGAACGTATTTACGGGCACCAGATTGAGAAATGCACAAGAGAAAGTTGCAGATGTGTAGTGCAGACCAATTAGGAATAGGTATAATGTTAGTGTTAGCCTGCATTAGTGTATCTTTACTGAGAAAAACATCATAAATTTATGGTGAAGCTTATACAAAAAGATGTCTATACTAACCCAAGTAAGGAACTGATGAAAAGGAGGAATAAGATGTAAGCTGTAAGCTGAGGTCTGGTTTTCCTGCATTTCACCAAAAACAGAGAACTCTATAGCTTTGAATCATTTAAAAGCTTTTCACATAACAAAGAAGAACTTGGACAAGTAAGAAGGAAAATGCAGTGTCTAGTATGAACCAAGGTGCCTTTACCTTTCCCAAAAATAGGCTATTGGCAACAAAAAAAGAGAGGAAATCGTCTGTCGATACACGACGATGAGTAGCTGACTGATGCCTTCATTAAGAATCTCCTTAAGTAGTATGTTCACACCTGCAAGAGCAAGATTTATTGAAAGCATTACCACAACAGGCTTCATTTTTACACCTTTTATGCCCAAAAGCTTATGAACTACGATTTTTGTTGTGAAAACACACGCATATATATAAGTTTAGCCTTTTTCTGATAGGGAAAGGGAAATTATTTAGAACAGTGAAACTTGTAGCACTGCTATGAAAGCATCTTGTATCAGTTTTTGTCTCTGCTCCCTTTCTATGGAACCTTTAACAGTCATATGTTTGGAGTAAGCTCATGAATCGTCACGACGCTGACGTTTGAAATGTAGCGTGAGTCTATAAGGACCGAGCAAGGTTGTTATAATCTCATGATGCCCTTTCTTGTTAATCTTTAGTGCTGAGCATCTTTGAAGAGTTAAGAGGGAGATAGAGAAAGCTGGGGCAACTACAGCCGAGAAACTCTGTCTAATATCTTGGAATCAAATATTTGCCTTGGAAAAAAAATAAAAATCCTCTCCCATTTATTATCTATTTCCATGGCACTTGAAGAACAACATGTCAAATCTCACAAAAAGATGTGTAGTCACAAAGAAAGAAAGTAATGGATGCTTGGTAGATCTGATATATGCACTCCAAAAGGCTTAGTGGTTTCATGAACTTGAAATCGAAACACCATAGTCGTTTCCTTTTGAATACATTTCATCCAAATACATTATGAGAATCTAAGAAGCATAGATATAGACTAGAGAATCATATATGTGAGATCTCACATCGGTCGGGGAGGAGAACGAAACACCTTTTATAAAGATGTGGAAACCTTTTCCTAGCAGATGCGTTTTAAAAACCTTGAGGGGAAACTCGAAAGGGAAAGCACAAAGAGGACAATATTTGCTAGCAGTGGGCTTGAGCCGTTACAAATGGTATCAGAGCCAGACACTAGGCGATGTGCCAGTGAGGAGGCTGTTCCCCGAAGGGGAGTAGACACGAGGCGGTGTGCCAATAAGGACGTTGGCCCCAAAGGGGGTGGATTTGGCGGGGGTCCCACATCAATTGGAGAAAGGAACGAGTGCCAGCAGAGGCTGTTCCCTGAAGGGGGGTAGACACGAGGCGGTGTGCTAGTAAGAACGTTGACCCCAAAGGGGAGTGGATTTGGCGGGGGTCCCACATCAATTGGAGAAAGGAACGAGTGCCACAAGGACGCTAGGCCCTGAAGGGGGGTAGATTGTGAGATCCCACATCGGTTGGGGAGGAGAATGAAACATCCTTTATGAAGGTGTGGAAACCTCTCCCTAGCATCCGCATTTTAAAAACCTTGAGGGGAAGCTTGAAAGGAAAAGACCAAAGAGGACAATATCGGCTCGCGGTGGGCTTGGGCTGTTACAGTATAAGACACAACACAGACATGACGATGTGTCTTTTTTTAGAAAATATGGAACCTAGATACGATAAGGTCATTCGAAGTCAACAAGTTTATGCATTTCGCTCTCGTGATCACTATTGCATGTCTATTATGCTCAACAAATGTTCGGACCCGTATTGACTTATTGTATAGTGATAACGAGCAGTGCCTGATACGCATGTAGCAAGTGTTAGGAGTTTATGAGCATTATGAAGCTTGGAAGTGGTAATGCTTGTTAGGTGAGAGTGATTGCCTCTAGTTCTATATATGGCTCAAAAGTCAAATTTGTGCTTGCACTTACAATATGAAGTGACATGAGGCAAAGTTGAATGGTTGATCCTCCCATTATATGCTCAAAATGATCTTTGCCAAAATACTTTGATTATGCAGCTCTTATGACCAGGCTCTCCAGTACTTGAAACATGATCGTGATACCGCAAAGCGGACTTCAAGATGTGGTATTTCGTTAATGATTTGTTCGTCATATGGACATATCTCAACTTCGTATACAACTCTTTGAGTTATGTACGAGTTGAACGAGTAGAATCAGTTTAAATCTAAGCAATTGGTCTGTATTTTTTCAAATCTTCTCTTTGAGGAACAAGGATGCTTTTGAAGTCTGAGCTTTTCTCAAACTTCATGAACAAGAAAGCCAGTTTTTCTAGAGAATCACGACTCTCGATCATAAACTCTCATAGCTTTGCTTTGGGCTTCTCATAAAAGAAGAAGAACTCAACAATCCTCCCCTCAAACAACCAACGATACCCCAAGTGTCCTCGAACAAAGTACACCATAGAGCCTCCCCTGAGATCTATGGAGCCATCGAACAACCTCTCCTTAATTGAGGCTCGACTTCTTCTCAGGAGTCCTTGAACAAAGTACACCCTTTATTCGACACTTGAGTCACTTTTGACTACACGTTTGAGGGTCTCAATTTCGTTGTTCGACATTTGAGGATTCTATTGACATTGGCTCAGTTAAGGGCATGACTCTAATACCATGTTAGGAATCATGGATTTCCACAATAGTATGATATTGTCCACGCTTTAGTAGCTTTGCTTTGGACTTCCCTTATACCAATGGAGATGTATTTCTTACTTATAAACTCATGATCATTCCCAAAATTAGCCGACGTGGGACTCCCTCCCAACAATCCTCAACAAGAACAACATGCAAAATCCTACTTCCCGGCAATTACCAAGATTCTACCCCTTTTCCCTTTCCCTAAAGCTAAATGGAGAGATACCCACCTTAACTTTTTCTTTGGAGTAAATCATATGCCAATAAAAGTTTCAAGGGCAAAGAATTAATGGTTTAATGAGATCAAACAAAGCATCATATATTATATTACCTTAATGGGGTGTAATAAAATAGTTGGTGGGTACAAATATGATGCATCTAATTCTAAATTTGATTCTTGAAGGCACTTCCCACGAAGTATATGGAACAAAAGTTTATTTTAACCTGTCACTAATCCATCTTTGGCTTTAAATTTTGACAAACAAAAGAGCATCATTTCAAGTAAAAAAAGATGAACAGGGTAGCTTCAACTAAGTCAAGAAGCACCATCAATACACAGCAGCAGGCATCCCATTGAGCTCTGTTTTTATTGCTAGGGGACTGCAAGAGGGTTGTCAATATGATTAGGAAAGGCTTGTTCTTGAGTTTTGCCTCAAATTATTGGCTGAAACATTGAATTTGGAGTGTGATTATTTGGTAACAGAGAACTGAGCAATGCTTATCACGTTCTCCCATTGGCACTAAGAACTGTCTCCCAAAGCCTCTTATATTAGATAGTGATTGATGGAAGTGTGATTATTAGAGCCACACCTTGCAAATCAGAACAAAATGGTCAGAATCCCCATGGATTTTCTTCAACCAATGAAGTCAAAAAAACTCATTTTGTTGCCTAATGACATTTCACTGTTTATGGCCTATAAAGTTTGTTTGTTTTCCTTCACTTTTTTGATGGGATATACTATGGGCGAAAAGGAAAATCATAGGCCTTTTTTTATTTAGAAGTTTTTGGTTTGATTTTTGGACTGAATTTTAAGCATTGGAGGTGGATTTTAGAAGCATACTCGTCCAATTCTAGTTTTAGATAATACTCCATTTGGATGGCCTAATTTAATTGATGCACCGGTTTCACTTAAGAATATTGCTTCCAAGCTCACCGCTAGTAGATATTATTCTCTTGAGGTTTTCTCTTTCAGGCTTTCCCTCAAAGTTTTTAAAACGTGTTTACTAGGAAGAGGTTTCCACACCCTTATAAAGAATGTTTCGTTCTCTTCCCCAACCGATGTGGGATCTCACAATCCACCTCTCCTCCCCAACCGATGTGAGATCTCACAATCCACCCACCTTCAGAGCCCAGTGTCTCGTTGGCACTTGAACCCCTCTCCAATCGATGTGGAATCTCACAGTCCACCCCTCTTTGGGGTCCAACATCCTTGTTGATATATCGCCCAGTGTCCTCCCCCCTTCAGGGCTCAATATCCTCACTGGCACACTGTCCAATGTCTAGCTCTAATACCATTTGTGACAGCCCAAGCCCACCGCTAGCAGATATTATCCTCTTTGGATTTTTCCCTCGGTTTTTAAAATGTGTTTGCTAGGGAGAGGTTTTCAAGACCCTTATAAAGAATGTTTCGTTCTCCTCTCCAACCGACGTGGAATCTCACATTTTTGCAGAAAAATGATAATATAATGACAGTTCTTGAAATAAATCTGATAATACGTTGGAGGCAGGTTGAGAAAAAAATGTGTCCCCAATCAAACCAGGGACTGGATGAACCTGGACTTCATGTTTAATTGTAATGGTTACACTCAGATCCAACAAAAAATAAGAACCTGCAAAGCAAGTTTCTGACAATAAGAACATGTTCTTGGGGCCATTGCCATCCTAAAATGCTAATGAACTCAGTTTGTAGAGCTCATTGTTGCATCATCACAACATTCCTCAGGTGGTGTAACACTACTACAAACACACTCCATGGCTTGTCCAGAGAGACTAGCAAATCGCATAAGCGCCTGAAAAACGTTGGGGAGGTCGGTTTTCAGATGGTTTAATGTCATGGCTCGGCCGACCTGGACGGAGTTCAGATATTTGGCCTTCTCAGTATCGACAAGTTTCTTCAAGGCATCAGTTTTTGAACACTTTAGCATCAAAGGGTTCTTGTGGCTCAAATTGTCATTTCCATCTTCAGACAGAAAGCTTCTCCCTAGCTTTTTTTCCATCTCCGCCAATGAGTGCATCTCTTTTTGAAGTCTCTTATCCAGCTTTTGGTATTTCCTTTGAAGGTTCTGTTCCTCCACTTGCTGGAGTTTTAGGGAGCTTATGGCTGACAAGAGATTCTTGATGGCCTCTGAAGCTGCCTGTAAGAAAGACGGGGAGGGAATAGAAATTCGGTGCTTCTCATGCAAAGTAAATAGGAAAAACACATAAACCTACTAAAAGTAAGCCAATTTTCAATGTCTTTTTAGTCAAAAATGGTGGCAGAGGCACAACATTCACTTGGTGAGTAGAGAAATCCACCAATTACATCTATCAGTAATGGCAATAATGAATACAAGCGAGTAACACAAAAAGGAAGCCCGCAACAAAGCAGAGCCAACCAAAGCACACACAATAATATAAATTAATAGCTAAAGGATGATAAAAGAAGATTACCATTTTTCAGCACATGATTTGACATGCAGAATAATATAAAGTATGACTTGTCAAAGAAGCATCTTATCTTCTACCAAAGATAAATTTCAAATATGCTCAATTATGGCCAAAATCAGCATAATTTAGCGTTTAAAATATGTGGTTTAATTTCCTACCCTGAAGTAAAAGATACGCTCAAGTAAGATTGAAATTGATTTTTTTAAAAAATTTGTGCTAACTTTGAACTAAAAGATCAACATTTTTTCCATGACAACATTCTCCAGTGATTCATACCTTTAATCATCAGAACAAGGTCAAAGTACTCATAAACTAAAATTTACTCTGTAATAAGTACCTTGTCAGGTAATCTTTCAAGGGCATCCTGCCATTTTTCACAGAGGTTAAGAACCACAGATGCACAAACACTCCGTCTATCATGATCGACAAGGAAGTCGGTAAGTTGAGTCCACCTACAGAGGGCTTTTACGTACTCTCGCTGATATTTCACGAGATTGCAGAAGCTGTTGTACCAGGCAGTTATCTCGGCTGCGAGCTGAGCCGTGGCTCGGCGATGGTAATCTGTACTTAGATCCACATCATGGTTGTTGCTTTGATGGTTCAACTGCTGGGAGATCTGATTCTGAACTTGATGGCATTCAGACATTATGTTCCACATGTGCAATAAGCTGTACAAAAGTGAAGCAGAAAAATGAAAAGGAATGATAATAGATAATTTTAAGACTCAGAGAACACAGATATTTGCCAAAAGACCAATGGCAGAGAGATTATTTTAGCTTGAGTACAGTTTTAGCAAAGCAACTCCTTTAACAGGACAGAATGAATGAGGATGAAATTATTTAGTGGGTAGAGTAGATGCAAGCAGCCAATTCAAAAATTTCCTTCTTCTTCTTCTTCTTCTTCTTCTTCTTCTTCTTTCCGGGAAGGGAGCATTAGGGGTGCAGAGGCATATGGTGGTAAAAGGGAGAGGTTTCCTTTGGGCTTCCCTCAAGGTCTTAAAACGCGTCTGACATGGAGAGGTTTTCATACCCTTCAAAAAAAAAAAAAAAAAATGCTTCGTTCCCCTCTCTAATTGATGTGGGATCTCACAATCCACCCCCTTGGGGCTAGCGTCCTTGCTGTCACACCGCCTGGTGTCTGACTCTGATACCACCTGTAACAGCTTAAGCCCACTGCTAGCAGATAATCATTTTTGGGCTTTCTCTCGAGGTTTTAAAACGCATATGCTAGGCAGAGGTTTCCATACCCTTATAAGATATGTAACAGTTTAAGCCCACTGCTAGCAGATAATCATTTTTGGGCTTTCTCTCGAGGTTTTAAAACGCATATGCTAGGCAGAGGTTTCCATACCCTTATAAGATATGTAACAGTTTAAGCCCACTGCTAGCAGATAATCATTTTTGGGCTTTCTCTCGAGGTTTTAAAACGCATATGCTAGGCAGAGGTTTCCATACCCTTATAAGATATGTAACAGTTTAAGCCCACTGCTAGCAGATAATCATTTTTGGGCTTTCTCTCGAGGTTTTAAAACGCATATGCTAGGCAGAGGTTTCCATACCCTTATAAGATATGTAACAGTTTAAGCCCACTGCTAGCAGATAATCATTTTTGGGCTTTCTCTCGAGGTTTTAAAACGCATATGCTAGGCAGAGGTTTCCATACCCTTATAAGATATGTAACAGTTTAAGCCCACTGCTAGCAGATAATCATTTTTGGGCTTTCTCTCGAGGTTTTAAAACGCATATGCTAGGCAGAGGTTTCCATACCCTTATAAGATATGTAACAGTTTAAGCCCACTGCTAGCAGATAATCATTTTTGGGCTTTCTCTCGAGGTTTTAAAACGCATATGCTAGGCAGAGGTTTCCATACCCTTATAAGATATGTAACAGTTTAAGCCCACTGCTAGCAGATAATCATTTTTGGGCTTTCTCTCGAGGTTTTAAAACGCATATGCTAGGCAGAGGTTTCCATACCCTTATAAGATATGTTTCGTTCCCCTCTCCAACCGATCTCTCGAGGTTTTAAAACGCATATGCTAGGGAGAGGTTTCCATACCCTTATAAGATATGTTTCGTTCCCCTCTCCAACCGATACGAGATCTCACAATCCACTCCCCTTGGGGGCCCAGCGTCCTAGCAGATATTGTCTTCTTTGGACTTTCCCTTCTGGGCTTCACCTCAAGATTTTAAAATGCGTCTACTAGGGAAAGGTTTCCACATCCTTATAAGGAATGCTTCGTTCTCCTCTCCAACCGATGTGGGATCTCACAAAAACCGAGGAGAACAAGAAAAAAAATCTTTGTTCATTTTCATTCAGAAAGTGACATTGTTGAATATCCCTGCACATGCATATAAAGGAAGATAAGGTTTTCTCGCCTGGGCTCAATTAAAACATATGTGCGTTTACCCCGAAGTTAAAGCAACCAGTTGTGGATGTAGTTCCTCATCCATTAGCGCCAATATAGAAGCACAATCTTCACCTATAGCTTGCCGCAGACGTACTAAGTCAGACTCCAAACTCTCAACAGCCTGACGAGTTTTCTCAGTCTTGGTCCAATCATAGTGTTCCTCCTCTTGTTTTTGCAGTAGCAAAGCTTTCTTCTCATGCTCTAGAATTGTACCTTTTTCTTCCTGTAAAACACAAAAAATTATAAGAAACAAGAACATGAAAAAATATCTCAATAAAACTTTATGAAGGATACGCCGTACTTAAATTTGGGAAGAAATAAAATTACTGTATATCTATTTTCTGAAGGTCCTCTTATAAGAAGAAAGACCATCGACCAATAAGAAAAAATATACAAATATAAGTCATAAATACACACATAATACACAACCACTANAACAAAAAAAAAAAAAAAAAAAAAAAAAAAAAAAAAAAAAAAAAAAAAAAAAAATCCAGCAATCAAAACTGCATTGAATTGGCATCATTTCATACTAAAGCAATGGTTTTCGAAAACAATCTAATAAGAGAAAAAGCAATTAAAAAGCAATGAGGTCTGTACATGAAGTTGCAGTAGCCCGTAGGCTCCAGTTTAGAAACACGAATTCGATTAAAATACATCGATGAATGAAAACAGTTGTTCCAATGTTCTACTAAACTTCCCAGCAACAACTAACTGAATGTAAAGTGAGCAGTCTACACTAAACTGCACTTTGCAGGTGAGTTTGTAACAGCCCTAACCCCCACTAGTAGATATTGTCTTTTTTTGACTTTCCTTGAAGGGTTTCCCCTCAAGATTTTAAAATGCGTCCACTTAGGAGAGGTTTCCGCACCCTTATAAGTAATGTTTCGTTCCCCTCTCCAATCGGTGTGGGATCTGACAGAGCTTTACAAGTCAACATTGAACTGCACTTAGCCACTTCTCATTCTCAAACATGATGTACATGGTACACGCCAATAAACGTTCAAGAGTTTCAATGATTCCTAAAGCATATATTAATCTTAAAGATGGTATTCATATCAACAAGAAGATCATATAATTTTATACAACATTTCACTTTTTTGCTTTCATCTGTTTCTCTTGGACACAAGTCGTCACAGCCTACAACTATTATGGCAACGACGAGACAAATAAAACATATATTCTGAGATTTCACACACCAGTTTATATCAGCACGGTTCTTATATTTTTTACCTTGATGTCTTTTTGAAGTCTTTGCTCTGCTGCATAAAGTTTTTTTAGAGTGATGCAATGAGCTCCAGGCCGGCACGGTTCATTGGGACCAAGAAACTCTACTGAATCAGTTGTAAATTGAAGTGAATTAGATGACCACCTCCGCGATAATGCATTGAAGACCTTAGCAGAATTGCTTCTCTTCCCTGTAAATCATAGGTTAAAGAATTGCTCAAGAGATTTGCAGAAAAATACTGGGAACTAAATCATGTCTGATGATGAATTAAATAAATAGAACTTATGAAAGAAACTATGGTCTTTTTTTTTTTTTTTTTTCTTTTTTTAACCAAGAGACAAACTTCTAAATCATACAGAGAAAATTACAAAATAATGAAAAAATGAAGTTAAAGATGAACAAAAGAATCGTCCAGTCGTCTTAAGACAGGGCAGCTCGAGATTATCGACTTAATTTCACTAGCATAATAAGTCTCAGAGGATTTCCATCTGAATTTCTCTGAGACTGACATGGATTAACCCAAAAAGAACAAGCATGGCTTCTGGTGCATAAACACGATGAAAGATCATTATAAGCTACATGTTTGGTTTTTAAACTTTTAGAGATGTGTCCAATAAGTCTCTCAACTTAAACAAGTATCTAATAAATGCAAGTTCTTGAAATTTATAAAATATCTGATAAAATCTCAAACTTACAATTTTGTGTCTAGGTTCTTGATGCCATAACCATAAGGAAGAAATAAAACCATACCATTTGAAGATTTTTTGGGGAAAAATGGATAATTTTTCAACAATTTCTAAGAACTTCAAGTATGAAAGTTAAAAATGAGATAAACTGCACAAAGGGGGCAAATAAGTTGATAAAGAAAGAGTGTATTTACTCTTGCTTTCCCTGAAATGAAGTGGGGGAAAATCATTTCCTGCGCTGATATCAATGAGAACAGCTATTTCCTTTATACCACCTGATGCTTTAAGAAAATACTCATCGAGTTCCTTGACCACGGCTCCCAAGGTTTTCTTTCTTTTCCATGATATCATGCCCATGTCTGTTGCGACCTTCATATGCAAGCTCCTCGTAGAAGAAATACAGCTTACCAATTCCCTTTGCTCTAGACTCTTAGCTACTGGATTCACGACACCTTCTACAGTTTCTTCCTTCTTATCCTCTTCCTCAAATTCACTCCTAGTTTCTGCCCAATTTTCCTCTTCAACTGGCCCCACAATTTCACTCTTCTTTTGTTCATGTACAGCAGAGAGCTCAAAAGGATCCCAATACTCCCAAGATGAGCTCAAAATTGGAGGCGATGAGCTATGATCATCCTCCTCCTCATCGATAACAATGCTTCCTTCTTGGGCATCTTCAGCTCCATGCTTTCTCAAATCAGGGCTAAGAGGCGGCGGTGGGGGCGGAGAAGGCGGCAACGGAGGAGGCGGTGATGGAGGCGATGCCAAGCCATAAATCGTACCTTCAAGCTCCAAAGTTTCGGACTCAGTAAATTGTCTAAGGGTTGCACCTGTATTCTTCAATGCCCTCAAGTAAGCTAGCAGGGCATCTGCAAATTCTTTCCTTGACCCTATTAATTGTTTCATTAGCTTCTTCCTCTCCTTACAAGCCTTCACTCTCTCCTCCTCATCAATACTTGAAGCAGCACAACCCATTTCACCAAATGGGAGACAAATAAACGATATCTGTTATAGAGTTCTAAGCACGAACGCAGCAGAAGTGGAAGACCCAATTGAAAGAAACTCAAGCAGCACAATCATTAGGGAGAAACCCAAAACCAGGAACTCCTCATCAATACCTTTGACATTGTCTGAATCACTCAACTTCCCCAAAGAATCTTCCTCTTTCACGTTTAGGTGATTCGAAAACTCAAACAAAAGGCTTAAAATCCAATGTTCATTACAAAAATTTCACAATCAGCGATACTCCAAGTACCGAAATTATGATCCATGAAAAGAAGAAGAATATCACAGAAACAGGACGATCCTCTGACGGTTCCACTCGAATCTTCTATGCTCAAACCAGTGCATTACGATTTACAGCATTTGATTGGCCCAAGGACTCACAAAAAAACAAAAGCAGAAAAGAAACCAAAACCATAGAGCTTCAAAATCTCGTCGAACTCACAACCAAACAAACAAATCAATAAAAAGAAACATCTAAGAACAGTCTCGCAGAAGTTCCTTCTCTTTTTAATTGATTAAATGTTTGAAAAGTAGCATTAGAACAGTCGCTCTGACATTCAGAAACTGTCAGCTGCAGAATCCACTCCCCCCATCCTACCCAGAAGAACAACAACCGTAAAGTGGTAATCCGACAGCCATTGATGGTTTCCGAGAAATCGTCAAACAGAACAGGAAATTTTCAGTAATATTGAAATAGAAGCTTGCGAGTACCTCAAGGAGAGTGTCCCCTTTATCTGTTCGTCCTTTTTACAGATTACTTAATAAGCTCGAAGATCGAGAAGCGAGAAGTATCCAATGAAATGGTCTGGAAAGCTCCATTACTCATAAGCCATCATCAATGGCGGTTCTGTTTCAAAAGGGGGACTGGTCCAAAATTCGTTTGATTCTGCTACAACTTTCAAATGAAAAATTATATTCGATTAAATTATCAAAAAGTACTGGTTTGTTTTAATTATACCTTTTGACAATAAATAAATAAATAAACAATTTTTATAGACTTTTTATTTAAATTTATTTATGGGTATAGTGTTTATGTTTCTTAAAATTCTATATTTTTAATCTTTTTCTTTTCTAATTTAAAATTAAAATTTATCAAATACTACTTTATTTCATGCAAAGTAAAAAAGAAAAAAAAAATAATAAAATAAAATAAATGCAGTGTTTTAATTTTGTTAAATTTAAATTGTTTCTATTTTATCATCCAAGTTTATATACATCCAGTAATTATTATGGGTTTAAATTATCACAAATTAAATTTTAAAGATAAATAAAATTATTGATAGTAGTTGGGTTGAAGCAAAATTTCAACTAACTCCAAATTTCGAACATTGGGTTGGTAACTAAAATAACTTCCATAGATTTCACTAACTAATTCAATCCTCTCTATTGGATTTGAGTTGGATTGGGTTGTACAGTTGAATTATTTTTTAAAAAAACCATATCTATACATTTAAAATATTCTCAATTTATTTTTTTCAAGGGTAGGATCGAATTAGATTGTAACCTTATTTTAGGTTGATTGGGTTGTTCGGATAAAAAAAATGTCTAACTCGCAAATCCAATCGAATTTTTCAGTTTTCAAAAAATTTAACCCAATCAGAAAGAAAAATCTAACCCAACTCAACTTTTATGATTTGAGGTAGATAGTCGAGATTGGTCGAGTTATCGAGTTACATTAACATCCATAGGTTCACAATCAAGTTGTTTATTCCTTTTTAATTATTTAAAAAAATTATATTTACCTTCTTAACAAAAAAAATCTCAAAAAATTCAAATATTAAATATTCACGAGCTACAATATTGTTAATATAAATCGAATAAAGAATTTAGTTTCTAAAAAAGAAAAAAATAATAATAAAATTATTATTATTTTTATTTATTTATTATTATTATTATTATTATTATTATTTTGTAGGAACCGAAAAGAAGGGGAAGTGAACGTGTCAGTTTTACCTCAATCTCCTTAAAGTGTCTTTAAGTGGTACTGGAAACTTTAAACCAAAAGAATATGTAAAAGGGCATTTTTGTAAAAGTATGTCGAAAATAATAATAATAATGTCCCGTAATAATTAATTTAAAATGAAATGTTTCAGAAGCAATCTACGAGCTTGCATGTGGATGTTTTTATGAAGACATATAAAGGTGGCATGCCACACCCTATTCACACCCTATCTACTAAAATTATATCACTATAAATATAATTCGATAAATAAAGTACTAAGTATCGGGTTGATAATTTAATTTTTCATTTTTGTTAACTAAAAAAAAAAAGTAGGTATTCATATGTTTCGAGATCTCGACCAATCTAAACTATTCAACCTAAATCATAAAAGTTGAGTTGAGTTAAAAAATATTTGATTCCGATTGGGTTGATTTTTTTGAAAACCGAAAATTTGGATCGATTCACATGTTAGAATTTTTTTAGTTTGGTCAATCCGACTAATCCGATTTTTAAATTATTATGAATATTAAGAATATTTGACTTTTGTAACTAATGTTAGTTTTGCATTTTGACTTTTGAATATTTGATATTTTAACTCCGTGAAATTTTAGTTATTAATGTGACCTATGTTTTTATTAAATAACCTTAAGATTAAAATACTGAAATTAAATTTTAACAAAAAAATAAAAAGATAAATAAGACTCGAAGTTGTTTGGGCCGTAACGAGGTGTTAATGTAATGGGCCGGAAGCAGGTTATTGGGCTAAACTCACTTGTAAGTTCCACTTTCCTTGCGGTGCCTTCTTTTTAAATTAATAAAAATACAATTTTATCTTAAAATATTCTTAAATTTTTTAAATTTAATATTCTTAATTTTTTTTTTTATAAAAATGTAAGGAGAAAACTATTAATATTTTATTTTAAAAAATATATTTAAACTTTTAATAATATTTAAAAAATATCAAACTTTTAAAAAAAAATTTATTAATACCCTTTCATTTAAAAAAAAATTAAAAAATATCTATAAATTTCAAAAGTATATATACATGTGAAAACCATCCTATCATTTATCTCTAGTTTTTTTTTTAATGTTAATTTTAAAAGTTTATAAATATATTTTTTTAAATAGTACTTTTAAAACTTTTTAAAAATGTTTAAAAGCATTGTTGAAATTAAAAAATAAAAAAATAAAAAGTGCTATTTTTAGTTTTTTCTTTTTTCTTTTTAATTAAGTGTATTAATGAAACCTTGAAAAAAAAAAATACAATTATTATTATTTTTTTTTTAACCTTTTTATCAAAATTTAAACAATTTTTTTAAAACTATTTTAAAAATCTAATTTTATTATATTCTTAAATAAATTTCAAGTCCTCAAATTTATTTTTTGCCATAATCTGCCCTTAAATAAAGTTTTCTTTAATCTTCAACCAAGTTTCACTTTATGTTGAATGCAAGTTTTGCACGTAATTTGTAAATTAAATATATTACATTAATAAATTGGATCACAATGCGACACAATTCTATATGCACATAAAAGCACAAAAATACAACCTATAGTATATACTTATTATGGTTTTATGCATATAAAGATATATATGTATATGTAGAGTCTGATGAGATTTGCATTAGGTGTAACACATATTTATATAATATGAAATTATATATAAAGATACTATAAATAATAAATTATATTTATTTAATGACGTCACTTATATTATTGTATACCCCAGGTAGTTTTTTTCCACAATTTCTTGTTTTTTTTAATTAACTTTTAAAATTGATATATTTTAACATAAAATAAAATTAAATAAAAGTATTGGAACTAAAATGATAGTTTAATGTTCACTGTATAACATATCAGATCGAATTCTTAATATGAATTATTTTAATAATTATAAAGTTGTTTAATTTTATATTAATTTTAACCATAAATATGATGTAGTTTAGTGAATTGTTTTAATAAATATAAAGATGATTTTATATTAATTCAAGAGAATTTATAAATTAGTTTAATTCATACCAAAAAAAAATTTATATTCAATTTGAGGAAAACAGGCCAATAAATAAATAAAAAAAATTAAAATTATTTTTGTTAAATTAAAAATAAGATGGAGCTAATATTTACTCGAGATACAAATATAATGAAACTAAAATTTACTTAGACTAAATTATACGTTCTTGTGAACGAATTAATATATAAAAATAATATTAAAATTATGTTCAGATCTAGCTATGACATTAGAATAATTAAAAATTAAATAATTTAATTAAAATTAGTAAATATAGAACTTTAAATCATAAACCATATAAATACAACTTGCTTTAATTAAACACAAATATTAAAAAAAGTAAAAATAATTTTTACTAAAAAAAAAGATAAAATATATAATAAAACATGAAAAAAAAAAAAAAAAGTCAGCTAACCCAAAATTTTTCACTAAACTTTTTAATTTATTGACCGAAACTCAAAACACAAAATTTAGTATTATTCTAGTCGTTTTTTCCACATTCAAAACAGTTTCTTAGGGAGATTTAAATTAACCATAAATTTCTCCCTTCCCCATTTTCTTCTCTGATTTTCTTTTCGTTGTTTTGGTCGGGATCTTGCTTCCTATATACGCTCGCTCTCAATCGGATTCGGGATTCATTTTCGGTTTTCCTCTTGGATCTGGTATCTCAAGCCGGAACCCAAGCTGGAATTTGATATTGAGCTGTTCTGAAATGGACAATGGTGAAATTGAGAGCGGGGAAGAGGAGTTTCATGGGCAGAGGGGAAGGAAGTACCGACCTGTGGAAGCTCATGATCGTGCTGTTCTTGAAATGTCTTCTATGGATCCGGGGGCATCATCTTCTTCGTCCTCCGTTCCCCCCATTTCTCTGAAGTAATCTGTTTTATCTTCTACTTCGGTCTTGTGATTACTGTTGTACTATTCTTTACTTGTTGTGAATTTTGTGTTGGGATTTAAGGAGGTGCGATTGTTTAATCTGGGGAAAAGGAAGGGCGTTGTGTCTTGATCGTTATTATGAATGTTATATCTTTGACCTATAAATTCTGAAGAAGGGTCTTAGATTTTGTGGTTTAGACGCAGTAATTTTTATATGTTGAGCTGCATTTTTGCTGGCTTTGATCAAGTTCTGGAGACTTGAGGTTATATTTTGAAATTTGGAGTGTTTAAGATCTCTTGCTTCTATGGCAGGAATGTAAAAGTGGATTCTCAGACGGGCACTGAAGCAGATGGGAATTCTCCTACTCGTATTGAAGTTGATGGCCCCCAGCGAGAATCCAAGCTGGAGTTTTTTGGTTTTGATTCTCTTGTCAATATTCTTGGCCTTAAGAGGTACAATGTTTTTTCTTTGTATCTAGTCTGTGCAGTTTGCCTGCAACTTCCTTAGATTTATTGAATACATCTATTAGATGAGTTTTGGCATGGAATCAAGTGGACGCAACCCACAAAACTATCGCCAGCC
The DNA here is from genome assembly GCF_002738365.1 of Cucurbita moschata. Taxonomy (NCBI): domain Eukaryota; kingdom Viridiplantae; phylum Streptophyta; class Magnoliopsida; order Cucurbitales; family Cucurbitaceae; genus Cucurbita; species Cucurbita moschata. The sequence goes on along the minus strand of NW_019268560.1, from coordinate 2,141,657 downwards.
ATTGTCTCTTTCTATATGGTGCAATTTTCTTTTAGAACTTATATTTGTTCAATTAGCCAGTCTAAATTTTGTGTAACACTTCTAGTGTGTTTGTTGTATTATTAGTATGATGGGGGAACAAATTCAAGCACCTACTAGTCCTCGAGATGGTGAGAACATTTCTATCACTCAAGGATTGCCAAAGGTAAACTATCTTAACTTGCACGATCGTGTTATTTGGCCTACTCTCCATTTGGGTATTTACATTGTTTTCGGTCATAGTGGTTACAAAATATCTCTATAGACGCACGACCTAATTCACCAACCATTCTTGGCCTTGGGGGCTTGGATTGGCAACCAGGAGAATGGCTATAGAGACCATCTCCCTTGAGGAAATTGGCTAGGTGGTTATTGGATTTGGGAGAAGCAAAGCTTCACGCTGTGATGGTTTTTTTATGGCCTTCTTTCAAGAAAGTTGGAACATAAGATGAATTTTTTAAATGTATTTGTTGAATGAGAGAGGCTTAATTGATTTTTTACCTTCATTTTCCTTATCCTAAAGAAATCAGTGGCCGCACATGCAGATGTAAAAGTCTTTTGACCTATTAGCACAGTGTCTCGTTTGTATCTGTCATCCAAGATGTCAGTGGAAAGGATCAGAGTTTTTTACTCTTCACGATCTCCTGTTGTCAGGGTGGTTTGTTAGCAGATACACAAACTCTAGACTAAGTAACTATTGGAAATGAGTCAACGAGGATATAGTCAAGAATCAAGAAGGAACCAGAATGATCCTTAGAATGTTATAACTATGTTGCTATAGGTTTTTTGAATAAGCTGTTGTGAGATCCTCATCCTTTTTTTCTTTTTATCGTGGTTGCTATGCTAATATTCTTAGCAAACTCATTTTTTTTGGGGGGGGAACCATTGTTGGGGGTCATTGGTGATTAGACCATGGTCTTGTGTTGGTCGCTGTTGGTGAGTTATGAAGTTGCTCTTGCCCTTTCTTACTTGGGGATCTCCTTTATGGTCATTATCATAGATTTCTTTCTATCTGACCATATTATCCTTGAGGTTTAGTGTCAGGCATCTTGAAACTTGATAGAAAGCCTATGTCGAAGGAAGAGGGGAAGCTCACCCTCATCCAATTTGTCCTTTGTGGAATCATTTTATTATGTGTATTTTTAAATACTTTTACAGCTGGAGCTTTGTTAGAGAAGTTCATGAAAGGTCTCTTGCGGGAAAATTTGGAAGAGAAAGGGGCTCTCATTTGGTTAGTAGATAAGTGGGCATCTATTTTTTTATTTAATCATCTTGTTGGAAAGGAATTGGAGGGTATTAAGGATAAGAAAAAGTCTTAAGGGGAGGTGTGAGTGTAGCTTGCTTCAATGCTTCCATCTTCATTTAGTCAACTGCTAGTGACTTTAGTGTCTATAGCTAACGAACTAGCAAACAGGATAAAGCTAACGAACAGTGCCTAAAACTTAAAAAGGAGAAATAAAAGCATCCCAAGACATATTACTTGTTCACGAGAATTTTGGAAGTTAAAACATTGTAATTGCTTTACTATGTTTTGTCTGGACATTGTCAGCGTGGGAGTGTGAAATGTTGGCTTCATTTGTCTTCGGGATCAATTTTTTCGACATCTATTAATAGATGCTTATGATAGTAAATCTAGATGCAGCTATGAATTAGAATATTGTTGCTCTGGTTGAATTATAAGATATTTGTGGCGCTGATAATTTTCCAGCAAAGGGGCCTATTCCACTTATTCTACTTGTTTCATTTCTGAAATTGGTGTCAATGTGTTCTAGCAACATAAACTCATGCCTAAAATAGTAGTTTGAGAAATCTCGTGTTTTCAGTTTTCTGTGAAGTGGATTCATTTTTTTTATGCACTTTACATGTAAGCAATTCTTAGTGGGTTAAAATGATGTATCATTTCAGTTGATGCTTCTTAACCTTTGAATTATACATTTTAATGCTCGTCGTGCAATACATTTCATGCAGACCACTGATGTCAAATCGGGTACATTGATGGGTGTATTTATCCCATGCTTACAGAACATATTGGGAATCATTTACTTTATTCGATTTACTTGGTAAGTCTTTCATTTAAATGCAATTGCTGCATGTTATTTTTGTATTTTACACGTGTATGCTTAATGCACTTCATGAAATCTGGAGAAAGAAAACCCTTATGCCCCGTTAGGCCTATGCCCTTTGAGTAATACCAACCTAGAGGTTGAGTGCTCATATCTTCGGATGAGTTTAATAAGAAACAGTAGACACTTTTCATGGTAACAATAATTAGCTACTAACAAAATCTATATTAGCATTAATTACGAAGGGAGAAATAGTTAAGGAAGACATTAGACAAAGAGTACCAAGAAGAGAAATGAAGCTTGGTCAAGCCAAAAATCTCTTTCCCATTTTCTCTGTCTGTTAGACGAACACGACTCTCCACAATGGTATGATATTGTCCACTTTGAGCATAAGCTCTCATGGCTTTGCTTTGGGCTTCCCCAAAAGGCCTCATACTAATGGAGTTAGTATTCCTCACTTATAAACCCATGATCACACCCTAAATTAGTCGATGTGGGACTTCCATCATCCAACACCTCCCCTCGAACAAAGTACGCCTCCCCTTAATCGAGGCTCGACTCCTTTGGAGTCTTAGTCATTTTTGACTGCCTTCGAGGAGGGGCTTGGCTCCTTTTTCTTTAAGAGTTCTTTGTTCGATATTTGAGAATTCGAGGATTTACCAATCTATTGGCACGACTAAGTTTAGGGCATGGCTCTGATACCATGTTAGACGAACACGACTCTCCACAATGGTATGATATTGTCCACTTTGAGCATAAGCTCTCATGGCTTTGCTTTGGGCTTCCCCAAAAGGCCTCATACTAATGGAGTTAGTATTCCTCACTTATAAACCCATGATCACACCCTAAATTAGTCGATGTGGGACTTCCATCATCCAACACCTCCCCTCGAACAAAGTACGCCTCCCCTTAATCGAGGCTCGACTCCTTTGGAGTCTTAGTCATTTTTGACTGCCTTCGAGGAGGGGCTTGGCTCCTTTTTCTTTAAGAGTTCTTTGTTCGATATTTGAGAATTCGAGGATTTACCAATCTATTGGCACGACTAAGTTTAGGGCATGGCTCTGATACCATGTTAGACGAACACGACTCTCCACAATGGTATGATATTGTCCACTTTGAGCATAAGCTCTCATGGCTTTGCTTTGGGCTTCCCCAAAAGGCCTCGTACCAATGGAGTTAGTATTCCTCACTTATAAACCCATGATCACACCCTAAATTAGTCGATGTGGGACTTCCATCATCCAACACCTCCCCTCGAACAAAGTACGCCTCCCCTTAATCGAGGCTCGACTCCTTTGGAGTCTTAGTCATTTTTGACTGCCTTCGAGGAGGGGCTTGGCTCCTTTTTCTTTAAGAGTTCTTTGTTCGATATTTGAGAATTCGAGGATTTACCAATCTATTGGCACGACTAAGTTTAGGGCATGGCTCTGATACCATGTTAGACGAACACGACTCTCCACAATGGTATGATATTGTCCACTTTGAGCATAAGCTCTCATGGCTTTGCTTTGGGCTTCCCCAAAAGGCCTCGTACCAATGGAGTTAGTATTCCTCACTTATAAACCCATGATCACACCCTAAATTAGTCGATGTGGGACTTCCATCATCCAACACTGTCGATTGCAGTTCATTCTAAACATAAGGCCCAAGAGATTTCTTTAACAGCATCTATCCAAAGAATCTTACATTTCCTTTCAAGTTATTGACATCCAATAAATGTATCATGCTGTCTTTGGATACATGGTTTAAGACCCAAGCTAGACGATGAAGTTGATGGAAGAGTATATTGTGACATTTTTAGTGTACTACGAAAGAAACTCTATGACCTGTTTGGCATTGATTGTGGAAACCAGTTGATGGCTGGTTCTGCTAAAACAGAACCAAATTGATCTTGGTTGGGGTGGGATTGATTGTGGGAAAGTTTGATAAGATAAATCCTTTGTGCATTTAAAAATGTTTTTGATATTCGCATAAGTTTCTTTAGAAACCCTCTGTATTTCAATAAGCAGTACGCCTTCAATCGATCAATCATGCTTAGATTCTCAAGTAATCCTAAATATTTGAAATTGAAGCAGCTACCAACTTTATTTGGAGAGGGAAGGTCGCTCTAAAGCGTCCTCATTTTTTGCGTCACAATTACAGTGGCTGCGTATATTTCCTACTTATATTGCCTTCAAAATGAATGGTTAGTGTTGATGGAATGAAGAATTAGCGTTGACGGAATGAAGGATGTAGGAGAATTGTTAGATAATTTATATATTTGAGTTCATAGTTGTTAATTTAGCTTAATCAGTATTTAATTAGAATTTTATGTTTAATTAGTTAATTGTCTTATTTTCTTGTACGACAATAAATAACCATTTTAGGGTGAGTATAACATTGTTCCAGAGAGTTCTCCCAACTCTTAGAGATGGACTACCCTTGTTTGGCCTTGAATTTGGCCTAATATTAAACTTGATGCATCAATTGATATCAGAGCCCTTAGTTGATGTTTCTAGAAAAAAGAGTTAAACCATGGATGGTGATCAGGATATCCATACATGTTAATAGGATACAAGCCACTAACTAACTCTTAACACTAAAATACCAAATCCTGAAAATAAGATAAAATATACAAAATATGTTACTAACCAAACCAGATAAAATATACTACTAACCAACAACTAAAAACAAGGAAAAAAAAATATATTCCCCAAATATCTTTATATCTTAATACTCCCCTTTCAAACTGAGAGTGGATGTGAATCACACCTAACTTGTCCTTAAAAAAAAAATCAAATTGTTGTTTTTCCAAAGCTTTAATGAAAACATATGCCATTTGATGATTCCAACTTGTAACTTTTTTCGAACTATATGACAATCTATTTCAATTTGCTTCGTACGTTCGTGAACAACTGGATTGGCTGCTATATGTAATGCTGCTTGATTATCACAATACAATAATGCTGGTTCGGACAACAGAACTTTCTAAGTCTTGAAGAATGTAACTCAACCAAGTTAACTCTAAACAAGTATTTGCCTTAGCTCGATACTCAGTTTCTGCTGATGATCTGGACACATTGGTTTGTTTTTTAGACTCCCAAGAAATAATTGAATTTCCGAGGAATGGTTTGCTTTTTAGACTCCCAAGAAATAATTGAATTTCCGAGGAATGGTTTGCTTTTTAGACTCCTAAGAAATAATTGAATTTTCGAGGAAATGCAGAACCCAGAAATAGACCGAAGTTCGACAACCACCCTAGTCAGAATCGCAATATGCTTGTATATCTCAAGTTGTTTTCAGATAGTAGTAGAAGTCTTTGACTAAGAGTACCTTTGATGTATCTCAGAACTTGAAGAGCTGCCTCCCAATGTAGTTTTCTTGGTTCATGCATAAATTGACTAAACATACGAATTGAATACATTATGTTAGGCCTAGTAATAGTTAAATTTGATAATCTGCCAATCAACCGTTTGTATTTACTTGGATCATTCAACTTCTCTCTTCTGGTAAAGAAAGTTTCAAATTTTGCTCCATAGAAAATTTTTATGGACGTGCTCTTGTAAGACCTGTGTCTTGAAGAATGTCTAGAGCATACTTCCTTTGAGACATAAAAATTCTTTTTCTAGATCGAAAAGATTCAATGCCTAAGAAATATTTCAAATTTCCTAAATCTTTGATAAGAATTTTTTTGAGTATGCTAGTCTTGTGATGTTGAATTTCTTTGAGATCATTGCCTGTCAACAGAATATCATCAACATAGATAAAAACTGTCGTGGAAGAAGTACCTCTACTCTTAGTAAATAAAGAGTAATCTACTTTGGACGGAGTGTAGCCTGCATTTTGTATAGTGGTAGAGAATATGGAGAACCAATTGTGAGAAGCCTGTTTTAACCCATAAAGAGATTTATGTAGCTGATATGTTGTATTCTCCCCCTGTCCGCAAAGACTTGGTGGTAAAGACATGTAAATTACCATGGAGAAAGACATTTTGAACATCCAACTGATGATGAACCATTTTCGAGTAGCAGCAATAGTGAGTAAACAACAAAGTGTAGTAAGTTTCGATGTAGGAGAAAATGTCTCTTTGTAATCAATACCTTCAACCTGAGTATATCCCTTTGCTACCAGCCGAGCTTTATAATGTTCAATAGAACCATCAGAGTTGTATTTAATCTTGTACACCTAATGACTGGCCAAGTGGTAGAGAAACGAGAGACCAAGTATGATTACGTTCCAAAGCTGCAATTTCAACATTCATAGCTTGCTGCCATAATGAGTCGCCAACTGCCTCATGATAGGTTTTAGGTTCTGTTTGGACTGTAATAAGAGCTAGAAAAGCACGTTGAGTAGGAGAAAAACGAGAGAATAAAAGGTAATAATGAAGGGGATACTTGATGCCAGTGCTGTGACTTGAGCTAGAGGTTAAATGATTGGCTGCAGAAGACATCTCATAATCATTATGCCAAGCTGGAGAAAGAATAGAAGGTGGAGGAGATGACGAAATAGAAATTGAAGGAATAGAAGGTGGGATAGGATTATAATAGACGTTTGAGTAGGATGAATCATGAAGTGGTACAATGGGAGTCGAAGGAGCTAATGTCAAAGTTTGTGAGACTGATGAAAAAGGAAAATCATCTCCACAAAATTTAACATCACGACTAATAAAGAATTTGTGAGATTGCATGTCATACAACCTGTAACCTTTCTGACCACAAGGATATCCTAAGAAAACACAAGGAATTGCTCGAGGTTCAAATTTTTGCTTAGGATGTACTACAATTGCATAACACTTACAACAAAAAAACTTTAAGCTGATGAAATGTAGGCGGTCGTTTGTAGAGTGCTTCAAAGGGTGTCTTGTTAGATAACAATGGTGATGGTGTTATATTTATAAAACAACAGTAAAATGCACTCTCCCCAAAAAATTAAGTGGAACTTGTGACGGAAAGAGAAGAGACCTAGCTACATTTAGGATATGACGATGCTTACGTTCTACAACTCCATTTTGTTGTGGAGGATAGACACAAGTGTGTTGAAATTCAATGCCACGAGAAGTAAAAAATGGTTGTAAAGATAGGAACTCAGTCCCATTGTCTGATCGCACTATCTTAATAGTAGTATGAAATTGAGTTTGAACAAATTTAACAAAGTTCATTAACAAATGATGTACTTTTGATTTATGTTGCATAAGAAAAACCCAAGTACATCGAGTAAAATCATCAACAATAGTAAGAAGAAAACGTAAACCAGAACATGTAAGAATTTTATGAGGTCCCCAAACATCACAATATAACGGATCAAAGGCAGAATGTATTGTTATTGAGCTTCTTGGAAAAGACAACCTAGTTTGTTTTGCTAACGGGCAAATGCTACCGTTATGAGAAAAAGTAGCATTATTAAGATGCAATTGATCAGCTAGAAATTTAAAACGAGAAAATGAAGGATGACCTAGACGTAAATGCCACAAATCAAATGATTGAGATACTTGATGAGCTGAAGATTTGATTGGAGATGAAGAAATATGATAGTGACCTCCGAATTGTTTACCCGAGCCAATCATCTTCCCCGTAGCCGAGTCCTGCATAACACGAGAATCAGGATAGAATGTGACACAACATTTCAAGTCATTGATAAGTTTGCTAATGGACATTAGGTTTAAATTGGATGAAGGCTCACATAAAACATTGTTTAATTTAAGGTTAGGATTAAAGGAAACCTTGGCAATATGTGACACATGTGCTGTCCGTCTCTCCATTAAGCAAATTTACTGTAGAAATGGTTGCAGCCTTTGGTTCAGACAAATTTACTGTAGAAATGATTGCACCCTTTGGTTTAGTCATAACAGAAGCTTTGGATACTATATGATCCGTAGCTCCACTATCAAGAATCCATGAATTAGAACTAGCAGAGTTAATGGATAATGCAGATAATGGAAACAAACCTGCAACATTGATGTAATTGTCAAAATTGCCAGAAGGACGATGATTGAGTGCAGATAAGGCTTGTGCTATCTGTTGTAATTGCTTAGAAGAAAAATTTGGAATGAAATTAGGGGACTCTTCTTCCCGTGTTCACATGATTTGTCCAGGGTGAACTTTGAATATGTTGTCTTCTTCTGCACTGTTGCTGCAATTGAGAAATCCTGAGTAGGTTCGGAAGTTACCTGACGCTTCATCTCTTCTTGTACAAGTAATGTATAGGCTTGCCTCACATTAGGTAATGGAGTCATCATCAATATGTCAGATCTCACCGTTTTACAAGACTTATTGAGCCCCATGAGTAATTGCATCAACTTGTCTTCTTCGCATTGATCAATATGTATTTGACGTTGATTACAAGTAAATGGTGTGCGGTGCATTTCCAATTCATCCCAGAGTGCTTTGAGCTTGGTGAAATATACTGATAGAGCCATGGTTCCTTATGACATCATTGCTATTGACTTTTGTATCTGAAAAATTGCTGAAGCATTCTTTTGTGAGAATTGATCGTGAAGATCAACCCACACTTGATGAGCTGTCTTGGCGTAAATAATACCTTCAACGATATCTGCTTCAACTGAATGAGTTAACCAAGACAATATCATACTGTTGCACTGATTCCAGAGTTCAAATTCTGTTGAATTTGTATCTTGAGATGGTTCTTCTGTGTCTTTAATGAAGCCAATTTTCTTAATGAAGCCAATTTTCTTTTTGGCAATGAGAGCATTTACTCCCGGATTGGTAATTTGTCCCATTTAATTTGATTGGAACAAGTGAATATACTCGCTGATCAAGTGATGAATGAAATAAGGATGTGTTAAATCAACATCCGATGTTTTGAAACTGGATTTGGCTGATTCTGCCATAAAGAAAATTTTGATATTTAAGGAGAAATTTAAGAAGTCGTATAAGAAGACCAAGATCGATGATTTGATACCAGGTTGAGAATGAGAAATAGGAGTGGAATTGAGAGTGTAATCTCATTAATGTTTACAACGTTTAAATATAGGATACAAGCTACCAACTAACCCCTACAAATAAAATAAAATATACTAGACCAAAAATAAGATAAGATATACAAAATATACTACTAACTAACTCCCAAAAATAAAATATACCACCAAAAACAAAATAAAATATACTAACTAACTAACTCCTAAAAATAAGGAAAAAAAAAAAAAAAAACCTAAGATATATCCTTAACTAATAACAGTTATACACAAAATATAATTCCTCAAATGTTTTTATATGTTAATCAATACATCTAGGGTAGCATTGAAAATCTAAATGGAGAAATGAAGAGAGGAAATTAGGTTCAAGAAGAAATTAGGTTCAGTGTCCTTGAATGATCGAAAAGAGTTCAAGAGAGAGAAGAGGAGAAAAGTGAAAGAAATCAAAATCAAAGTTGAAAAAAAAGCCGGTTGAAACCACAGTGATGTAGAAGAAGAGAAAAGAGAGAGGAGGAGGTGTCAGATGTTGCAGGTTTGTTAGAGGTGGCTAATTGGTCGGATCCCATCGGATAGGGACATGCAATGCTAGTTGTTGCAGCGTCATCAGAGGGTGACAATCTTGCCACAACTTTGTTGGAGGCGTGTCAGTTCCCCGCACATGACTCGAATGTGGTGTGGCCGCCACCACCATCACTTTAGTCAAACGGAAAAAGCCGTCACCGTTACCGGTGAAGGTTGAAGAAGAAAGAAATGCTTGGGAGTTGGTGGCTCACGATGAAAAAAAAAGGGAGATAGGATGGGGGCAATTTTGGAAACTTTTCCAACCCTAATTGCAGTTTACAGGGGCCAAATTCATTCAATGGGCCAACTTCAGTTGAACCAAATTCTAGATTTCCTAAACCATCCTTCTCCTATGTCATTCCAACCCAATTAAACACCACCTTTTCTTCAAATTTCCAACATTTTGGTGGTCCATAATTTTAATTCCCACTTGGATTTGGGAAATTTCCATTGAGATTTTTCCTTGTTCGGCTGTAAAATATATTGCTTCCATTTGGATTGCTTTGCAAATTTTTTTGTAATTCGTTCTTGTCGATTACAGTTGATCCAGTGTGTTTCATATAATCCATGTTTTTTGGTTAAGGTTTCAATGGAGATGTTTCCCATTTGTCATAACCTTTTTTGACTTTAATGAAGTTTTGTTATATTTTATTATTATTATTATTATTTTTTTAAAAAAAATGACAAGTCACGTTTATGAGGTCTGGAAGTGGGTTAGCAGGTTAGGTACTTTCCTAAATTCCCTAGTTGTTTAGTCTAGCTGTGTTGGGTGGAAACCGCAATATGTTCTTATTTCTGTAGGTCAATATGACAGAGCAAACACATCTTTCCTTTAAATTGTCCATCTGGAATAGAAGACCCCCCCTATACGCCGAACATATTTTTCTTAGTGATTTAGACATATGGTGATATATACCTTGCATTGCATTTTGTTTTATATGAATTTATTTCGTCTGGTTTTTCAATGAGCCAACATGCATGAGTCCATGTGCCTAATTTCTTCTGTAATCTCCTTTTTTTTAGAACAATCAACAATTGGGGTTCCTTCTTGTTATAGTTAATCCGTTGCCGGTTGCCTGTTTGTTGAGTCCTGTTTTATGGGAGACTTTTTTGTATACTTTCTCTTATCTAAATGACAGATGTTTCTATTATGAACAAAAACGCAGGATTGTTGGCATGGCTGGTATTGGTGAGTCATTAGTGCTGGTGTCGTTTTGTGGTTTATGTACGTTCTTGACTTCGATCTCACTAAGTGCTATTGCAACTAATGGTGCAATGAAGGTACATTTCGTAGGTTGAATTTTATTGCCCATAACTTCCTAAATGCATATAATATTTTTATGGCTGTGGTTGGTTTACCTCTGGTGGTGCTGTTCCAAAACTTATTAATTTGTAGTGAACTATTAAGAGCGTCGATTTATACGAGGAAGAATATAGCAGCATCTATAAAATATTCAATGATGCATTTGGTATTCAACTGACTTCAATAACAACTGACTTCAATAATTTTAAGTTGTGAATCAAAATTTAGATTTAAGTGCTCGCTTAGGGATATTATAGTGGAAACTCGCTGAAAGCTCAAGGAGAAGGTCATGCATGAAAGATAATTATCTTGGGGGCTGATGCCGCCGGTTTGGAATCCTCACCTTTGATGTTTTCTTCACTTGCATAAAAAGATTCCATAAAATATTATTTTTGTGGATCTAGATTGTACAGTGACCCTTTGCAAAAAAAAAAAAAAAACTTCACCATATCTAACCTCTTTCCATTCCCTCCTCTCTTCCTTCCCTAATCCACTCCTCCACCTGGCCAGAACTGCCACCATATCTCCACCCCTTAATCTATTCTCCCATCCCCACCCATCTCTACCATGTCTAGGCCACAACAAATTAGAGCAATCTCGATAGAAAGAAAAATGTTTTTGATTGAAGTAGACCCAACCTCTCAAGGCTCCCGTGTGCGACGAAGCATTTTCCTTATTGATTCATTGGAGTACTTTGTGATGGATCAATGATACTCTTAAGTCTCTTCTCACCTCGCCTTTGAACTAGAAATTTCTCAAAGAGACAAGGATTGACGATCAAATAGTTTGGATTGAGAAAAGTTTCACTAAGAAAGGATACCGTGTCTGGTGAAGCTGGACTACAATGGAGAAAAAGCCGTCTGCTGATCCCTGCGGGAGATCAAGCGAAAAAATGGATTACTTTGTAGGCCTTGTCAATTTCTTCAGCTTAGAAACTAAAGCTGCCATTAGTGAGAGCCACCAACCTTCCTATAAGGACCTTTATTTCCACAATAAAACCAACGAAGCAAAAATTTTGGGTTTCTGTAAAGATTGGCAAAAAGTGTGGTCTTATCAACTTCTTTATTCCCCATAGAATTGAGGGGAATATTTTAAGTAACACCTTGTACCTTCTTATGGGGGTTGGATAAACATTCGTTGCTTACTTATTGGCAAATGGGACATGGAAACTGTAATGCCCCTAATTTTCTTAACCTAATTAGTGACGTCAACCCATGCATGCTTAAGACTTAAGTGTAAAAATTCATAATCAATATTTTTGAAATAAGGCCATGGACTTACATAAATAGTTTCAAACATGAAATTCAACATTACACAGAAGTACTACAACCGTCATTCCCCTTCTCTCGAAAGCAGAAACAAAATTTTACATGTCCAGACCCCTACAAAGTGCCTCTGATTCTCCTCCATCTATGTTGTCTGAACCCATTGAGGGGCTTCGGTGTGTTTTAATCCTTCTTCCCAAGGACAGCTCCACTTTTACTCCCAATCCCCATTTGATGGCGCTTACTCCTTGGTTCGAAGATTGTGGCCTTTTTATTATGACCATACCAGCATGAAAGAACAAGAACAAGTACACAACGAAGAAAGAAATTTCTATTCATAACTCTTCACAAAAAATACAGATAGGAGATTCCTCCCTCATCCTATCAATTGAGACCTGTCATTGTTGAACAGAGCTGCTCCTTAGAAGCCCCATTCACAGAGAATGAAATTTGGCTTGCAGTTAAAGCATTGGGTTCTAGTAAATCCCCCAGTCCGGATGGATTCACTGCTGAATTCTTTAGAAAGTCAAACATCCTTGAACCCGACATAACAAGAGTGTTCAGATTTCTTTTCTTTCAGGTATCATCAACAACAATGTCAATGAAACCTAAATTTGCTATATTCCGAATAAAACCAGTGTAGAAAAGTTGGGGTTTATAGGCCCATAAGCTTTATCACTTGTCTTTACTAAGTCGTTGCTAGAGTCCTTTCTAATTGGCTCAAGAAAGTCCTTCCATCAACCATCATGGATTTTTAATCAGCCTTTGTTGAAGACAAATTTTGGATGCATCATTCATTGCCATTGCATTGGAGATTGGCATAGAAAGGGGACTAAAGGGGTGGTCATCAAACTTGATGTAGAAAAAGCCTTTGGCAGGGCTGATTGGGATTTTTCGGATGAAATATTGAGAGTCAAAAGGTATGGATCCAAATGGAGGTTATGGATTAAAGGTTGCGTATCATCAACCAACTTGTCCGCCATCATCAACTGTTAACCAAGGGGCAAAAATAAAGCCACAGCCTTTGTCAAGGTGACCCTTCGTCTCCTTTCCTCTTCATCATTGTGATAGATCGTCTTAACAGGTTCTTGTCCTTGACAGCTAATCATGACTTCATTGAAGTTTATATTCTGGACAACGGTTCCACTCAAATCAATCATCTATTGTTTGTCAATGACAATTATTTTCTCTCCCAACAAAAAAGATGATATCAATAATCTCCTTAGCTTGATTGACCTTTTTGAAGAAGCTTCTGGTTTTAGGCATAAATCTGAGTTTTTGGGCATCAACTGCAATGTTGTTTGGGTGGATTCTGTTGCCAACAAATTTGGGTGCAAGGTGGGTGAATGGCCAACTGCTTACTTGGGGCTCCCCTTTATATGGAAAACCTTCTCAATTATTTTGGGAACCTATTATAGACAACATTAAGAAGATGCTGTATTCTTGGCAACACAATTTCCTTTCCGAAGGTGATAGATCGACCGACCTTATTGAATGTCACATTGTCTAATCTGTCAGTTTATTTCTTATGGTCTAAAAGATCTTCATTCTTCCAAAGGAGTAATAAAAATGAGTCTTCACTTGCAAGTAGGTCTCCAGATTTTGTATTGATAATTTATCCAATTGAATGTTGTTTTTCGGCTATTCACTGACAGTTTCATGGAGTAATTTGTCACATAAAATGCCTGTCCCATTAGTTTTGTAGTGAGAAAAATACCAGCTAAGTTTCCCTAGAATATGCTTGGATGTCAAGTAAGTTGTTTGATTGTTTATTTCTTCTAGGGTGGGGGACCATATTATCTGATAGGTCGTGCCCTTGGTCCAGAGGTTGGAGTTAGCATTGGGCTATGTTTCTTTCTCGGAAATGCAGTTGCTGGTGCTCTGTGAGTATAAATGCTTAATTTAATTTTGATCGTCGTCGATATATGTGATTGGTATAATATTGAAGACTTCAGAGTTGTAGTAGTCTTACTATTCTTTTATTGTTAGCTGCTTTTTTTTTCCTTTTTAAGTTTAAATTTGCATTAGCTCTGTATTTATGTTAACTTTGCCTTCTCTCCATCTGTTGGTTCAGTTATGTGTTGGGAGCTGTAGAAACATTTTTGAATGCTGTACCAGCTGCAGGGCTATTCAGAGGTGATGATGAGTCTTTGCTGCTAGTATATAGACATGAACTGTTCTTTATCTACTTAGCCTTTTTATATTGTTATCAGTTGTGGATCTCGTTAGTTTTCATTGTAACTCAATATCAAATTTTTAGTTTCTAATTTCTATCTAGGATAAATGAATAAAAGTATCCCTAAACTTTCAAAATTTACCAATAGGCATTTTTGGAACACTTTTAAAAGTTAAAAGGGAATTTTTTAAAACTCTTTTGAAAGTTTAAGGATATTTTTGAAACAAAATATTAATGGTTTCCATCCAAAATTAAGGTATTTTTAAACCTTTTTTTTAAAAGTTGAAGGATATTTTTGAGACATTTTTTGAAGTTTGAGAGTATTATTGAAACTTTTGAAAGTTTAGGGGTATTTTTGAGACAAAGTGCAAAGTTCTAGGGTATTTTTATTAATTTAGTTTTCTATTTATAGCAAGGATATATTTGTCTGATCTGAGAGGTTGTTATAATTTTACATATGAAACATTATTACTATAGTTTAGTTTCTCGAAGACACGGTGGCTTTCTTTTTACAAAGAAGTAATGTCACTTTTAAGTAATAATCATGGTTTTCTACATTCTCTACGATGGAGAATGTTTTCTTTTATATAAAACTAAATAATATCATATAAGAGGTGGAATTGCAACTAAGGATTGGATGGCAATCCAATTTAATACAATGGACTCTTGCAAAAGCATATGGAGTTCTATAATGCTGGTTTAGATAGTATTGATATTGGAAGCTTTATTATAAGAATATCTCACCAGCTTCTCCTTTAAGTTAAATGTTTTCACATTGTAATTTGTGCTATTGTCTATTCCAAAACAGTTATTTGTCCATTATAATATTTTAGTGTCGTACACTATGGCATTCTAGATATTTTTCATCAGCAAGACAAATTCTATCAGAGAGATCTGTTATATTAAGTTGATCATTTTGTTATTGCGATGCAGAGACTGTAACAAAAGTTAATGGAACAACTGTTGCAGCACCAATACAAAGTCCAAGTTCACATGACTTGCAAGTTTATGGCATTATTGTGACGATTCTTCTGTGCTTCATTGTATTTGGTGGTGTGAAAATGATTAATAGGGTTGCTCCTGCTTTCCTTATTCCAGTCTTGTTCTCAGTGGTTAGCATATTTCTTGGAATTTTTGTGGCAAGAAAAAACGACCCTTCAGGTGACTTTTTATTTTTATTTTTAATGCATAACAATTTCTTATGAGCATGTCCTTTTAAATATGTGGGCCGCATGTACACCTGACTGTTCTTTAAGTTTGCATTCTGCATCTTGCAAATTGTCAACCTGCCAGATTTCAAGCGCTACAATTACCTCTAAAGTTGAATGGAGATGTGTTACAAATGGCAGCCTAGTTGATTCTTCGGACTCTTTTCTAGTATAAATTATTGTGGGTACTTAGAGTTCTAGATTAACTTATGTGTGCATCTCGGCTTGTCTTTTAGATACACAACTAGCTATCTCAAAATGTTATTAAACTTGTCGAAAGATTAGCTTAAGTAAGGAGATTTATTTAGTTACTTAGTATTTAGAGACTAATTCAGATTTATTGTTAGTAGTATTTAGGGATTTAGATTTACTTGGTCAACTTTTTTTTTTAAGATTTCTTTTCTCTCATTGTTTTTAAAAAACAAGAAATAATACCTAGTTGACATTTTGCAGCAAAAAATAAAAGATTTGTGTTGGACTTTTTCGTATGCTTTAAATTAGCATTAAATAAAATTGTATGAGACCTTGGATGTAACAATACTTACATATTTAACCATCAGTTGGCCAAGGTCTTTCAACAATGCTATAGCGGGTTAAGTTTTCCAATATAATTATGATGAAGGTCATTTAATTTTTCGTCTCTTTTATCAAAGGTATGCATGATATAGTGGAGGAATTGAATTGGTGCTTTCTTTGCTATGTTCTTCAGATGGCATCACAGGATTGAGTTTGGAATCTTTTAAAGAAAATTGGAGTTCAGATTATCAGATGACGAACAGTGCTGGAATTCCTGATCCTTTAGGAAAAGTCTATTGGAATTTCAAGTAAGGGTTGGATTTTATTTTTCCAGCTTTTGCATATATTTGAGTTAAAATTACATATTACTTTTTCTGAATTTCTACAATATGGAGTCCAAATTATCTTTCCGCTTATGTGAGAGCCGTTTGTTTTATTGAAATTAGGATTGTCGGATATTGGATTTAGTTGCCATTGATCCTAAAGCAAAGCTGTTACAGTACCCATTTATTTGCATTACTATTACTGGTCATATTTTTAGCTTCTTCTGTTCTTTTCTTTTCTTTTCTTTTCGTTTTTTTTTTTTTTCTTTGCAGTGCATTGGTTGGTCTTTTTTTCCCTGCTGTGACGGGAATAATGGCTGGTTCTAATAGATCAGCTTCACTGAAGGATACTCAGCGTTCAATTCCTATTGGAACATTGGCTGCAACTCTGACAACAACTGCATTATATCTGGTCTCTGTGTTGTTGTTTGGAGCACTGGCAACTAGAGAGAAATTGTTGACGGACAGGTAACATATGTCATAATACCAAGTGAATTGATGTAAATGTTAGATCATTGGAAATTCTGAGACATGACTATTTGAGTGGCTTATAGAGAAATTGCTAGTGAGTGATTTGGATGGGAAAGATCTCTGACATTGGTCAAATCCTTGAGAATATGTGATAGCTGAAGCATTATGTTTTTTTCCCCTTAAAAATCAATGTTAGGCATCAGATTCAAAGTTGAAGTATAAATAGAAAGTTGAGCAGTCCTTAGAGATGGGAGGGTGGAATTCGATACTAATACATTATTTATGTAGGCTTCGGTTGAGCAGTTCAGAATGTTTCTATGCTGAACCAAAATTTCTTATGTAGGCTTCTTACTGCTACGGTTGCTTGGCCTTTCCCAGCACTTATTTATGTTGGAATTATTTTATCAACCCTTGGAGCTGCCCTTCAGAGTCTGACAGGAGCCCCTCGCTTACTAGCAGCCATAGCCAATGATGATATATTGCCTATTCTAAACTATTTTAAAGTAGCAGATGGCAGTGAGCCATACTTTGCAACCCTCTTTACTGCATTTCTCTGCATCGGATGTGTGATAATTGGGAATCTTGATCTTATCACACCAACTGTAACCATGTTTTTCCTACTTTGTTATGCTGGTGTGAACTTATCCTGCTTCCTTTTGGACCTACTAGACGCTCCCAGTTGGCGTCCACGCTGGAGATTCCATCATTGGAGCCTCTCTCTTCTTGGAGCATCACTTTGTGTAGGTATGCTATACTTTCAAATATGTAGTGAGTGATTTTTTTAGAATCAAGTGCTTTTATTGTTTAGTTTTTCTGATTTTAGCTCAGAAACATTCTATTTTGTTCCATTACTTGAAATCTCAGAGTGCCTATTTGGCGCACTACTCTACAAAAAGTCGCTATAATAAAGAGAAATCTCTTACGTTTTATTTTTCCCATTTTATCTACGTGCGTACAATTGCTAATAAATTCAATGATGAATAGCATTATAATTCGTGTAACATATTCAACAAATTCTTGTATGTTCTACTTATTATGAATGAAAAATAAGGTAATATTTTTCTTTCTGATGTTTCTATCGGACACGTGACTAATTGCATTCCCAAAATCTAAGGATTGAAATATTTGCATCAACTAACTGTTATTTGTTGGACATGAGTACGTTTTGCTAGTCATTAGAACCATTTATGTGCCTGTCATCTCCTGCATGGCTCTCTCTGTCCCTCCCTCCGAACCAATATGAGTTGTCATTTACTCAATTTCTTTCTTTGTTTACAGTGATAATGTTCTTGATCTCGTGGTCATTCACGATAGTGTCTCTAGCCCTTGCAAGCCTACTATATTATTATGTATGCCTTAGAGGTAAGGCTGGGGACTGGGGTGATGGTTTCAAGAGTGCATATTTCCAACTTGCTCTTCGCAGTCTTCGTTCGCTTGGAGGTGAGCATAATACCTATAAACACTATCTTGACTATAGTTTTTGGGTCATTTGCTTTATGGTAGTGTTTTTGGTTTCATTTAATTTGGATGTTCATTCTATAACTTGTTCTGTTGTGGAGGACCATTTGCACTGTTATGGATACGTTCGGTCGGTTATTAGCTTTGTAATAACTGATTGTGGAAAGGCATTGGGAAGGGGTATGGTAACCTGAATTCTTTTTAAGGATTTTTTTCCCTGCATGCTTTCACTTTGTTTTAGAGCTTTGTATCTGCTTTAACTATGGGGACTCAACTCCTAGGATTCCGTAATGCTTGGTTTGTCCAAGGTTAACAGTTCTCTCTTTTTATGCTGGGAGTCATACAGGACGTGCCTTTCTTTTTTCTTCTCCTTCGTTGTTTGCGAGTTTGATGACTCGTTCGCTATCTTTGGCTTACATATGAGTGGATGTACTGCTGTAGATGTTTGTTACTGTTGTTAATATAGCAGTATATTTATATTGCAGCTAGCCAAGTCCACCCAAAGAATTGGTATCCCATTCCCTTGATATTTTGCCGGCCATGGGGAAAGCTGCCAGAAAATGTACCCTGTCACCCTAAACTTGCAGATTTTGCAAACTGCATGAAGAAAAAAGGCCGTGGAATGTCCATATTTGTCTCCATTCTAGATGGAGATTACCATGAACGGGTTGAAGATGCAAAATCTGCCTGCAAGCAGCTTGCTACATATATTGATTACAAACGCTGTGAAGGTGTGGCAGAGATTGTTGTGGCTCCCACAATGTCTGAAGGTTTCAGGGGGATCGTTCAGACGATGGGTCTCGGAAATCTCAAGCCAAATATTGTAGTGATGCGATATCCAGAAATATGGCGTCGTGAAAATCTAATAGAAATTCCGACTACTTTTGTTGGAATAATTAACGACTGCATTGATGCTAACAAAGCAGTTGTCATTGTTAAGGGTCTGGATGAATGGCCTAATGAATTTCAGAGGCAGTATGGAACTATCGACTTGTACTGGATTGTGAGAGATGGTGGTCTTATGCTTCTCCTCTCTCAGCTTCTCCTTACAAAGGAGACCTTTGAAAGCTGTAAGATTCAGGTGTTCTGCATTGCAGAGGAGGATTCCGACGCGGAGGGCCTCAAAGCTGATGTCAAAAAGTTTTTGTATGATCTTCGGATGCAAGCTGAGGTGATCGTTATAACGATAAAATCATGGGACACGCAAGTGGAGGGCGCGCAACCAGATGAATCGATGGAAGCCTTCACTGCTGCTCAAGGGAGGATTGCTAGTTATTTAGGTGAAATGAAGGCAGCAGCTAAGAGCAGAGGTACCACACTCATGGCTGATGGGAAGCCTGTCAGTGTGAATGAGCAGCAGGTTGGGAAGTTTCTAAATACAACTCTCAAGTTGAACTCGACGATTCTGAGATACTCGAGGATGGCTGCTGTCGTGCTCGTTAGCCTCCCGCCACCTCCTGTCGACCATCCTGCATACTTCTATATGGAGTACTTGGATTTGTTGGTTGAGAACGTGCCTCGGCTCTTGATCGTTAGAGGATACCGCAGAGACGTTGTAACTTTGTTCACTTAGGTTTCAGTTTCTTGCTTACTTCAGTGTTGATTCCTTGCTTGCTGTTCATATTGACTTCCATTTTTACCTTTTTTTAACCTTTTCTTTTCTTCCAAGTCTTGTAGCATTTTAGATTACAATCATTCTTTGTACTATCCATCACAGGTCTCTTTTTTCAGCTTTGTATTACCATTTTAGTCTCAGAAATTTTGAAATTAAATAGCCATTATCGAGTTGCAGTTAACCTTTTGTAAGACTTTTATGCCATCGGACATTAGTCATTGAATTTGTACTTAGAAAGCTCCAAAGATTTCATTTCTTTGTTCTGTGTGTTACTTCATATCACTTGAGAACTCGACCAACTCGAACTATTCAACCCAAACTATAAAAGTTGGGTTGGGTTAGAAATTTTTCAGTTTGTATTAAATTCAAATTTTTTTAAAAACAAAAAATTTGAGTTGGTTTGTGATGTGACATTTTTCTTTTTTTTTTTGGTCAAATAAATTTGACTAACTCGAAAATAGAGTTTTAATCAGACGGTACCATACCCTACTTTTAAAATATT
This sequence comes from Cucurbita moschata, assembly GCF_002738365.1. Taxonomy (NCBI): domain Eukaryota; kingdom Viridiplantae; phylum Streptophyta; class Magnoliopsida; order Cucurbitales; family Cucurbitaceae; genus Cucurbita; species Cucurbita moschata. The sequence continues at coordinate 2,121,268 of NW_019268560.1, read as the reverse complement.
TACTGCTTATAACCTATATTAGTGATGAGTTGTGATTTATAAATGTTTGATATTGAGTTCTACGAGATTTTGATTATATAATCAGGATTTCTTTAAACCGTTAAACAAAATAATTTGACAACTCAACTGAATTTAACTCAAAAATTGAGAGTTGGGTTCGGTTGAGTTGTGAATTTTATAGTTGTCGGTAGCTCGACCCCAAATTTCAAATTGATGTAAAAGATTTTTATAATCGAACTCAATTCATAACATACAAAACAAGAATCAAGCGGAACACAGAACAGCAAAGAGTTGGCTCGATTAATGGATACTAAGATGTTGGAAGAAGAAGACGACTATGAAGGAAGCCATGGATACTGCGAGCTCTCCACGGCCAGAGGAGAGAAAACGATAAATCTGAGAGGGGTAAGGTCGTAAAATCACAACAATTGGTAATTTAGAAAAAAAATTTGGACCATTTCTCGATTTGTGCGTGTCATCCTTGCGCAGGGGCCATGCTAATCTTCTCTGTATCGTTCCAATTTTATCGGATGTCCCCGAAGGTGCCTGCGCTAATAAACGCTTAATATCTTTAAAACTAAGCGATGTGGGATAGTAAGAGATTGGGCCGTGCATAGGCCCATATTGATTGTTATTTATTACGAATATTTATTTTCTTTGTTCCATTTCTAAAGGCACTAAAAATGGAACATTTTATTTTTGCGATGAATTACTTCAAATTTCAGAATTTTAAAAAATAAAAATAATTACATATTCCAAAATATAATTGGACATAAATGGGTTCTTAAACCCTAAATAATTAATTATTTGTCTATTGTCACCGTCGACTCCTACGAACATTTCTTAAAAACAGTATTCTAGACTCATTAGTGTTGCAATTTGTACTTATAAATGAAAATATTTTCATGAGTAGAGAGTTTTCAAGAAATTTGTTGACAATAACTTTCAAATTTGGTACAATGGGTATGTAATTCGAATTCGGCTTATTTTCAAGTTCACTCGATCGTGAATATTCATGTAGTAAGTTAGTTTTTGAGAAGTGAAAATTATGAGTTTTGAGATTTACATTTTATAATGAAGAATTATTGTAACGACCCGCTTTCAATGCATGAGAATACACATTAAAGAAAAACAAACTTTAACATAAATACATTATAACAATACTATTAAGTTTTAAAGGTGTGCGCAATACAAAATTCATTCACAAACCAAGGGTGTTTCGAAAGTTATAAACAAGTAGTTTACAAAACTCGAATTAACGTACCCTCTGCAACCACACGGCTCAACACGTCTCTCACTATGGTTAGTAAGCTACTGGTCACCTGAAAAATAAAATATAGTAATAGTGAGTATTAAAATATTCGGTAAGCAATCTACTTATGAGCTCTCGTCCAACTAAATTCATATACACGAAATCTGAAGTTATGTGCTCATACCCCACTGGAGTTAGCCAAAATTGTGGCTCAAAGTCTATGCTAACCTTTTATGGTTCATATGTATTTAAACCCTTGTGCATAACCTCCTCTAAGGAGAGATCTGATAACATAAGAGTTTTTAGTACTTTGAGTTTTACGTTTGTCTAGATTCGTAGTCAACCTTGCGCTAAATGCACGTTGAGTCACTGTAACCCCTAGAAAGGCCCTAGGATAATTCTCAAACCTATGGAGGAGCCCCTTTGCTCTAAAAACGATGATCGTACTCCACACGTGTATACTTACTGGACTCCATTCGGATGATTCTTCCTAGTGGTGTCGAGCAGCAACTACCTGTTCTTAAGACTAGTAAACTACTTGTTCAGGTGAAGTAGCGAAGGGAAGTAGAATGAATCTTTCCTTAAACCTCTGACTTAAAGAAAGAAAGACACCTAGTTCAACCAAAGTTTCACGTTCGGTTTTGAATTAGAGACATTCAAAATGATGAATCAACGTCGACTATAACCCCTAGCCTTCCAAGCTAACGATGCGGGTTCGAGAAAGAGGAAAAAAACGAAGATTTCTAGTAAACTACCTGTCACATTGTCTTTACAGGCTGAAACAGTAAACTACTTGTTCATATCACCCTCCTCATATTGGAACGATAAACTACCTGCTTTAGGAACAGTAACTACATGTTCACTACTTTCTCAAGGTAGAATGGTAAACTACTTGTTCATACCACCCACCTTGAATTGGAAAAGTATAAACTCATGGCTCTCTAGGCATGACCAGGCTAAGGCTAACTCAGTAGAGTAGTAGTATATCCTCCATGATTCCAAGAATTCCTATGTGGGTAACCCCAAGTAGACCTTAATTCCTATTGCGCCTTAAAACATTCTTACAAGGTACCTAGTCAACCCAAAACAGTCTGTAAAGCAAACAACTAGATTCTAGGACCAAATAACTTAAAACAAGCCGTTCATGATCTAACATAATCATAACAAACACTCACCAGGTCGGCACGTCTTAAGAAACAGCGTTCCCTTTCCATTTTAGAAAGAAGAGCAAGCAAATAGCCATGGCAGGGCAGTCTTTTGGAGGCCTATAGTGCATGATCTATTGTCACTCCACGAGGGTTCATCTGTTCTTTATGTCAAGGGTGTGAACTACTTCCCCTGTGCTGTGAGGGTGAAGCGATCAAATGCTTGGTATCTTCTTGGATCATCGGATGATGTTGTCACAGTTTGAGCTGAATGAACAAATTGGTGCTTATGATCTTGGTGAATAGCAACAATAAGTTGACATCTTCTTGGTTCTCCCTGAAAGAAATACCATTCAATTACAAATCCAAGATAAACAAAAATCCCAATGTTATCTTGTTCTACATAAACCCAGATCCAATTTCAGAGCATTTTGTTTACGTTACTTGTTCGCAATCATATTCCATGGCCAAGCAAGATAGAAGAAACGTATTCAATTCATAACCTACAAACAAGAATCAAGCGGAACACATAGTACAGCGAGGACTGGCTCAATTGAACACCGAGAAACTAAAAATCACGAACGAAACCCTAATTGGATGCTCCATCCGTCTTCCTCATAGGAAAAGAAAATGATAAAGCACCAAATTCCAACTCAAACCAGCCCTCATAGACAGCTTAAATCAAACGTATAGGAAAAGAGAGAATCAAGAAGGGAGACGTAACCCTAATGCAGGAATTCAAGCTTCTCCGCACCGAAATCAGTTGTTTCGGACAAAATTGCTAGAAAACGAGCTTATTCATGCATCTTGAAAGTAGAAAAATATGCAAAACCGAAAAATAATAATAATAAATAAATAGAAACCGATGAATACCACGGTGTTGGAAGAAGAAGACGACGAAGAAGGAAGCCATGGATACTGCGAGCTCTCCACGGCCAGAGGAGAAAACGATACAATCTGAGAGGGGTAAGGTCGTAAAATCACAACATTGGTAATTTTAGAAAAGAAAAAATTTGGACCATTTCTCGATTTGTGCGTGTCATCCTTGCGCAGGGGCCATGCTAATCTTCTCTGTATCGTTCCAATTTTATCGGATGTCCCCGAAGGGACGACCTATCGACATCGCCTGCGCTATATAAACGCTTAATATATTTAGAACTAAGCGATGTGGGATAGTAAGAGATTGGGCCGTCCATAGGCCCATATTGATTGTTATTTATTACGAATATTTATTTTCTTTGTTCATTTACATTTCAAAAGGCATTAAAGATTTAACATTTTATTTATGCTCAGATAAATTATTTCAAATTTCAGAATTTTAAAAAATAAAAATAATTACAAATTCCCATACTCCAAAACTGTCACTCACGCTCCTAAACATAATTACTAATTAACTTTAAAAATTAAAATTTACATGTTTATTAAAACTTTCATATAATCTCAAATTTAAACCCCTAACCAAGTTTCTTCATATTATTTCTGGAATAATTTCAATTTTATTAAATTATTTAAAAATAAATTTAAAAAATCTTATTCATAATCCAATTTTTTTTTAATTTTCTTCTTTTAAAAAATATAATAGTCATATCAGTCAATTTTAACGTTTTCCATAATTTTAAAAATATTAAAATATTAAATATTAAATATCAAATTGAAATTTTTAAGTATGGAAAAGAAATGGCTTTAGATAAGGTCAAAGTTTTTATTTTATTTTATTTTATTAGTTAGATATATTGTAACTAAACTGAGGTCATTTTTTAATTTAAAAAAAAGGGTCGGATTGAAATAAGTCAACTAGGGATTTTATTATTACTTTTTAAAGACTCATCCCAGGGAATATAGCTTGCATTTATTTAATTTAATAGGAAGTTAATAATTACCTTATTTTTATAGGCATTTACACAACTGGCCATTTTAAAGTCATTTAAGATATAATTTATTGATAGTAAGTTGAAACAATAAATGGATCAATTAGTGTTTCTACTTCCTCCTAGATAATAAAGTATATATTCACATTTTACTACACTTTGCTCACAGATGCTTACCACTATTTTGCTAACTAACATTACTTATACATTCGTGTCTCTTGGTATGGTCAACATCGGGTGTTTTCTCAGTAGTGAATCTAGTCAATAAGCTATCTTTTAACGTTGAGGAGTCAATTTTAAATATTTTTTATTTAAATTATTATATATATAAATATTTAATATATCAAATACAATTAAAAAAATTATCTTTTATATTAGTTACATAATATATTAAACCACGCTCCAAATTATTATTATTAGTTTTTCATTTAATTTATGAAATATTAAGAAGACCCTATTATTCAAGTGATAAAAGATGATATTAAACCAAATAAACAAATTTATAATTTACTTATAGAATTGAACTAAATATATATATATATATATATATATATAATAATACAAAGGGGAAAGAATTGTTATGTCTACAGGATATCATTCTCAATTTTTCAAAAAAAAAAAAAAAAGGTAATTTCAACTATCGTGAATAGTCCTATCCAAATTAGTATTAAATTAAGTTTAATTATTGCACAAATTATTATAATTTCAGAAATAAAAATTGATTTTTTTTTTTTTCTGGAGCAGTTAAATTAAAAATCAGAAACTAAATCGGGAAATTGAGAGAGTGAAATTTTTTTTAAATAGAAACTTTAATTTTGGTTGGACGACAATAGTCTGAAAAAGTCGATAATCCAAAGCGATTTCAAAGGCAAAGGACTCGAGTCAGTCCGATTTGGAGATACGACGTGTCGTATATTCCCTTTTAACTGCTTGAGTAAAACGTGAATCTTCTTAAAATGATTAAATTTAGAAACCTCAGCTTGGTACCCCAAATGTGACCGTACCATTAACCGCCAGGTGGCAGTTCGTTGTCAAATTTCGGAGTCTGAAACCATAGTGTACCGGCTGTCGTCGGTCGTTTCTCCTTCTTTCTTCCGGTTTTCTACCTTTATAACCCATTTTCCCTCTCTTCCGTCTTCCCGCCTTGACTTAAGCACTCTCTCTTCCCCTTCTTTTATTTTCCGGTCGCCTGAGTTCTCTCACCTCTCGTCGTCGCCAGGTCAGTTTTTCTTCTCCTTCTCTCTCGGAATCTGTGAGTTGATTTTTGTTTTTAAAATGTTTGAAAATGTGAGGTTCTGTGAAATGGCGATGGCGATTGCGGTTTTTGTTTTTGTTTTAGCACGGAATAGTGATAATGCGACTTGAATCGTCTCATATTCGAATTTGCGTCTTTCTGGCGGATTTTGAAATGCTTGTATCTCCATTAACAGAGCTTGTTTTGATTTTGCTGTGTTTTTGCCGACTTAAATGCTTCATAATCTTTTTGTGATTTTGATTTTGCTGTGTTTTCGCCGACTTAAATGCTTCGTAATTTTTTTGTGATTTTGACCTCTTCTGTTAGATAGGTTTCAATTTCATTTTGATTAGGTTTGGATCTCATTCTGGTTCCTGCATTGTTTATGATTTTGATTCTGTGCAAATGTAAACGAATCTAAATCGATTCTCTTCATTTAGATATCGGCATTTTCCTAATTGTGGCAATGGTTTTCAAGTAGAACTCAAATGGATAGAAGTTGAAATTGGAGTTTACTGGAATTAAATTGATTTGTGTTTTCAAAATGTTGATCGTTTTTTAAGACGAAGCCCCAATTACAGGGGCAAAACGGAGATTTAATCTTAAACCATTATTTATTGTAGGCTTGTGCATTTTCTCGGTAAACAAACACAATGAGGCAGAGCTGAGATTACTTATTTCTCTCCTAAACTTCTGTTGTTTATGGTTGACTGTTTCAGTGTGAAATAGGAATGGAGCAATCGAACAGTAACGCCGGTGATGGCCAAGGGATCAGAAGAAGATCCTGTGGCTGTACGAAGGAAGATTTTCTTCCAGAGGAGTCCTTTAAGAGTTGGGGGAATTATACAAAAGCGCTGAAGGCGACGCCAGCTCGCCTCTTGGACCGGCTCATGGCCCGGTCGGCCGAGCACACCGAACTTGTCGAGATGAAGGCTCAAAGCCAGCACGAGATGAAGAAGAGCCTCACGTGGTGGGACCTCATGTGGTTCGGCGTCGGTGCCGTCATCGGCGCCGGAATATTTGTCCTCACAGGTCTCGAGACTAGGAGACACGCCGGCCCTGCCGTCGTCTTGTCTTACATAATCTCCGGTGTCTCCGCCATGCTTTCCGTCTTCTGTTACACTGAGTTTGCCATCGAGATTCCGGCCGCCGGTACGTGCTTCTTTCCAAACCTATCTCTCACATGCTTCTCATCGTAATAAAATTAATCTCAATGTCCAATAATTTTATTTAAATCGTTTTTGAGTTTTTAAAATTATGAATAATATATTAACTCACAAGTGAAATATGAGGGTCATATTCTCATTATTTATTTATTAAATTAAAAAAATTATTCTAAATTTCCATTTATACCCCTATGTCCCTAGTTTTCCAAATATTACATTTTTATTATCACCAAAACTCCTCTTTTGCCCTATTTAACCTTAACTTTTAGCGAAGTTGTGAGTTTAGATCAGATTTTATCAATTTTCACTATCAAGTTTTTCAATAATGTTCAATTTTAGTCTTTTTGTTTATTCTTATTTATTAATTTAATTTTTTTAAAAAAATTATAATTAATATAGTTTCTATGAATTTTGTCACTAACTCCGAATTAAATGATCTAAAATATAAAATCTAGAGATGAATTGAAAGCTAAACTTCAAAAAAAAAAAAATAATAATAATATTTTGAATTAAAAGTCTGAAAGGAAAATACACCAAATTTTAGGCACTAAAAATGTATTTTCTAAATCTTGAATTTCGGAAGAATAAATTGATAGAATGTTATCCACTTTTGATTTGATTTTAAATGAAGTCAAATAAAATTAATTATAAATAATGGTCTAAATTTGAAATCTTAGACCTCATTTAATAAATTTGTTTGGATTTTAAAAGTGGGCTTCTTTTCATACCATTTTATACAATTTATCAATGTCAAGGATTTGTGTGAATCCTTAACCAAATTTCAAATATATATATATATATATATATATATATATATATATATATATATGATAACAAATAGACAAAGAAAAGAACAAATAAATAAAGCTTTTAAGCCTTTTTAAAAAAACTAAAAAAATAAATGACTATGAAATGGAATATTAATATTTAAACTATTAGCGTCATTAGTTTCAAACTATAATTTATACAACTGTCAATTAAGTTTAGAGAAAAATTATTTTAAAGATAAGGTAGAAGGTCCTTTTCAAGTGGCTGAAGTTTCCTTAAATAAATAAAGCTAACATAGTAGCACATGTGGCAGGTTTCTAGAGATAGAGATACATAAGAAAGTGTGACATTTTAAATAATTTAACTTTTATCGAACTTCAAATAAATAATATAAATTAGCTTTGTTGATAGCTGTTATTATTATTATTGTTTTGAGAAGGGAAATTAATTTAATCAATGAATACACAAAATACACAAAGTTGGGTTCTTGAAACAATCAGTTGTGATTTAAATTTGATTGGGATGGCTGTTTCATTGGTTTTATGTTGTTTGTAGTATTATTTAATTTATAAACTTTAAGTATTTGATAAATCTTTTTATCTTTTTTAAGAACTGTAAAGCATTAAACTTTCAAGAACTTTGTTAATGTTGGCAATTTAGTTGCATGAATCCATTGAAATAAGTTTTAAACTTTCAATAACTTTGTTCAGGTGGATCATTTGCCTACTTAAGGGTAGAACTAGGCGACTTCGTGGCATTCGTCGCTGCCGGCAACATCCTCCTTGAATATGTTATTGGTGGCGCTGCTGTAGCTCGTTCATGGACGTCATACTTTGCCACCCTTTGCAACCACCAACCAAATGATTTCCGCATCCATGTCTCTGTTTTTGCTGAAAACTACAACCGGCTCGACCCCATTGCCGTCGTCCTCAGTATCGTCATTTGTGGGTTTGCAGTGGCGAGCACTAAAGCCTCCTCCCGCCTCAACTACGTTGCCTCCATTTTACACATTACCGTGATTGTCTTCATCATCATTGCCGGGCTGACCAAAGCCAACCCCAAAAACTTAACTCCCTTTGCCCCCTTTGGCCCTCGCGGCATCTTCGTAGCTTCTGCCGTCTTGTTCTTCTCATATGTTGGATTTGATGCAGTTTCGACACTGGCAGAGGAGACTAAGAACCCGTCTAGAGATATTCCTATTGGTCTTGTTGCGTCCATGGTAATCATCACTTTAGCCTACTGTATTCTTGCGGCTACCCTCTGCCTCATGCAGCCTTACCAGAAGATTGATGAAGACGCACCATTTGCAATGGCTTTTGAAGCCGTTGGATGGGGTTGGGCTAAGTACATTGTTGCTCTCGGTGCTATAAAAGGCATGACCACTGTGCTGTTAGTCAGTGCGGTTGGTCAGGCGCGGTATCTCACGCACATTGCCAGGACCCACATGGTCTCCCCCTGGTTTGCCAAAGTCAATGAAAGAACCGGTATGGTTGCTAACAGTACTATTTATCTTACGTAAATGTTTTTGAACTTCTGATTGTAGCTGACTTACTAATTTATAAGCAGTCTTTGTGCCCCAATACATTCTAGGATTGATGTGCTTAGAAGCTTACCATCTAGGGTTCTATGAAGTCCGTTAGACGCAATTCTAAAAATTTTAAAGTCTATTAGATATATGAGTGGATGAGTTCTATTAGACTCAACATCAGCGTTTAATTTTCTGAACAGGAACTCCAGTGAACGCAACAGCATCAATGCTGGCTGCAACAGCATTGATTGCCTTCTTCACACCCTTGGAGATAATCTCAAACCTTCTCTCCATTTCCACCCTCTTCATCTTCATGCTGGTAGCCGTAGCCCTTATCGTCCGACGCTACTATGTCAGCGGCGAAACAACGTCGTCCAACAGAAACAAGCTCATAATCTACTTGTTTCTGATAATGGGATCTTCAACCGCAACTGCCATTTACTGGGCCACAAGCGATGAGTGGATCGGCTTCGCAGTAACTGCTCCGATATGGTTCCTCTCAACTCTAGCCCTATGGATCAGCGTCCCACAGGCCAAGAAGCCACTGGTGTGGGGCGTGCCTCTGGTCCCATGGGTGCCTTCAATATCCATCGCCATAAACTTTTTCCTTCTTGGGTCGATCGACGCAGCTTCATTTGAAAGGTTTGCGATCTGGACTGGGATTCTATTGGTTTACTATTTCTTGCTTGGGTTGCACGCTTCTTACGACACTGCCATGGAGTCGAAGATCCAAGCAGCAGAAGAAAGTAATAGCAGTGTGTGAATGGGAATCCAAAGAAGAAAGAAATTGGAACTAACTTGGATTTATGAAAGGGATCTCATGTTGTTGGTTAGTAGATGTAAAATTTATACTGTATTGGTTGGTTGGTTGGTTTAGTGATGGTTGGTGTGTTGTTGATATCCATTTGTAAATGTGAGTTTATTGTTATTTTGAAAGTGGGTAGTGTTCTAAGATCAGTTATGTATACTTTTGATGCTAAACTCATCATTAATCTCAACTTTACACATTTTGGGAATTTAGAATTTAGATTTGGGTAGATTTATTGTAACATATTGTTTCTAATATTTGATCATTTATGCATTACCAAAAAATTTTGTATACGATTACGAGGTTGTACATTATTATTTTTGTTTATAGTTCAATACAGGTTTCAACTTTTTAATTTTGAGCGGGACATTTGACGTCCATATGATCCGAACAATCCAAATTACTCCACTCAAACTATACGTGTTGAGTGAATTTTTAGTACTTATCTTTAAAAATAAGAGACAAATGTTTACAATCACATCAACTCAAAAAATCTAAACTACCCAACTACGAGGCTTGGGTGAGTTTGACAAATGTTTAGATCAACTTGACTATCCCGCCCAAGGGTTGGATAACTTTTTTGTGCTTGTCCTAGAAAATAAGAGCTTGGGTGACTTTGACAAATGTTCAGACTTGACTATCCAACTCAAAGGGTTGGATGACTTTTTCGTGCTTGTCCTAGAAAATAAGAGACAAATGTTCACTAGAACAATCAAAACTACCCGGTTCAAACCGTAAGAGTTGGATTAGGGGTGTACATTCAATTCGACAACCCAGATCGACTCAATCTGAACTATAAGGATTGGGTTAGGTTAACCGTCGGATAATATTTTCATACTTCTCTTTGGAAATAAGAGACAAATGTTCAACCCGAACAATCCAAACTACATAAGAGACAAATGTTCAACCGGAACAATCTAAACTACCCAGTTCAAATTATAAGGGTTGGGTGACTTTTGTGTTTGCCGTGTCAACCATTTTTTGAATCGTAAATAATTATAAATATTTAATATTTGAGTCCGATGAAATTTTAGTTATTAACCGAATGCATCTTATTAATCTAACTCTAGATTAGGTCGAAAATTTAGAATTTAAAAATAAAGCATATTGTCACGTAAAAAGAGTCATTTTGACCAAGAAACGCATCCCGTACGGTAAAAAAGATCCCAGTGGCAGAAAAAGTAAATAAAACTGAAATTCTTCGTCTCTTTCACTGTCTGATGAAAAACCCATATACCTGCAACTCCCTTCAAGTTCGTTACTACTACTCTCCAGTCTCTGCTTCTTGATTTGAGCTATGATCTTCTGCAGAACCCTAATTCGGTAAAGATTTCCCTTTCCTAATGGAGGATTCCGAGGGCGTTCTCAGCTTCGATTTCGAGGGCGGCCTCGATGCCGGCCCCACTAACCCCGCCGCCACCTCCTCCTTGCCCATAATCCAGTCAGATTCTTCTTCCTTCCCCGCCGCTTCCGCCAACTCCGTTGCCGGCGCCGTCGGTCCTGCTGCTACAGCTGATGCTCCTGGCGCTCCAACCGGCAACGTCGGGAATCGGAGGAGCTTCCGGCAAACGGTTTGCCGGCATTGGCTTCGAAGCCTCTGTATGAAGGGCGACGCCTGTGGCTTCCTTCACCAGTATGATAAGTCTCGGATGCCCATTTGCCGATTCTTCCGTCTCTATGGCGAGTGCCGTGAGCAGGATTGCGTGTACAAACATACCAATGAAGATATTAAGGAGTGTAATATGTACGTCTTGGAACTTGCAATTCAATTTATGTCTTTTATTTGTTGGCCCTTTGTCAGATTTACATTCTTGGTTCTTTAATTTCTTTGTGTTCTTTAAATAGGAGGTGATCGATCTCTGCTCTTATCGTTTATGCCCTTCTTCTTAATCCCTAGTTGTTGAATTTATTAGTATCATATGCAGTTCTTAGATTTTAGACTGGGGATTTTTTGCCCTTCATCTTTAATATATATAATTTTGCAAACAAAATCTACATTCTCCCATGAGTATCCAAAAGAGCATCAAGATTGCAAATGAAGAACAGTTGCATAAGTCGTTGGCACTACGAACAGAAACTTATCCAAATCACAAGCCTCCTTCCGATCTCTTTCCTTTCTTGGTTACACTCTAGAATTCCCTTTTAACCATAAAGCTCACGAGATGGCCTTAGCTTCATTAATCCAAAGAGTTTCAAGCCTTTTCTTTAAAGTTTTTGCCACCCAACAACTGTGTCATTATTCTTTTAGTGGAACTATCAAGGACCTTTGAAAAGGACCCAAGAGAGAAAAATAATGAAATGGAGTATCCCTACGCCACTACTATATGAGCAAAGTAATAGTAGGTAGTGTTGGACCTTGTTTGAATGCATACTTCTTTTCTTGTGTTTTCCCTCCATCAATGAAATTAATGATTCTTCTAAGGATATTTAAGTTTTAAGTCTATGCATGTGTATGGCTGCAATAAGAACATAACTAATACATGTAGAATTGATGTTATAGTTAGATATATTTATGGTGCTAGATCTTGTGAAATCCTCATTCAAGTTTTTACAAAATGATTCCCTGGTTTTACTTGGACGACATTTATTGCATTAACATAATTTTTTAAGTTAATTTCTGCAATACATCTTTTTGGACCGATTTTTGTTCTTTAAAAAACATTGGATGTTATACTCTGACGGCTAAACACTGTAACTGCAGGTACAAGTTTGGTTTCTGTCCAAATGGTTCTGATTGTCGATATAGGCACGCAAAGCTGCCTGGACCTCCACCTCCAGTGGAAGAAATCCTTCAGAAAATACAGCAATTAGGTTCATACAATTATGGTTCCTCAAACAAATTCTTTTCACAACGTGGAGTTGGCTTATCCCAACAGAATGAAAAATCTCAGATTCCTCAGGGTCTGGCCCCTGTTACTCAAGGAGTTTTAGGAAACCCTTCTGCAGCAGAATCTGCTGATGTCCAACAGCCGCAAGCTCAACAAACTGCACAACAAACCAGCCAGACTCAGACACAAGGTCTTTCTAATGGCCAGCCCAATCAACTAAACACAACTGCAACGTCTTTGCCTCCAGGAATATCTAGGTGTGTCTGATGCGACCTGAAGTCTTTTTGCATATTACTTCAACTCAGTTTTTGTATCATATGGAAACAGTGTTGCAGCGATTTGTTATTTAACTTCAGCACTATCATATTTGTGATTTTGTTTGGTTACTTTAAGCGGCAGTAGTCAACATTGTTTTTCTTCCTATTAATTTGTAGTCCTTGTACCACAAGAATCTTTAGTTAGAATGGGATTCCAACTTAGTACCTTTTAAAATTTTGAGAAGAATTGCTCCTTTGGTGAGCACAATACGAGCTGCCTTTCGGCTTGGTGAAGGGTATCATTTTTTTTTTCCCTCAATATCAGAAAACTTGCTTTCATTGGGAAGAAACGCAAGAATATAGAAGGGCATGGATGGTATCATCCTAAGGTATTAATTATTTTACCAGTTCTGTATCAAGCTATTGAATTCTATGCCTAAGCTTCATTACCATGTGCTCATGTTCCATTTCAATTCATCTCATGTCAATTGCTAAGTGTCAAGAAACTACTTTCCCCAACACTTTGTTGGTTCTGTTATTGATTGGCTAGAATCTATTGGCTCATAGCTCATACTCTGTTATGTTAGGGTCTCATTAAATCTGTGGATTGACACTTCTTGCAGACCTTTTTGATTTAGTTTGCAAATACTTGAAGTTTATGTAGTCTCTCCAGCTTATAATTATACCCCCTTTGTAATTTATGCTAGGTAGAGTTGTTTTCTGTAGAACTTTATCAAGGGGGATACCCTATTTTGGTTCTGTAACCTTTTCCATTCATCTTCTGATAAAGACAAGTGGTTACCCATTCTTAATATAATTTTGGAAAAAGAAAAAAGCTCAGACTCTTACATGAACCTTTTAAATACTCTGAATGTCCTAATTTATTTTTGAAAAATTAGGTACTTTATTGTTAAAAGTTGCAACCGCGAGAATTTGGAATTATCTGTACAACAAGGGGTATGGGCAACTCAAAGAAGCAATGAAGCCAAACTTAATGAAGCTTTTGATTCTGCTGATAACGTTATTTTGATTTTCTCAGTCAATCGGACTCGGCATTTTCAGGTGCTAATCATTCACATTGTGTTTGTGTATGACACTACTTGGTCATTGAGGATCGATGTGTGTTTGTTTGAGATAATCATACTGATTTAGCAATGGCTGCTTAGGGTTGTGCAAAGATGATGACCAGAATTGGTGGATCTGTCAGTGGAGGCAATTGGAAATATGCACATGGAACTGCACATTATGGGCAAAACTTTTCACTCAAATGGCTGAAGGTTTCATTTTTTTAGATCTATAGTTTTATGCAGAAAGTATTGTCTGTATTTTCTATGATACCTGGAAGCTAGCTAAAATCTGAATTTGACAAATGCATGATAAAGCTTAGAGGTCAAACTATATTATATTGTGAAGGATGATTTTGTTGCTGTCGATTTGAGTCCTGTATGATGCGATGAATAATTTTGACTTTGTTACTTGCAGTTATGTGAACTATCCTTCCAGAAAACTCGTCATTTGAGGAATCCATATAATGAAAACTTACCAGTAAAGGTTTAGAATCCCGAGCTTGATGAAGAAAGATTTCTATTTATATTTACATCTGCAGATGTTTTTGGATGCTTCTACTTTCACTTGTGTTGTGAACTCTTGAAAATATGTCCCACTTCTTTTATTTCTTATGTTTATTATTATTATATTGTTCTCCACTTTCTGGTGATAATAGATATTACTGGTTTTCTTGAAATCAAATTATCTGAGCATTCTTAAGAACTTGCAATCTTTTGGATGAAAGTTTATTCTTCTTTATTTTTTTTCCCCTTGTGGGGGATCTGGGAGCTTTCTCTAGGATTTAGTTTCAAGGAAGTTACTAGAAGTGACACTCTGCCTCATGTAGACCATGCGATCTTTATTTTACTTAATCTTACAGGAATCATTTAGCAGAGAGGGCTAACATGATTGATACAATCATGAGGGATGGAAAATCCTGATTGTCCTCGCTCTTTAACTTGAGAGGATGAATTTTGTCAAGAATTTGAGAAAATCACAGTAGGCAGCAGTAGACTAACATTAGACTGTCAGAACCATTGCAAGTAATGCAAGCTTCATTTTCCTGCTAAAATAACCACCATTTCGTGAATTCTTTCCTTGACTGCAATTAAAAACTTTGGCGCAAACATAATAGACTTAAATAAAGGCTTGAATCCAACAAAAACATGAAATGATTCCAATGGAATCTTGAACATGTATGCTGATCAGTTCAGAATGCAGAACAGCAGCCGTAATTCTAGTGGTGCACTGTTCCTCCGCTCATCATCCTTGTTCACTAGTCTTTGTTTTGTTTCTAAGTTACTGTGTTGCTTGTTTTACTGTATCCTCTGTTAGTTTTACTGCTCTTCTGTTAATCCTAGTTCTTCTTTGGGTAGGTAAGTTTGTTGTTCTAAGGCTGGTTTGTAGCCTTTAAATAGTTGGTTCAATGTTGTTATCAAAAGACATTTTTGTAAAGAATACTTCAAGATTTCTCCAAGAGCAGTGTTGCACTATTCAGATTGCTAATGTTGCCGGGTAGAGTTTAGCATCGCGTTTATCTTGTAATATCTGTTTAATTGGCACCCTGTTTCTGCTCATTGCTTTGATTTGTTTCCTGTCGACCATCCATGTTCGTGGAGAATAATTGTTTGAAGAAGATATTTTTTTTACTTCATATCCTGTTCTGCAGTCAGTGGTAGCATTGGATACTAATTGAGCCATCATTTTTCTCGTACTCTTACAAGTGTAGATCAGTAGAGATTGCCAAGAGCTAGAGCTCTCTATTGGTGAGCAGCTGGCTTCTTTGCTTTATCTTGAGCCAGATGGTGAACTCATGGTATGCTTTGAAAATTTTGAAATACATTCCCCTGACAAAATAAGGATTACATATGCAAGCAAGCGAGGAAGAAGATGAAATTTGAGGAAGTGATAATGGCAGTTTCAGAATTTAGCTCTAGATGAATTTCCTTAGTTTATTTTTGTTACTTTTGTGATCAGGCCGTCTCAGTAGCAGCAGAATTGAAACGAGAAGAGGAGAAAGCAAGGGGAGTTAATCCTGGCAGTGGAAGTGAGAACCCAGATATTGTCCCGTTCGAGGATAACGAAGAAGAGGAAGAGGAAGACAGTGAAGAGGAGGAGGAGGAGGAGAGTCTTGGCCAGTCCGTTGGTTTACCAGCTCAGGGCAGAGGAAGGGGCAGGGGAATCATGTGGCCTCCACATATGCCAATGGGACGTGGTCCTAGACCCTTTCATGGAATGCCGGGTTTTCCACCTGGGATGATGGGTCCGGATGGGCTGCCTTATGGTCCTGTTACACCTGACGGATTTCCCATGCCTGACATGTTTGGAATGGCTCCTCGTGGCTTTGGTCCATACGGTCCTAGGTTTCCCGGTGATTTTATGAATCCCCCAGCTGCTATGATGTTCCGTGGACGACCTTCTCAACCTGGGGTCATGTTCCCTCCTGGTGGATTTGGGATGATGATGGGTCAAGGACGTGGTCCCTTTATGGGTGGGATGGGGGTTCCTGGTCCTAACCCAGCTCGACCTGGTCGTCCTATGGGCGTGTCTCCGTTGTATCCACCTCCTGCATTACCGTCATCTCAAAACATCAATCGAGCTGCTAAGAGGGACCAAAGGGGAGGACCGGGTAGTGATCGGAATGATAGATATATTACAGGTCCAGACCAAAACAAGGGCCAGGAGATGCCTAGACATGATGAAGAAATGCAATATAAGCAGTCAAAAACTTATCCTGATGAGCAATATGGGCTAGGAACCACCTCTAGGAATGAAGAAAGTGAAAGTGAGGACGAGGCACCTCGACGATCGAGGCATGGAGAAGGGAAGAAGAAGCGGAGAGGCTCGGAAGGAGGAGATGCAACAGCAATCTCTGATCAGTAATTACTTGTAGTTAGTTACATCTGACCTGGGACGTCTTCCTGCTTAGGAGAGACATGGTTGAACTTGATGTTGATGTTGTTGTTGTTGTAAGTTCTAAAACTGGAGTACTCATTTTTCTCTCTTTTCATTTTACACCTTCCATTTTAGGTAACTTTTTGTGAGCAGAGTCATAATTCATACAATGATTTACACTTTTGTAAAAGAACTTTCAGGTAATGGGAAGAATCTCATAAAGTCAATATTGGATGATGTGAAGGTGTTATGTCTAATGCCAAGTTCTTTCTATCTCTGGTGGATATATTTTACTTTTGATCTGCTTTACCTTATCTACTGGACATCTGGGAGAAATGGAAAGATAGGCTTCTAAGGCATAGATTTTATTTGTTTTGGGGATCGAAGAGTCAATTACGAATTTTTCATGCTCGAAATTTGAAATTTATATTCCGCACTTGATGGTACATTTTCTGTGACATAACTACGTTTATCTACTTATCTTGAATTGTTTTTAAGAATGAAGACTATCTCTATAGATTAATAATTACCAGTTCTTAAAATTTTTAGGTAGATTAATAATTACCAGTTCTTAAAATTTTTAGGTAGATTAATAATTACCGGTTCTTAAAATTTTTAGGAGGTTATTTAGCATAAGGTTATTTAACGTTTAGATTCTTATGATTGAGCAATCAAAAAAGATGGTGTACCTTGTTGTATAAGTTCATATCCTCAAGAACACTCATTCGTGTTCTTTGTTGTACATAGGATACATCCCAAGGTTAGACCGGAATATCACTACTACGTGTATGATTTGTAGAAGAATAAGATTAACAAGAAAATTATAGTAATAGACCCGACCAAATTTTTATAGTTACCGAATCTTTAATAGGATCTTTGAAGATTTCTCAACTTTAATATATAAATATATAATAAGTTAGTAATACGCCTTACATTAGATTCGAGTTCGACCAAAAATAAAGGTTCGAAAAGAAAAATGCTTAGAAATTAAACACAATCTCATCATCAATGAAAATAGAGGTTTGAAAAAAATGGACTAAGAGTAAGAACTGAAATTTCAAGACTAAAAACCATATTTTTAATTGGTCTATTCGAAGGCACTGATGCAATGATCTTCTTTCAGTTTCAAAGCATACCAAATTTGACCAAAACAAAATCACAATGCACATGAAAGTTTGTCTTCAAATCCTTCAAATTACATTCACATCTACTTTTCTTTCCGTTTCGATTGATAAACTATATAACTTAGTAAACAAATAACCCGATCGAACCACATTTTTCCCGATCACATAAATGACCAGTTAACAAACATGAAAGCCAAACAGTGATGGACATCATCATCATTCAGAACTTTCCAGGCAATCGCCTGTTCATACGACACCGGCCTGCCCATACTCGATATGCATATCCCTGCTGGAAGGTATGCAAATCCCTGCATGATGTTCGTAACGAATTCAGGTCGACTGTGAACAGTGGCAACATTAAAATGAAATCACCAAAACAGAAATCTACCTGTTGCATTATCTTGGAGAATTCTGAGCACAGTATCTTCCTACCAGCATCCTCAAGGATCTTGTCGAGCGTTATATCTTGAAGAGCTACGAGCGTAGTTTCAAGCATGTCAAGCCCGGCTTGGTTCGCAAATGTGAACACAGGAGACGCCTGCAAAGTTCATAGATCGTGTAAGTATTTGTTGCATCAGCTTAAGAACCTTAGCAAAATTATGCTATCTTAGCTAGGCGTGAGTAGCTCAATTAATTGCTAAGTTGTATGAAATTACATTAGTTTTGACAGAGCAGCACAAGATTGTATCTGAGTGGTGCCAAAGCTGCTTCAAGATAGCATCATGAGACTGGGATTCAACCTGAAAGAGCTCTGCCCCTGTGTGGATCCTGAAATTCAACATATGTTATAAGAGGAACCGAAGAAGGTGGTCTCGTAAAAACATGAATACATGATATAGGTGGTCTCGTTATGTAACGGTCCAAGCCCACTCCTAGCAGATATTGTCTTCTTTGGGGTTTCCCTTTCGGGCTTCCCCTAAAGATTTTTAAAACGCGTCTGTGCTAGGGAGAGGTTTCCACACCCTTATAAACAATGTTACGTTCTCCTCCCTAACCGATGTGGGATCTCACAATCCACCCCTCTTCAGGACCAGCGTCCTTGCTGGCACACTGCCTCGTGTCCACCCCCCTTTGGGGCTCAACCTCCTCGCTAGCACATCGCTCGATGTCCGATAACATTTGTAACAGTCCAAACCCACCACTAGCAAATATTGTACTCTTTGGACTTTCCCTTCCAAGCTTCTCCTCAAGGTTTTTAAAATGCGTCTGTTAAGGAGAGGTTTCCACACCCTTATAAAGAATGTTTCGTTCTCCTCCCCAATCGATGTGGGATCTCACACGTTAGAACAATGAGCACGGACAATTCTATGCTTAACTTCTCAGACATTCATAACAAAACCATACATTTCATTGAGAATGTTAACAGTTACAAGAAGAACTCATACCTATAGCTTCGGGCGATCCATTGGGACAACGTGAGAGCCTCTGGCGAGCTAGGGAGGCTTTTTGGACCGATTTGGGAGCCAAGTTGCGAGGGGGCGATAGCCATGGCAACCCTCTGAACTGATGCCACAACCGTTCGCACATATTGTCTCGCCATAGCAGCCACACTATCCCGCATGTGGTTCTCAAAAGTGAATTGGAATGCAATAGTCAAGACAGACCTGAGGTTGTAGTTTGTAGCATCGGTTTCACCGCCTGGGCGGGCAGATCCAGGACGGACTTCTAGAGTAGAAGCCAAATCCAAAGTTCGAGTAGCTGCCGACGCATCCTAACGTACAAAAGAACAGATATACAGCATTAACAAAGATTTTCAAGTTCAAAGTAGCCTTTAAAGATACAGTTCATATTCCATTGAAATTGCAAAATTTTCAACAAAAGTGTAGTGGCTAAGGATAGTCACAAACTGTTTTGGACTCCAATGGTATGACACGAAAACCAGACGGTAGTAAGGGAGCATCGTCGGCAAATGATTCGTCGATAGGTGCAAATACAAGCTGAGCGCAGGAACCGACTGTACTTTCATCAACCCCGCTACACAGCTGCCAAATAAGCGTTTGATCAAGGACTGTCAACGGTAGGTAAGGCGTCTATAAAAGAACTCCTCGTAGATGAAGCAGAACTAACCTGCAATAAATACATATCCCGCCCACCTAACGCAGCTTCTTCAGGGAACATAGCATGACCCTCTAACCGAACGACCTCCAAGAACTACATAAGAACGACATATGGTGAACAAAACCCGAGAAAAAGAATTTCTGATAGAATAAAAGGTCATTACCTCTTCGTTTTCAACGGTATGCGCAAGTGGTAAAATGACCTGACCACTAGGGAAGCCACCGGGTCTCGCACATGGAACAGCATATGCACTGGATTTAAGACATGCGGCCGAGTATGCATCGACTCCATAATCAGCCCATTCTGAACGATGCTCCCGTAAGAAACGAACAAGCAAAGCAGGGGGCACATTCTGAACCGCAAAGTAGTTGAAAAGTTCATACTTAATATCGAAAAACATATAGATGGAAATGATTAGCCATGCATCTAAAGGATAGAATAGACTAATAGAGTACCTGCAACAACATCGACGCCTTCGCACACAATACACCTCCAAAAGTAGGATATAATGATTGGTTATATTGCGAACCGATGAATTTGTTTGGAGATGAATTAACAACAACCGTCACATCCTCGACTCCATCGCTATCCATAAGCGACCAACCATCATCCACAAAGCCATTTACAGCATCATTAAAACCCCTAAAATCCATTTCCATAAGCTATAAGTGACTTGAGAAATTAATGTCAAGAGTTGTTAAAATTTCATCAAACTTCAAACATCTCAAGCTGTAACAGCCCAAGTCCACCGCTAGCAGATATTGTCCTCTTTGAGCTTTCCCTTTCGGATTTCCCCTCAAGGTTTTTAAAACGCGTCTACTAGGGAGAGGTTTCCACACCCTTATAAAGAATGTTTCGCTTTCCTTCCCAGACGATGTGGGATCTCACAATCCACCCCCTTTTAGGGCTCAGCGTTCTCGCTGACACTCGTTCACTTCTCCAATCGATGTGGGACCCCCAACCAAATCCACCCCTTCGAGGCTCAGTGTCCTTAATGGCACGCCGCCTCGTGTCCACTCCCCTTCGAGACTCAACCTCCTCACTAGCACATCGCCCGGTGTTTGGCTCTAATATCATTTGTAGCAGCCCAAGCCCACCGTTAACAGAGATTGTCCTCTCTGAACTTTCCCTTTCGGGCTTCCCCTCAAGGTTTTTAAAACGCGTCTGCTAGGGAGAGGTTTCCACACTGTTATAAAGAATGTTTCGTTCTCCTCCCCAACCGATGTGGGATCTCACACAAGCCTTACCCAAAAATGTCCAGCATGGGCTAACTTCGAGATATAAGTTTAGCGCCTTACCTAGAGAGCCTTTGACTGAAAGTCCTTAAAACAGCTGGTTGGCGCCCGCCACCCAATTGAATTTCTCCACTCGCCTCATGAGCAATTTGCCGAACGTAGCGTAAAGCCTGTTTCACAATTTAAGCACAATATTTGTTAAGATTTATGACACAAAGAAAGGATGAACAGTTCAGCAATAATTCTTACAGCAACAGTCCTTCTCTGAGCTAGAATCTTTGTCGACTCATAAAGTGGCCTAAGAACTTCAGGAACGCTCCAAGCCTGGCAGTGAAAGAAACCTTTTTACGATACAGAGAGACATCGAACAATAAAATATCGATTTGACAGTAGGAGAAAAGCAGTCACTCATCGAGAGCTAACTTACATCTAAATCAACATGATCCACAATGTGAATAAGGGAACCATCCTCACAAGCTCGAATAAGATATCCGCTCGGAAGCATTTCAGCTCTCACGAAACTGGATGGAGGGGGCCCTGATGGGCCACCAGTAGACGACGTTAACGATCTCTCACATATCTGCACATATATTTAGCCCAAATAAACATAAACAATCGCTGAAATATGACGTTTCACGTATGAATGACTAACTATAGTGCTACATGCTGAAAGTAACTATAGATCTCAAAAATCACATAATGCATGGACGTCAAAACATAAAAAGAGTAACTACGTTCAGGAGAAACGATTACCACGAGGCTTCCATCTTCCAAGCTTGTGGTGTATCGAAGAGTCCAAAAGTCACGTGCTGCTGCTAAGGTTGTCGGTGCATATGTCTGGTTTGAAAAACAGGAAGGCTAAATAGGATAACAAACACGAATCTTCGTTAAACATAATGATAAGAACATACCTGCGTATACAAGAGTTCTATGGTCCCCCCATTTCCGGTGGACATTACACTTAATACATCAACACAACGGCAGTCACGAAACCACGACAAACGATCTTTGAGAATTTCAGCCACCTGCAATAAATAAATATATATTTTTAACATAGAAAATACACAAAATTGAATAGAGGTCCATTGTATGATCCAAAGTACCTTCGTTGGCTCAAGACTCACTAACCCACAGGCTCGTGCTGCTACCCCATTGCAATTTCGAGAAACAGCAACAATCCCAATTGAATCCGGACCAGGCTGCATAAGGTACAAAGAAATCAAACTTTTGAACAGATATTGAAGAACTCTATCAAAGTGCTCCCTAGAACGTTCAACCATCAAGTTGGTCATGAACGATTCTCGGACCTACCTTCATCCCAATCATTTGAACCCAGTCGACAGCGGTTCCTGTTGCCTTGGAAAGGAACTCTGCCAAGGTCTCCTCGGCTATCGCAAGAAGACTATCAACAAAAACAATACACATATGAATTGATGAGACCAAGTAATAAACAACACGCATCGAAACCGTTAGTTTCAGAAGGTGAACTTACCCAGCTGGGTTATTAGCATCCTTTTGGGTATGCTTAGTTGGGTTTTGCTGTTGATGGTGTTGACCACTCATGACCACAGACTCACAGCTATTGTCTGTGGTTGTTCCAGATGCCTGCAAATAAACACCGAACAATAGGGATACTCGTAAAATAAAGAATCATTAGGACATCTTGTCAAGGATAGCAAACCCAAACAAGCCGATATTATACTTTTGAGATTCTAAAATGCTGATTTAGAGAACCAAAACGAATCAGACCAAGAACATGAAAAGAATGGTCAACAAGGACAACGTCGGAAATGCTTAAAAGAATTGTACCACCCCGGTTATGAACGATAAAATTCAACTAAATTCTGTATTTTCAAGTTTTGGTCCACTACTCATAAACGGTACCAAACAGACATGAAAGAGCTTATATGAACTCACAGTGCGCAGTTGCTGTCTCATGTATCCGTTCTTGTAAACCAAACGAGAGACCTGCTTCTGCAGACGGTCGTTCTCTTCCATCAACAGCTTGTTCATCGCAGTCAGCTTCCTATTAACTGTTTGAAGACGAGACGCTTCCTTCCTTTGCTTTTCACGACATCTAACAATATAAACATCGAATTTATCAAATAAATAAAAGCTTGGATTAGAAAAGAGTAGGAAAGGATTCCTTCTTGCCCAGTCAAATTGGTGACAAACATACATCAATAACTAAACAAGTAGGAATTGTTCATACAAACATTAAAACAGGGTTACATTCTAAATCCATAAGAATTACGACTATTGTTGAGATATGATTAAAAGTATTCAAAATGAAGATATGATGTAGAGTAGTTAGATATGATTCAAATATTTAAACTACCAAGATTTTAGGAGATTGTTATTAGATTTGAGTTTATGTATTAGCTATAAATACTGGAATTGTGTAACCTCTAAGCATTGAGTCAGTAGACAATAATAAAGCACTGCTTTCATCTATTCCTATCTCTTTCACTATCCCTTTTTTCTAACAACTATAACATTGTCCGTTTTGACCCGTTACATATCGTCATCAGACTCCCAGTTTTTAAAACTCGTCTAATAGAGAGAGGTTTCAACACCCTTATAAGGAACGCTTTGTTCCCCTCTTCAACCGAGGTGGGATCTCACAATAAATGTCTAAAATCGCAAAGAAACACAAGTTTTCCCAAGCGTAACCAAATAAAGTTATTCAACAACGTTCGATTAGATCAGATTATCCTTCGAGTAGATGCAACACCGACATTCTTCCAATCCAGAAACAATATCATAGCTAAACATGTTCAAAGAAAATCATTCCAAGAACATTGTCTTTGAACAGAAAATGGAAAAAAAGCAGAGGAGCTAAAGTGCAATATAAGATTTCCCAAAACAGCATGCAAGAAAAGTAAATAATGCTAAGTCAAAAATGGAAGAGAGACAAAATAATTAGGAAACAGGGTTTCTCTCTGCACGCATACAACAGAAAAGCTTCCATACCAAGTATTTGTTTAACAGTGAAACACTCAAAAAGAAACTATTAAAAGAAATCAAATGACAAAGCGAGCTTGAAACAAAGGCAGCTTTTAGTTTATTAATCAATAAATCTATGCCTTTCCTTAATATATAGAATCAAAGGATACCCACTAAAGCAGACCCATTTCTTATATACATTCGACAAGATCTAAAAAGTTAGATACAAACAGAAAGAGGGTGAAATTATCTCGACAAGAATGTATACAATTAGCCCTGCAAAGCTAAACCCATATTTTATTTATCATTATCTTGTTGAGAAATCGATTCAGTAACAGGTTTGTCAGGAAAATGAAGGGAAAATATGGTATGAAAACACAGAAGATAAGAAAAAGATAAACGAAGTTAAGAAGAAATTGAGCCTTTTACCTGCGATTTTGGAACCAAACTTTGATCTGTTTGGGCTCAATATTAGAGAGAATGGGACACTCACGAATGAGTTGTTGCCTCCTCAACGAACTAGGCTTTGGGCATTCAGCATATACCCTCTCTAATGCATCGACTTGCTCAGGTGTATATCTCACATACTTGCTGGTATCCATTTGCTTATTCAAGGAATCTCTATGCATAGCAAGAGCCATAAAATGCCTCTTAGCAACACTAAATGAGCAAAAAAAATCCGACCCAGAAAGTATTTCAGGTGCTAATCAACAAAAACCTCGTTTCCCTTTTCACAATCTGTTTGAAAGTGTAATGGAAGTGGGATCTTGAGTTTCAGCAAAAGGGTTTTTGAATGGGTTCTTCATGTTCTTCGTCCTGTTCTTGGAGAGAGCCTCCTCTCTCCATCAGATACTTGGGGAAGTCTCAGTTGGTGGTAAAAGACCCAAAAATGGTGAGAAAAATGAGAAGAAGAGGAGAAAAAGTGTGATGAAGGGTTAATCAGAGACGCCTATCTCGAGGATTTCCAAGAAAAGTGTGAGAGAGAGAGAGAGAGAAATGAAATGAACCCACGGAAAAAAGGTTTGGGGGAAGGGGGAATTTGTGTTTTAGTGTTTGTGGGTTTGTTGATGACAGATAAAAGTGACAGAAAAAAACAAACAGCTAATGGCAAATGAAAGGGCAGGTGGGCTGGCGTTGCGCCAGTTCAACCTCTTTTCTTTTCTTTTTTGCTCTTTGGTTTTGGGTTTCTGAATCAAAAATGGGTTTGAAATTCCCAAACTGTGATGGAAAAATTCAGAGAGAAAAGGGGGAAATGAAGAACAGAGAGGGGGAAATGAAGAACAGAGAGGGGGAAAAGAATGGAGGGAGTAAATGGGAAGCAGAGAGAGACAGAAATGTGGGCGACGATAAATGAAATATATGTTTCTGAACGGAAAAAGAAAAGAGTGGCAGAGGCGTTTTTATTGATGCCTTTGCTTTATTTCTCCTCTCTCTCTCTCTCTTTTGCTAAAAGATGCCCTTTCTCCCTCTACTCTGCTCTCTTTCGTGTTCGGTCTAGCAATGTGATTCATAGTTTTGTATTTGTTTGAGTTATGTCGTTTTGTTCGATTTTCTGTTGAAGAGGGAATGATTATGACTATATGTAACAATGTTTGTTATAAGGGTGTGGAAACCTCTCTTTGACGGACGGGTATACTATTTGTTAGTGGTGGATTTGAGGTGTTGTACTGTATCATTGTTTAGGGTGACGATGTAGTGCAGTTTAGAGTACTTGGAAACCCGTCATAGAGTAATCAACACGAAGTAGAAAATTGTTGTCATGGGAAAGACGATACATTTGAATCTAAATTTTTTGTAACAGTTCAATCTACTGTTAGCAAATATTGTCCTTTTTGAGGTTTCCATTTTCGAGCCTTTTAAAATGTGTTTGGTAGGGAGAGGTTTCCATGTCCTTATAAAAATGTTTGGTTTTCCTTTCCAACTGATGTGGGATCTTACAATCCACCCCCTCTAGGACCCAGCCACTCCCTTTCTCCCCCTCAATCTACCTCTTCTCCTAGTGTCTTTGCTAATACACTGCCTTGTGTTCACCTCCCCTTAGGACTCAGCCTCTTCGATGGCACATCGCTCAGTGTTTGGCTCTAATACTATTTGTAACATTCCAAACCCACCGCTAGTAGATATTGTCTGCTTTAGCCTGTTACGTATCACTGTCAGTCTCATAGTTTTAAAACATGCCTACTATGGAGAAGTCTCCACACCCTTGTAAATAATGGTTTGTTCTCCTCCCCAACCAATATCGAATCTAACATCTTAATTCACTATTTCCATTTGAATTTTTATTTCTATTAGAATATAAGCATAGACAAACGAATACAGCTTAAAGAACTCAAAACCCCATCATACAACTCGACAAAAAGTAAAAGACTGTTTTGTTGGCAAAGACAGTCTCTCTCGAAAAAAACACGACCTAATACATCTTCAGTCTCATTAATTTCATGTTTTTTTCGATTTTCAAATGCAGACAGTTTCTCGTGACATAATTGATAATTCTACACCATTTGATATACAAAACAAAAGTTAACCCTAAATTTGAATGTAATGGTTGTATCGAGTGAATAAGAATACGACAGGTATGAAAAGATGGGTCGGGATTAGTAAGAGAGAGGGAAGAGAAGGAAGATGATGATGATGATGATGCATGGGGATGGGATGGAGAGGGGAATGTATGGGAGGCGTGAAGACATTGAAATGGGACAATGCAATCATTTGCTTGTGTTTAAGGTAGTGCTTCATTCATTGAGCTTCCACAAAACCACACACAATATGGAGACAACTCCATTATTCTTCCTTTTTTTTTTCTTTTTTTTTTCTTTTATAATTATTTTCTTTCTTTTTTACCCCATTTCCCTCCCAATAAAAAATAAAAAAAAATTAAACAAATTTTTTTAAAAAAAAATAATAAAATAATCTGTTTTGCTTTATTTTCTGTGTAATTTTTCTTTTTCCAATTTTGTTATACTCATTAATTGCTAATTTCGGAGCGTTTCTGACATCAAAACCATGGGACCCTGAATTAATTAAAATTAAAAATTAAGAAATTCATTTTTTTTAAAATAAATATTTCACCGTTTTTAGTTAAGCCCAAAATTATTATTATTATTATTATTATTATGTCCATATTTTAGCCATATGTTTTAAAATGTTTTTATTGTAAAAATCAAATAATAAAAAGAATTTTATTTTGTAAATAATTTAAAAAAAAAAAGTTTGACAGGTTTTCATATTGTTAGAAATTTATTAAATACAAATAAATACCATTCTTTTTAATATCTCCAATTAAAGTTAATTATAATATTAATTTTTAATCTTTCTAGTTACGGGCACAATGCTAGCAAATATTGTCTGTTTTGACCCATTATGAATAGATATGTTTCTTTCACCTAATGTGAGATTTCACAATTCACTTCTTTTAAGGGCCAACGTCCTTATTGACACATCATGTAGTGTCTAGCTTTGATACCATTTGTAGCAGTCCAAGTCTACTACTAACAAATATTGTCCTATTTGACTCGCTACATATTGCCGCCAGCCTCACGATTTAGTTATTTTAATTATTATATTAGGTAACTCTGTAGGGGATGGGTCAAAACTAGTTAATATGTTCTAAAGGAATTAACCCTAAATTTTCCTCCGATTAGATGAAGAAGAAAATCATATTATAGATATTATATTTGAATATAGAATTTTTTTATGCTTCTAGTTAAGAACTATGTCACGGCTGTCGAATGAACCTTTTAGACTCGTGAGGAGTATCATATTGATTTTTTTTTTTTTTTTTTACAGTAATTAGGGTTTTTGGACCCGAGCGTGCCATAAACTAGCATTTAAGTTGCTTCCACGTCGAACCATGAATAACCCTGAAAAAGCTCGAGAGAGTATAACTAATTCAAATCACGATATAATTATTCTATCTAAGAACTACTTCATTAGTGTCAAATGGACCTTTTAGACCCCTCTGTGAGTACATATCGTATCATAAGTGTGCATCATATGGATCTTTTTTACATTAATAAGGGTTTATTGGGAAGTACAACACGTGCTTTATACCAACATCCAAGTTGCTTCCACGTCAAATAGTGCATACAAATCACAGTATGATTCTTCTACCGTAGAACTAATTCTTAGTGTCAAATGAACTTTTTAGACTCGAGAAGTGTATCATATCGGTCTTTACTTACATTAATAAGGGTATACTGGAGAGTAATTATAACAACCTAAGTCCACCACTAATAGATATTGTCCGCTTTGACCCGTTACGTATCACCTCAGCCTCACAATTTTAAAACGCGTTTGCTAGGGAGAGTTTTATAAAGAATACTCCGTTCTCCTCTCCAACCAACGTGGGATCTCACAATCCATTCTTCTTCAGGACCTAGCGTCTTCGCTGACACTCGTTTCCCTCTTCAACCGCTATGGAATCTCACAATAATTCTGAGTAAAACCACTCCCGAACATACCTTAAACCAAATCTGAAGGTGCTACCACTTAATTAATGTAACGAAGCAACTCGGGCGTCTTGGAGGGCAAACTTGGAAAAGGGATGTCATAATAATTTCAATATTTTATGTGGTAGTTTTTGGACAAAATGAAGCTTTTTGAGTTGGTAAATAATGTCTGTACATGAAGCAATAACATGTGCAAGGTCATTATGAAAGGAACATTAAGCATATCCAATTAATTAAATCTTGTAATGAGAGCTAATTAAGTTGCAAACCACATTTATTACTTACTAATTACATAATCTTATTATTCATTAATACCATTTTTTTTAGGTCAATTGCTTTAAACCTAATTTTACATATTAACAAACTGTTCATTTTTTATTTTTTAAATTCAACTAAAATTTCAAAATACTTTTAATAAATAATTAACAATTCAATTTATTATTTTATCCTCTTCAATGACCCGAAATCTCGATCAACCTAATCCCACCTGTACCGTTTGGGTTGAGTTATGAACTTATTTAGATTGGGTTGAGTTTAAATAAATAAAAATTTTATAAGTTGAATTGGCTGATCGGTTCCCTTAACATTAGATTGAGCTTAATCGAACCAAACTTGAGTTTATTGTTTTTTTTTAAAAAAAAAAAATTATATTTTTACGTCAGATACAATTTTTTTATTGTTTACTCTCTGACAAAATCATTTGTAAGGTAATTTTTCAATTAAATAATTAAAATTAAATACATAAGATTTCAGCTACTTTCGAAAAACAGGGTTAAAAAGAAAGAAAATCGTAAAAGGTATACATAGTAGGCCGAGAAGGAAGCACCATAAGCTACAAGCTCCCCATCAACTGCCTCGGGTTTGAGGGTTTTCTCCTTCGAGTCAGGTCCACTCCTTTCATAAAACAAGGTCAAAATGACCGGCTCAATGAGCCGCCTTTGAGCGGTGCTTCTCCTGTCGACTCATAGAAACTCGAACCAATCAATTTTGTTCCAACGTTTTACTTTTATTCAAAACAATAAATCATCGAAACAACCAAAAAAATTATGGTCGGGTGGGTTTCGGTTGAGTTCATTAGAGGGTTGTTTGAGACCCACAAACACCATTTGAATCCTCGTACCTGTATTAGAAAAAACAACCAGTTATTATTGATTACTGTAACATATTTCAGAGGATGTTTTTTCACGACGATTTTATGTTCTTGACAACTTTGAAGTGTTGACAGTATTTACACTCGAATGAATTTAAAACGTCGCAATATTATAATTAAATGAAAGAAAAGGATCGAAACCCGTGAAAATATAATGATTTATAGAGTATAAAGAAGTTAGGAAGTGTTTGAATATATCCCTTTGTTTCATTTTGAGTAAAAATGGAAGAAAAAGGAAAGGTAGACAGTTGACTTGTATGGATTTTAAAAAGGTTGACATTCATTCCATGTTACAAAACACAATAATATTTGGATTAGATTCACTTCCCTTTCTCTCTTACTTACTTAATTAATTAATTAATTTATATATATATATAGATATATATATATATATAGATATAGAAATTCAATAATTAATGGGATTTATGATGGGGAGAGGCTCTACAAAAGTCAACGCTTTTAATATCAACCTCCTCATTTTTGTACTCTTTTCTTGTCTCTTAGTTTAAATATAAAACTTCCATTTTAATGAAAATATGTTTTATTCATTCAATTCGTGAATTTCTTTTTAATATTATATATTAATTTTTATATTTAAAGATATTTCAAATTGTAAAATCGCCCATATTGATTAGAGAGAGAAAGAGTACAAGTGACTTGTACCATCTGTAACAGCTGTAAGTCCACTGCTAGCTAGCAGATATTGTCTTATTTGAGCTTTTTTGAAATGTAGAGAGGTTTTCACATCTTTATAAAAAAAATGTTTTGTTTTTCTTTTTCAACTGATATGAGACCTCACAATCCACCTCTTTCAGGACCCAGCGTCGTTGTCAACTTCTCCCTACTCAAGATTATATACTGTGAGTCGTTGTTGTTATTCTCTTGCTTGCTTATATAACGTCTCTTTCAAAAATCTCTCTCTACTCTCGTTTTCTAAAATCTTCTCTTAAATCGAGCTCAGAGGCTCGAGCATACATCGCTTGGTCGTAGGCGACGTAAGAACGAATTGGCTTGACTCACTTGTCATTAGAGAGTGAGTGCCGTACAATCGCAAGTCTACTGCCATCAAGAATGCGATTGTGACAAGCACTTGTTCCTAACACAAACACATGTAAACAAAAATTATGTTTTGAAATTTTAAACCGATCTCTGTTTATAGAAGTCTAGAGTTTAAATTCATACAATTATCGGTTCTGAGTTTTAGTGTTTAAACTAGTGTCAATTTGAGCATAGCTAAGTAGGTCGAGAGGTAAATTCTCCACCGAGCCGATAGCCGATATTGAAATGATAAGATTAAAAAAGTGAGGAATTTAGAGACCCACCAATGAGGCAGGTTCCACTCAAAAATGTTAAGAAATAATAGTGGAAGTCTCTATCCAAAACCCTATTTGTGGGACCCACATTTTTGTCATGCACCAAAAGTTTATTTATTTTTATTTTATTTTATTTTATCTTTTCCACACAAAACCCTAAATCTTTTATCATTCAAGACACTACCATACAACAACTTTATTTATTTATTTATTTATTTTTATTTATTTCATTGCTTGCATTTTACATTTCTCTTTTTATTTTTTATTTTATTATTATTTTTATTTTTTTGAACAACTGAAAAATTGTAATACTTAAAGTCTACTCCTAATCATAGCTTGTATAAAACATTATATCATAATGTTTTTATTTTAGTTATTAAATTTTACACCAAAGATTTCAAGATCTTCACATGTTTCCTCTTTTATGTGTCTCCAATTTTACCTTTACACCTACCAACTTTTTTTTAAAATTAAATTTTGTCTGCGCTATAGAATATTGTCCACTTTAATCCGTTATGTATCTTCACAATTTTAAAGGGAAAAGTTTTCACACCTTTTTAAGAAATGTTTAATTCACCTCTCAAACCGACGTGGGATCTCACAATCCACTCTCTTTAGGAACTAGTGTCCTTGCTAACACACCATCCGGTATCCCGCTATGATACCCTTTGTAACAGGCCAAACTCATTATTAGCGGATATTGTCTGCTTTAGTCCGTTACTTATTGTCGTCAACCTCAAGATTTTAAAATGCATTTACTAGAAAGAGGTTTCTACACCCTTCTAGTAATGCTTCTTTTCCTCTTAAATCCACGTAGGATTTCAGTCTACTTTTACTTCAATATTTTTAAATTTCTGAAAATTTTATTTTATTTTCTATAAATTTAAGCATATATGAATATGTGTTTGGAATAATTCGTGAAAAAAAAATATATTCTTTTTCAAATAAAATCAATTTACTATAAATATTTGCGAAAAAAATAATTTAAATAATTATTTATTAAAAAAAATATTTTTTTTTGGTAAAATTATGATTATTAATTTATATGTACGAAAATTTATGCTCATTTTATTCATACATGAAAACTTATTAAATACTAAAGGATTCGGGAGTTCGTAATTGTTACGTAACGAACTATATTATCATGTGTATCTAAAAAATCCTATATTGAATGCATGGTAGATACCGATATAATTTCTTCCTTTTTCTATTTCTTAAAAAAAATAGATTTATAATTACTTGATAATAAATCTATTTATAAAAAAGAATTTCTTCTTTTATAATTTTTTTTTTTTTTGTGAATTAAAAATGTTGAGTCAATTTTTATAAATTATTTATGAATTGATGACATAGATAAATAATTATTTAATTCCAAATAATAATAAAATGTCAAAATAGAGATTATAAATGGTATAATGTTTAATCAATTGATTATTTTAACTATAAAAATGTGTGACACACTTGAGACAATGTATTGATTAAATTTTGGATGAAATCATATAAAGTGAGATATCTTTGATAAGATCTAAGTGGCCCCATTTTTTAAATGCTTTCACATCTCATTCATACATTTTTATAAATCCAAACATTAAATTCATATTGGGTCAGTACGAGAGTGTATGACCGTTCACCAAAATCGTGTCTACACCGGGATAAAATGCCTCAAAATGTACTATAGAAGAATATGACTAGTTGTCAACTTCTCCTTTCTCAAATAGTTATATATTGTTAAGTCGTTGTTGTTGCCTTTGCTTGCATGCTATATAACACCGTTTTCAATCTCTCACTAAATCTTGCTTTTAAACTCTCTTTCGAAAATCTCTCTACCCTGTTTTCTAAAACTTTATTCTTAAATCGGGGTCACAAATAGTTATATATTGTTAAGTCGCTGTTGTTGCCTTTGCTTGCATGCTATATAACACCGTTTTCAATCTCTCACTAAATCTTGCTTTCAAACTCTCTTTCGAAAATCTCTCTACTCTGTTTTCTAAAACTTTATTCTTAAATCGGGGTCAAAGGCTCGAGCATTCGTTGTCTGGCCGTAGGCAACACGCAAACGAAATGGCTTAACTCACTTGTTGCTAAGAAAAGTGGGTTGGTTGAGTCGGTGACCCGTTACTAACCCAAAACTCAATATTAAACATTCACAAGTTTCACCACAGTACTGACATCTGTTACAAACATCAAATATTTTTATTTATTTTTTAAATCTTAAAAGTAAATTACTGTTGGGTTATGAACCCTATTTTTAGGTTGGTCGGGTTAAAACCTCTAACCAACCCGTCAACTGGAAATTTCAATTTTTCAAAAAATAATGAAATAAAAAAAAATTAAAGAGATTTGGAATTATTTATTTGACATTGACATTTGTATAATTAAGTAAATGGAGGTAGGAAGGAGCTGTCTATTTCTTCATGATATCCAATACTTTCCTTTTCAAACTTACATCCCTTTCTAATTCAACTAATGTTCTTTACACTCTTTCATCTGTCAATTCATTCATTCTAAGTCAAACATGTTGATCATATTTATTATATGGCGGGATTGATGTACTCGATCATCAATTTCAAAAATACTATTTTTAAACCGGAATTCTAATCCTTAGTCGAGTACGTATTGTTAGGTCAAATCAAGAGCTCTTATTTTTTTTCTTTAGCGGAAATGAATCTAAAAGTTTCGAGAAAAACAGCTGCTTTTAAAGGAGTCACTCTTTCTTGATTACTATGGACATATACACTTTTTTAGCCTTTTGGTGGACTGCCTTATGTCATAGTCGTATTTCTTCAACTGTGTGACGTCGTGAGTTTGACACGCTCGTGACAAGTTTTGAGGGAGAACTCAAGTCTCATTCACATTTTTCGTCTGACTTTGTGGCTTTGTTGAACCTTAGATGATGTTTGTCGTTGCTAACAAACGTAACTTGTGCAGAATCTAAGCTTGTTTGGTCATACACGCCTCTCGTGCGTGCATGTTCAATTGTTTGTGATTCTAGTCGACTTGCCTCTACATTGGGCCAAGTCATCCAATTTGACCTTGTCTTTGATCTCGGCCAAGGTCTCTCGTAAACAACGTTGCATCTCATCGTCGTCTTAGTTCCCAACAATACGACCCATGCATCGTAATGTCATCCCATGTCTTGGGACAACTCGATTATCTTGGTTTGCTCGGACACATGTGTTCGAAACTGGCCAATGTGTTGATCATTTCAACGGGACATCCCGAACATCCATCCATCCATTTTGGTTCTTATCAGGCATTGGACTCTCCCGTATCCATACTAAACCACTTACGACATCAATTTCATATAGCAAGTGCATAATCTAACCTCTGACACATGGGCTGAACACAATACCAGCACACTCGTGTCATCTAATACTGTCCTTGAAAGACGCTTTCAAAAGAGGATGCCCGAGGTGCTAGTCCCGTGACATACCCTCACGCTGTGACACACATATGTGCCATAGGGTAGATCACTTAAGTCATAGGGCACATGGGTGGAGGAGAGCTGACATCATACCTCCCCTACAATACATTTTGAGGCATTCACAATTCTTTAATACGATGAACGGTGGAAAGATCTTCATGGAAGACCATTGATAAGCATAAACAAAGGGAAGAAGATTTCTTCGGATAACCTATCTCACTTAGTCGATCATAATTAGACAACCTATTTTTGTTTAACCTAAGAGAAGGGATCATATAACCTTTATAAATTCGACCAATCCAAGAGATCAATCCAAACCAACTCGAACTTTCTTTTAGACCAATCCAAAAGTTCGGGTTCGTTTGATGGTTAACCCCCCTCTATTTTCAAGTTAGGTTGCCGGGTTGTTCAAATTTTTAATTTTTTTTATTTATTTATCCACAATACATAATCATTTACTCGTACTAAAAGTTGATTTAGAAACTACAGCGACACAACTAAAAACATTAAACGTAATATATTTTTGCTTCAAAACAACTCAAATGTATACATAAATCATAACCATTGAACTTAACATAAACCATATTCTTAAAATTAAGACGAAATTTATGGATGGTTGTTCGATAATTTATTCCTATTATAATAATATTTTGAAAAATAGTATAAAGTATTGAGGTATAATTTTAATCCGAAACTAAACAAAATAATAAAATAATAGAAAAAAACGTGAACAAAATAATTACATAACATAAAAGATCGTAAGTACGAGACTTACATGCCTATTTGTAAATTTCGATTAAAGTCAACCTAATCCAACTCTTATAATTCAAGTTGGATCGATTCAAGCTTTCGGATGGTCGGGTAACAACCTGTTGTTAACCAAACTAAATAAAAAAAAATTGAAGAATTAGATTTATTTATAATTTAGAGATTAAAATATTTAATTGAAATTAAAATAATACAAATTTTGAAATCTGTTTTATTTATAGAGTATTAATTATAGCAGAATGGATGACCCATCTCTCAAAATAACAGGCCCATGGTTATCATGGACCGTCCGGCCCAATTGAAATTTGGATATTATCAGCCCATCATTGAAAAAACAATTAATTAATATTTTATTAAACATAAGTTTCTACACAAAAATTTAAGTATTTAATAAAAACAATATTTAAATAACCTTAATCATGCCTAGTTTAGTCACATGTATATCTAGGATAAAAAAAACGTTACACTTTGAGATAAGTTTTTTTCAATCTCGATCGTTAACAGAATTCTTCAATTAACTATTAATTATTAAGGGCCGATTAGATTTTTTTTTTTCTGAACAAAATACATTTTCTGGCCTCTAAGTTTTGAAATTTGCGTTTATTTAGCTATCGAGGCTATAGAAGAGAAACTTTTAGTCCCGTACATAGAGTCCTTGCTTTTTCCTAAAAAAATGTTAGACATAGGATCGGTATGTTTAAAAATACATAGTAATTAACTACGTTCTTGGAGTCAGAAAATGCAATCACATACGATATGTTTTGTGAGTGGTGGGACCTACTTTTTAGAGTTATTTTTTTTACACGGTTTTCTTTTTCGGTTAGGGTTAGATGCATAATACTTCTCACAAATGGTTCACGCATGCACACATGAATCCAATAGATGGGCTCGTATACATACCCTTAGATCTAACTATGGGCTAGCACACACTCACGCTGTCGAAAACCAATGAAAAAGAAAGGAAGAGTGTGTATAATATCATGGTGTATGTTATCCGTAACATGCTAAAGAAGTAATTTATGTCCATATGACATACAACATGCATGAAATCATGGTTTAGCGAAATGATACACATAATACTTTCATTCTTATCTTAACATGAACTTCCTATGAGACGATTATAAATATTAGGTGTTTAAATGACTTGAGAACCCGACCAACTCGAATTATCCAATGAAAACCTGAATTTTTTTTAGACTTGAATTGGATTGACATTTTTTTGGTTGGGTCAACCCTACCAACCCGAAAATAGGGTTACAACTCAAGCTATTATTACGAAAATTAAGAATATTTGATATTAGTAATCAATTATAGTGATACACTGTGACTTGTGAATGTTTGATATTTGAGTTTTGTGTGGTTTTATTTATTAAATGTAAATGTAAAGTGGACAAATGGTATTATATATATATATATAATTATAAATAAATAAAAAAAAGAAAACAACGACAATCCTGTTAGACGAACACGACTCTCCACAGTGGTATGATATTGTCCACTTTCAGCATAAGCTCTCATCCAACAAACCCGACCAGGTTGCTCGAGTCACCAACTCCAACCAAGCTGATATTTCGATTTTGTCCAAAAAATTTCTCCGACCTAACCGAACTTGTATACCCGCCTAATTTTTGTTCGGATCGAGCAATAAGAACATCCTAATTCAACATCATTGAAAACAAATATTTTAATGCATTTAATTGAATTTGAATCTTGTAGGGGAAAAAAAATTGGATATTTAATGTCATTGAATTTGAATCTTGATATTGAAAAATGGGTAGCTTTAGGGATACGGGATATACGTAGGATGAGCTGTGGACCCCGGCGAAGGACGTTCATCTAATTAAATATGCTTTGGATTCACATCTTTTCGGATGATGAAATTGGAAACGGAATCTGCGTACCGACAGGTTATGATACTTCGATTTGCAGTCACTCTTATCTAAAATTTCTTTGCATAATCAGATCGAATCATCAGATGTGATCCGCCGGTGATCAAAATTGTTCCGTTTCGACTCTGATTTCTTCGCTTTAATCTTTTCTCTTCATTCTGTTTCTGAGGATTTCGTTTCGTTTCCACTGCTGAATCTTTGATTTGCCTGTTTCGTTTTTGCGGCATACAGAAATGATTCGTGCATTTGCTGAACTTGTTTGTTTCTTTTTTTTCTTTAGATGAATACGTTATAATGATTCTATTGCGTAGGCCTGAAATCCATTTTCGGAAAAAATTGTTTTCTTTTGGTGTCTCTGTTCTCTTAATTGCGCCCTCCATTCCCGTTTCTTTAGGCTTCAATCCCTAATATCTAAGGGGAGAATGAGTAATTTATCAGCGGATTTCAGGAGGCATGAATCAGGTATGCATACTGAAGCCTGTGTGGGTGCGTTTAGAAAGCAGATTTGTGCATGCATGTTTCAGGAACTTTATGGCTTGAACTTCCTTGTGCAGCTAAAAGTAGATTGAAAGATTTATTGCTTCAGAAAGATAATCAAGCTTGTGCGGATTGTGGTGCCCCAGATCCTAAATGGGCGTAAGTTTCTAGAATTTCATACTTAAAGAATTAGGAGGATCTTTTTTATTGTGATTAAAAGATAATCAAATTTGTGCAGATTGTGATGAATTTGCTTCTATGTATTTATTTCCTATTTGTATGAACATCTGAGGAAGTATGATGTATGTCACTGCCTTTGCA
Source organism: Cucurbita moschata (assembly GCF_002738365.1). NCBI lineage: Eukaryota > Viridiplantae > Streptophyta > Magnoliopsida > Cucurbitales > Cucurbitaceae > Cucurbita > Cucurbita moschata. The sequence continues at coordinate 2,083,319 of NW_019268560.1, read as the reverse complement.
GCTCTGCAAATATTGGTGTGTTTATATGCTTAAAATGTAGTGGCGTGCACAGAAGCCTTGGAACACACATATCAAAGGTATTGCTCACCTTTCCGATGACAAAGATTATGGTTTGCATCTATTTTTACTTTGCATATGTCACTGGTTAAGTATCATAACTACTTTTGAGTTTTCCATGTTGTATTACTAGAAGTGCTTTACTAATTTAGTTGGCTCTGAGGCATTCTTATGTGTTCTCTAATTATGCTAAAAGTTCGTCGTTGTACTAAAAAAATAAATTTGATTTACGAAAGGGAAAAGAAACTGGTGTCATGTATTCTTGCAGCATATATGGTGCCAAACATGGCACATCGTTTTTGCAATTGGTTGCTTTTTCACAAATCAGTTGGTCAATGATGTACTTGTTTGGATATTTGATACTTAAAAAAGAAAGGGAAAATTAGAGGGTTTTACTTCCTTCTTGTATTAGAAAACTTTGTTTCTGCGTTGTGATGGCTAAAGAAAAGTTGTAGTTCTGAGGACATTATTGGTTTTGGTTCAGGTTTTGTCAATAACATTGGATGAATGGTCTGATGATGAGATTGATGCAATGATAGAGGTTGGAGGAAATGGTTCTGCTAATGCAATATATGAGGCCTTTATCCCTGTTGGATATACGAAACCTGGACCAAGTGCCAGCCATGAGGATCGCTCAAGGTTCATTCGGTAAGACCCTGACTAGCACTTATTTAGCCTGGAATTGAATGCTTTACATCCACCCTAAGGTAGTGGTCACATTTACATTTTTGGTCACTGAGAAGCTTTCGTGTATTTGTGAATCAAAATTGATAACTAGTAACTGGTCTGTTGTTTCTATGGCCATTTCAGCCATACATTATAACCTCTATGAAATTTTGCTCATCTTAAACTATTTGTGCTTATTTAAGATGCCATTTTCTTTATCATCAGTAGCAATAAATGTTAAGAAAATTCGGGTCTTGGATGGATAACGAACTCTGTTTTTAATCTCTTTAAAGCAGTAATCTAATAATAAATATCTCACGTAGGTCTAAGTATGAACTTCAAGAATTTTTAAAACCGAGCTTGCGAATTGTATCCAATAACTCCTCAAAGGAACCTGAGGAGCCAAGTTATTTTGAAGAGATTGTTGATAGCTTTCGAAGCTCAAATTCTTCAAAGAAATCAGTAAGTTCAATTGTGTCTTGTATATTACTACATGATTGAATGTTTGAAGCTGTTTCAACCTTAGCAGGGTTATCGATTTTGAATAATATGTTAGTTAAAATACTCCATGCTCACTGCAAAACATTCTGCTTGAAAACATTATTGATTATTCAAAATCTGGATATGATTTCTAGTTGGGGACTCTTCTAATAGACGTAAACTGATTAACTCTCAACTCTTTCTGCTTTTGAGATTAGCCACAAGAAGGCATGGTTGAATTTATGGGATTACTGAAAGTCAAGGTGATTAAAGGCACAAACTTAGCCGTGAGAGATATGAAGTCCAGTGATCCTTTCATTACCTTGACTCTTGGGCAACAGGTCAGTCGTAACTCTCATATTTTCGAAGTTGCATGCTCGTACATTTTCTTCATCGGATTTTTGCAAAGTAAAGGAAGCTGTGAAAATAGTAAGCCTTTCAAGTTTGCGTATACTGAACCTGTTAACATGCTCAAAGATAGAATGTGGATTGGATTTTGGCAAAGTGAAGGAAGTAATGAAAATAGTAAACTTGTTGATATTGAAACTGATAATGACAATTGTTTTTGATGCTGATAGACTGCTAAAACAACAGTGATAAAGAGCAACTTGAATCCAGTTTGGAACGAGGAACTCATGTTGTCGGTTCCTCAGGAATACGGACCCTTGAAGTTGGTAAGTTTTTGCAGATTGTTACTGGTAGTTGCACAATCTAATAGAGGATCCAATTTTAGATCTCGCTTTTATATAGTATTTTAGAAGTGTTATGCATTTGATTCAACCTACTGAATATGTGCAATGAATTTGAGCCTTATTTTGTGAAGAAATAAGTGTATACTCATTTTTATTCCTTCACTTAATGGTGCATTACAGCAAGTGTTCGATCACGACATAATTTCAGCAAACGACTTAATGGGCGAAGCAGAAATCGACCTCCAACCGATGATAACATCAGCAATGGCATTTGGAGATGCTAAAATGTTTGAGAATATGCAGATAGGAAAATGGTTGAAGTCAGACGACAATGCCCTGATCGACGACAGTGCTGTCGTCATCGTCGACGGGATGGTCAAACAAGAGATGTCACTCAAGCTCCAAAACGTAGAATCAGGTGAAGTGTACTTAGAACTCGAGTGGATGCCTCTTGATCAGTAGTCACATAATATTGGAACATGAATCTGGTTTTCATTCTGTTCAATTGATAAGAACTCCAAATACCCTGTTGTCCATATGTAATAGTATGGCCTAAGTTTCTACTTTGCTACTAAAAAGGGGTTATTGATAATGAAATGTTGTAAAATTCGAACCTTGTCTGCATGTATGATCAAACTAGGAAGCTTTTGTATGGTTTTGTTTGATAAACGTGTTGATTTGCGTCATGTTCGAACATTTTGCATCGAAAATATTTCAAGTTAGTTTCAGTCGACTCTGTGGCTTACTCTTTTGAACTTTTCCTTTATAGGAAAAACAAACAAAAATAGGTAAAAATGGAGACGTTGATCACAATTATAATGGCATGAAGATTGAGGATTTAAATAAAGATTTATTATTATTATTATTAAAATAAGTTATTTTTTAAGATCAATTTCATGCTATATTTAATGTTTGACTCATAATTAAAACAACAAAAGCGAAATTTAAAAATAAAAAAAAAATGCTGCTAATATATATATTTTGTTAAATTATAAATTCAAGGACCAAATTGCAGCAATTATGGAGATGGAGACAATTATGGAAATTGGAATCTTCAATCTAATCTTCATGTCAACTAAGTACGTGTAATTTAAATTTTATAACTTCTAAATAATACCTTGTTAAAAATTTAGTTAAATATTTATACAAATAAATGAAATAATCTATCTATTAAGGTTATTAGAACTAAAAATATAAAATAAAAGTTTAGTCTTCAAATTAAAAAAAAAAATTGATGTCTTTGAATTTATATATAATAAATTTCTAAATTTTTTAATTTTATATCTCTTTTAAATTAAAAAAATAAAAGTTTAGAAGTTTTATTATTATGAAATCAAATTTTATTAAAATTTTAAATCCATTTGAAATCTATTAAATATAAAATTAAAATTTGAAAACCTAGTTTATTAGATATAAAATTAAAATTAAAAATTTAATTAATTAACTAGCTCAACCGGAAATAATGGTAGCTCACATTATCATTAATAAATACATCTAATTATTTTAGGCGTAGCCAACAAAAGTTCACTTGAATCGAGGAGCAACCTGCCCCTTGTCTCTCTCTGCCATACCTCAAATGAAAGCTCAAATTTCAAAGACTGAAGAATATGATCTGATGGCGAAAAGAGAGAGATGAAATGAAAGCTCAAATTTCTAAGACTGAAGAATATGATATGATGTCGAAAAGAGAGAGAGAGAGATGGATACTGTTCTCTCGCTTTCTTTGTCTTACTTCTTGTGAACACTACAAAATCTACTGCTCTCTGATGGTTTTTTTTTTTTTCCTCGAATCAAATTACTTAAATACTCAATATCTCAATAAATGGAATCCATAAATCATCCACAGTTCAACAAAATAAATTGAATACGAATTTGAAATTAGCAATAATCTGATATCGAATTCGAAGATCTGTCTAAAATTACACTAACACAGGAACTCTCAACCCAAACATATCAGAGCAAAAATGAAAGGAACAAAAAATAAGATCAGCGACCAGATCTCAGAGCTATGTACATGCAAATTCGTCTTCAAATCACTTGTTAGCAATAATGTTAGTAGTTTCAGAGACAGAGAGCGAGGACGACGATCTATTCTGTTTCCTGAACTTGAAGACGTAAATAAAAGCAGAAGCAATCAGCAAAGAAACGCCTATAACTCCACATACCAGACTCGCCACAAGCAATGCGCCGCGAATGTGGTCTCCGCCGCCTCCATCGGCAGCGGCTCCAGAGCGATCACGGTGGCTACGATTCCACCACTGCGACGGCAGGCTAGTGTTCATCGCCTTCGGAAGCGCGACATCGGAAGAAGACCAGGAGTTTCCTTTGAAGAAGGATTGCATATCCGGCGAGGAGTTTTCAATAGCGCCAGGGTTTTGGTACTCCAAGCCGTGCTCCGATGGACGCAAGTCCCTAGCATTTGAGCCTCCGGCAAGAAAAATGACGGCGACCGAGCAATAGATAGCGGCGACTGCAGCAATCCGCGAGGAAATCACCATTTTATGGTATGTGGTGGTGTTGCAATTGATTTTATCCGAGAGAGTGAGGAAAGCGGAGCAATGGCGCCGCTGGTTTTATACGGAAGAGCAAAGCGAAACGACGTCGGATTGAACGAATAGCTTTTCCCTTTGTCGACTTGTGTTGGAGATAGCGGAAATTGTGGCCGAGAAACGGCTTCTGCAGAAAGACGACCGCGGTAAAAATAACTAAACCACGGTTAAAACTTAACTTATCCTATTTTAATTAAATTATTTTTTAAATCTTAAAATTAATCCATGCTCTTAGTTTATTATTAAAAATAATTTCTAATAAAAAAGAAAAGTGGTGTTAACAATTTTCACCAAAGAAAAAAATAAAGTCACTACCGTGGTTACCGTTGGATGAAAGTGTGTCATCGGTTAATTTAGAGAATAGTCATGGGTTAATCGTACCAGTATATACGAGGTCTTTTGGGGAAGCTCAAAATAAAGCCGTGAGAGCTTATGCTCAAAGTGGACAGTATTATACAATTTTTGAGAGTCGTGTTCGTCTAACATAGTATCAGAGTCATGCCTTGAACTTAGTTGTGCCAATAGATTAGTAAATCTTTAAATGTTGAACGAAATATTGTAGAGCCTCGGTTAATTTAGGGAATGGTCATGAGTTTATAATCAAATAATACAGGTAGACAATATCATACAATTGTAGAAGTTGTGTTTGTCTAACAGTTATAAAAGACTATTTTAGAATTTAGAGAAAAATGAAAAGTAATTAATATTTTTATAAATAATAATAAATAAAAAATAAAAAAAGAGGAAAGCCGCCGCTGGATTCGTTGTCTGGAATTGGGCCGTAAAAAAGAGGCTCGTGAAGACGACTGTAGCTCCGTGATTAGGGCTGAACCTTTTTTTGCAATTAAATAAAATTTAAAATTAAAATCAATAATTACGGAAACCCATAATTACCCTTCTATTTTGGCCCCACCATAATTTCTCTCTTTTTTTTTTCTTTTTTTTTTCTTGTAGAATTTTCTATTTACTCCTTCTACTTTTAATAAATTAATATTGTAAAATTTAATTTTTATTTTATTTTCGCAAGTTTTAAAATGAATTTAACTTTTAATTGATTTTTAAATAGTTTTGGATCGTCTCAATTAACCTAAAAGAATGATGATGTCGATAATTGATATGTATTTATATTTTGTGGGATTTTTTTTTTCTTTTTATACTCGGACGAGACGACTTCAAAAACCTATTTTGAACTTTAGAGATCAAGTAGGTATCAAATTCAAACTCCAACGTCCAAAAATGTCCGTTTTTTATTTCGTCCCATAATTTTAAAAAATTTTACTTGCATTTTTAAACGTCCTCGTTTTTTATTTTAATTTTGAGATCAATAATATTTAAGGCCGAGAAGTTGCACCTCGAACTAAAGTTAATATTAAAATATTTTAACGGGTCGAACTATAGTCTTATTTTATTTATAATTATAAATAAAATAATTATAGAAATCTAAACCTTTTGAATACAAGGACCGGTACATCGTGGAAATGCTTTTTAATAGAATTTTAGCTTTAGTTGATCGTGACCAAGAAATCACTGTTTCACTTAGTGGGTCGGAATGCCGGACAATTCAATTTATCGTGTCAATTATCTGTGAATGATGCTCGTTGAAGTCATTTTTGACAAATATCTCAGTAAGAAATTAATAATTGAATGATATGTCCTTTTGCTCATAGGTAATTGTAATTCAATTATAGATTTGGTACTATACATCCTTTTTCTTCTTTTAATTTGGGCCCTCAATTTATTTTTGTGTGAAAAAAAAAATAATGCTAGTTCTACTTTAGGGTGCAATTATAAAGATTTAATTATAAACCTGAAATAAAAAATAAAATAAATCAATATATTTTGAAAATATCTATTTTAATTTGAATATTTTGAAAAAAAAATATTCTCGATCATTGTCGCTATTATAGTTTTAACGAATTGACGAGATATAAGTAATATGGTGACGATAAATAGGAAAATATTTGCATACTTGTTGGTTAAGCAAGAACTTCCACCATCATTAAATGGTTGACAAGTGAGAGAATAATGTAAAAAGAGAGGAAGTAGATATTATTATTTTTTTAAAAAAATAATAATAAGTGTCAAATTTCTAGTGGGGTTAGAAGGAAAATTTAGGAAAATATTAATTTAATTGGTAGATAATTATTAAAAAAAAAATATCATTAACTAGAACTAAAAAAATCATTAATTTTAAGACTAAAGATAAAAAATAAATAAATATCTTAAGAGTTATTAATTAATTAGGCATGTTTACACAATATTTTGTATTTTCTCACCGTTTTTTTTTAACTATAAAATATATGTGAATTCTTAATGAAATTCAAACAAAATAATATTAAATTATTTGTTTTAGCTTTTAAAAAAACTTTTATTTTGAATATATCTTTAGAAAGTAGATAAAAGGAAACGAAAAAACTATTCATTATCTAATCGGGTGAAGAATGTATCAATTATAAGTTCAAACTCATAATCATATTTATTTGAACCATAAATTTTGACACGTGACTTATTTTACTCTTTTTTTTTTTTTTTATGATTTATAACTATTTTCACTTTAATTTTATAAATATATCTATTTTTTCCATAACTCCACTAAAATATTAAAGAAAAAATTATGGTGGCCCAAATTTAATAAACTAAAAAAACTATTATTGCTATATATTTTTTTTCTCTAATTTACCTTAATTATTAATTTTTTAAAAAGTTTTATATTTACGGGTTAATTTACGAAAGTATTAATATAATTATTAGTTTGAGATTTTAATGGGTATAAATTGATTTTTTTAATTTTTTAATATATTTTTTAAAGATATATTTAAAATCAGTCGGCTTTTTTTTTCAATTTTATTTTAAAAAATTAAACGAATAAATACTATTTTTAAAATCCAAATAGATTATTTTATTACAAAAATAATTATGGAAATATTATTTTCAACCTTAATTTTTTTTAAAAATAATAATAATAATAATAACCAACATACATATCATAAATAATTATGAACCCAAGTTGTTAATAATTACTCACTTTTTCTGAACTGTAAAAAAGGTTGAATATAAGGACATTGAGCTGACCACAATAGTCGACAAGTCGATAAGAGAAGAGATGTAAAAGTAACGCGTTCCTCTATTTGCCGACAGATCGAATTCCCTTTTCTTTAGAATGAAGGCAACCTTGTTGGTCTTTAGCTTTTGAAAGAAACCAAATCCAAAACACTATTTTCCCTTCAATCATTATTACAGCTATTTATGAATAGCTGCTATTGGTATCTCCCTTTTTTTTTTTTTCTTTATATTTTTCAAATACCTAATTTTTTCGAGTTTGAAAATTGATCTTCGAGTCCCTACCGAAATGTTTGGTTTAATGTAGTTTTATTGCTATTCTCTTAAGTTTCGATAAATTTATTGGTTCCACTGAAAGATAGGGAGTTCATTCGAGTTTAAGATCAAAATTATAACACTTGTTTTAAGTTACTTTTTTTAGGGTCTCGCTCCTAGAGTTCAAGAGTATACACTCTCCTATCATATGGTTCCGTCCCTAGCATCAAAACTAGCTTCTTTCTTCAAGTAAGGAGGTCTCTCCAACTTGTAGTTTGTTGCTATCACCTATACAAATGAAAAGAAGAGGGGCTTTCCATTCGTGAGATCTGATCTCATCAAATTTCACCCCAGTCGTTCGAAAGGGAAGGAAGGGATGGGTGATCCGAGAACAACAATAGGAGAGGGCTACTAGCCTATTCTTCCCGCCTTAAAGTAATACAGAACTCTTTTTTTAGTTTTTATTTATAAACAAAAAGATGAATAGATAGAACCATGATAGATTTCGACACACCGTAAAGAATTAGACTCCCGTAAAAACCGATACTACTTGAAAAAGGGCAAATTTCTTTTTTCTTCAAGTGAATGGTACCCTAATTTATGAGATGAAGAGGGACTTCCTATCCGAGGGATCTGATCTCATCAGACTTCACTAAGCCATGTGAAGGGGAAGGCAAGGATGGGCTATTCGAGAGATCAGATCTCATCAGACTTCACTAAGCCATGTGAAGGGGAAGGCAAGGATGGGTGATCCGAGAACGGCAATGACCACCCCCCTCTTAACGCCTAGTTGTTCTTTGAGCTCCGGCCTTAAAAATGAATCAATAGGGTAATATTGAGTAAGAATTATATTACTTGAAAAGGGTAAATTTCTTTTTCCCTTAAGTGAATGCATGACGAGAGACTACATGTAAGAGTATCCACATATCTCTCTCTCTCTCTCTCTAAGATTTGATTACATTTCAAGTTGCAAGGGTCATGAGTGATCTGTTGAAGAAAAAGGGCTAAGAATTGAAAGGAGAGAGAGGCAAGAGTAGCAAAGAATCAATTTCACTAGTAAAAGATCAAGAAACCAAACAAAGATTTGAAGGTTAAGGATCATATTGTACTGTACATTACCCAGATGAGGCGAGACACACAGCAGATAAATTCATGATTCAGTACCAATCCTCCAGTGTATTGATCCTCTGGTCCATTGTCAGCCCTTCATTTAATTTAAGAAAAAATCCAGAACCCATAAGATTTAATAAGAAAATAACAGACACATAAGCCAGTGATCTCAGAAGGATTTTGAACTCATTGTTTTGGACAAATCAATAGCCTTCGGAAAATTACATTACCTTTGTGCTGTTTAACTTTGGTTGCTTAGTTTCCAAATCCATCGCTAGTAGATATTGTTCGCGTCGATCCGTTGGGTATCGTCGTCAGCCTCACAATTTTAAAACGCGTTTACTAAAGAGAAGTTTGCATACACTTAGAAGGAATGTTTCGTTCTCCGTTACAACAGGATGTGGGATATCACAATCCACCTACTTTGGGAGCCAGCGTCCGGCGTCTAGCTCTAATACAATTTGTAACGACCCAAACCCACCGCTAGTAGATAATGTCCGTTTCAGTCCGTTACCTATCGCTGTCAGCCTCACGGTTTTAAAACGCGTCTACTAGAGAGAGGTTTCCACACCCTTATAAAGAATAGTTCGTTCTCCTCTTTAACCGAGGTGGGATATAACTTCTGCCATACAAGACTTGGTTGATAACAAACTACAACTAGAGGCTCCGGGGCTTCCGGCAAATCAACAAATCTGGTTGTAACATCAGTTTGATCAGGTAGAATTGAACAAGCAGAGCCTTCGCGTTGAAATTCTGCCTGCTTTCTATTCAATCAACCATTTATAAATGCAACTCAAGAACAGTGAGAAAGCTTCATCTGTCTCAATGAAATGGCATCAACATCTTCACTGATGGATATCTCAATCTGCCTAAAGACAAGGTTAACTTACTTGAATCTTTTAGCAGAAACCAACCATACGTTCACACGACAGGAATCAAATTTGCTTCTCCACATCTCTCCTAAACTCAACCACATGATATCTAATTTCATTTGCAAGTGGCTCTCTGTACAATGGTACTTTATTTGTAAAGTCAGTATACAAAAATTCATATTCATGTAGGAACATCCAGCAAGTTGAGTATCCCAGGCAGCGATGATCAGACACTACCCAGACACGCAGAAAGCATCTCGTGCTTTCATATTCTGCGTTTAAAGTAGAAAAACGTCATATCTGGCAGGTGGATCTACTTCTATCTGTTCTTGATGAGGCTGATTGTCTACAAATTTATTTAAATTACAGACAGTACTGTAACGGGAAGGTAGACTTTCGTACTCCATATCAGTTGGTACTATATTTTTACTTTGTCGGAAGGAATTGCTACCTACAATCTCTTCAACAGAATTTAGAGGAGGTGGTGATATGTAGATCGATGCCGTATTGATATCCACCTGGAGGAAGTCTCCAGTTCATGTGAAATGTAGGTTTCAGAAAAAGGAATTGAGGTTACGAGAGTAAGTGGAGTTGGGCGGGCTACTCTGCAGGGCCTTATTCATGTCTCGAGGAGTACGTTAGTCTTTCAACTGAGGGACAAGTCAGTGTACTTTAGACTTTAGGAAGCTGATGAGTACCCGATCTACAAGGGAATTCTTTCCCAGGAGTTTTACCACCCACACGGTTTCCAGTCACAGTTAAATCAACGAGCTCACTACTAGCATTATCAGTAATATTATTAGAAGCTTCCTGACCAGAGGCAGAGTCAATCTCGTGCTGATTCGACTCGGACTTGTCCCTAAGTACATCATCCCTCAGAAATTGTGTGTCCTCAGTAGATCTCTCCCTATCAGTTCGACCTTCCAGGGTTTTTATCATATGGTCCCGGAAAGAACTCCTAGACTCTAGGTTGCTTTCCATACGGATTAGTGCATTCAACTTCTTCTGGACAGACATTGCAAAGGATACAGCATGATCACGTACTAAAGAATCATGAGGTGGACAACGCAGAATGTCAATCAAGGCCTTCTGGTACTGCAATAAGCTCACTGATGGTCTTGTAGTCCCTTTTTTACGGCATATGTTAATAACTTTGCACATATGCTCACATAGATTACCCATTTCAGCCCATCGACAATCACAAAGACCAAACTGCGAACCCGGATTCCAGACAACAAGTTTCTTGTCTCGAGTAATTTGGTCCGTAACTTTTGCAGTACTACCTTCAAGAATAACATCAGAGTCTGGGATTCTCAATGCTCTGCGCCAATATGTCAAACCACACATCCACTCATCTTTCCAATACCGAGAAAAACTATTCTTCTCTGAGTACTCATCAAGCCAAAAGTAAGAATGTACCTTTGTACTCAGCTTGTCGACCAACCAGTCCGTACGCTGATAAACAGCAATATCTTTCTCATTCAGCAATCTGAGCTTCAACTGGTTGTGGTAAAGCTCCATTGCAGCACATGTTTCGAGGCTGGTCAGTGGGAGGTTTTTCAGTGCAGTAGTCCACATCCCTAAGACCAAAAAGAAAATTCAGACGATGAGAATTCCAATGTGCTCCTAGCCACCATGGTCAAATTCACAATTTTCAAACTAACTCCTGCAATACATTTGTCTCTAGATCGATAATCGATACTTTCTTCAAATAGAAAAGAACGAAAAGAACAAAATCCATGTGCTTGAAATCGTGCTCATGAACAGTGCACTATGACTAAATTAAAATATAAGGGAACTGTGAAAATGCTCAAATTAATAATCAATTTGTGGTCGTCAAAAAGATCTTGAATGACAAAATTATGCAGATATCCAGCAAGAATGATAAATTGGAAGGAATCCTCTTTTTCTAAAAAAAAAAAAAGAAAAAAAAACTCGAGATTAGAGAACAGATGGATATAGACCTAGTCTCGGACACCAGGTTGCCTTAAAGTAGTCAATAAAATCTGGATCATCAATTTGATGTTTAATCAGCTGTTCAAATGAATCCACGTTTTCATCACCTTGGCAAACTCTGTCCACTGCTTGCCCAAGTTGTCTTAATATCTCAGCTTGCTTCTCAATTTCTGCACATTTCTTCAATATGTTTTTATGCCATGCATGGCGGACACGCCAAAAGCTTAATAAAACAGAACACTGAAATATCTCCCTGAACAAAATCAAGGGAATACTCTCAAACACCTGACGGTGACATACTTGAATGGAAATAGAAGCAATCTTAAATCCTTCATACTGAAAAGTAGTGAAACTTTCAATCATGTATAATAGCTTGATTTGCATTAATTAAAGCTTTCACACTCACCAATAAAAACAAATTGATCGAATTAATCAATTGAACCTAAAAACACTTTCGAGGTGCAGGAATTTGAACATAAAAATATTTAGAAGCCACTCCTATTGAGAATCATGAGAAAGATCAATTGCAGCTCTTTTAGTGGATTTATCAATGGTGTGCATTGTTTTATATCCATCAAACAGTTCAGAAAGAGAAGTCACCACATTCTTCTCATAAGTCATAAACAACAAAACTGTAACAACACAGTATGAATCTATAAGCATCTCTAACTAAGACAACAAGACAAAAGGAAGAAAAAATTTAGCCTAAATTTATAATCATTCTTGAACTATTAAGCAGGTTATCTTTTGATTCTATGAGGCCAGTGATTTTACGGATTTGGGACGAACTTTTCAGATTAGTCAAGTTCCGTTTACAAAAATATCCTTAATTTCTGAACAGGAGAAAGAAATAGAGCAACCTTATTGTTGGTACATCAGCAAGAGGATCATCCACAACAAAGCCAGCCAACTTCCATGACGGATCTTTTGTTTGAACTCTACTATGAAGAGCCCTCATCCACCTATGGGTATCCCCACTAGCAAATCTCGGTGATATAATCCAGGCTACTGGAATTGCGTTGTAGTCTAAATTGAATACTACCAGACTGTGAACTGGAAACTAGACAAAAATGCAGGAAATGCATAATTAGCCTCATCTGACATTGAAATTGGATCTTATAATTTAACAAGTTTGAAAGAACTAGGATACAAGAATTGACTGATATACCTTCAACTTGTTTGTTCCAAACCTGGAATCTGATGCAAGTAGGCCACGGTTGCCAAATCGTATCATTTGTTGCAATTGCCACTCCGTTTGAATTCCCAAAGTAAAGTTGTCTGTATCGGTAAAATCTTCATAAAAGAAAACATTGCTTCGATGGCCTTCAACCCACATGTTGATGCTTACCGCATCATCTTCATCAAGTTCATGAGTGGAACGCCTGATGCTTCTCTCCTGTCTTCTTACGTACCTATGGGTTAAAAGGTCATCACGGTTGCATGGACCACCCTGTTTCTCCACCAATTCATTATGTCTCTGCATAATGGTCTCCACAGAAACACCAACATATAGAAGCGACAATACACGTAGGCGAAGATCTTCAGAGATGTATGGTGCAAACATAGCACGAGTACCCTCAGCCTTCTTGTCTTGAGGACCATGGCATGGCAAGCCCGTCTTATCAACATGCTTATCTTCATTATATAAGATCAGTGCAATAGACGGTTCAGCCATTAAGCGTTTGACAATAAAGTGGCAGGTGCAACCCCTCTTAGTGTTTGGCCGCCCAGCATTTTTCTTCTTCGGTACATAAGTATTTCTACTGGGTCGTATGTCTCCCCCCATCCTATGGTCATCAGGACCAAACGAACACCAATACCTATATATTCATTAACATAACTAAACTTTTTAAATTTGAAGAAACAGCAAAAAGAGCTAGCTGAAAACATCCATACATATTATACATATCGGACTTACAAAATGTATTCCAACACACCATCAACCTTTGCCTTGAACGGTGCTTCCAATGCTCGACGTCGCCTTGTCTCAACATAAAATCTGGTTGGACATTCTTTATTTGAAGATTCACCATGAACAAAATCATCAACTCTAGCGAAAGGGATTACAGCAACTCTATCCATTTTGTTACGCCATCCTTCTACCTTTGACCACACAAGATCAGAAGATGAAAATTCCAAGGTTGGAGGATTCTGTACTGGAAGAGAAAAAATCTCGTCCCATCTGGCCATCTAAAAATGAGACAAAGAAATTGCATGAGTCAATAATTTAAGAAGCGGGACATGAAACACATGTTAAACGACCCACATTTATAAGAAACCAAAAACAAAGTCTCTCTCAGCACAACAAATCAACATAAAAAAAATCCAAATCAAGCAAGAAACCGTCGGCAGGCACAGAGATATACATTATCTAATAAACTTATCAACGCATTGCAATATCGCAAACAAATTACCAAAATCCAAATGTCAAAAAAAATGAACATAATCCTGTATCCCTCTCTTCTTGTTAACTCTGCACTGGATATTACAACTTACCCATTTATACGAAAAACAATAAGAACGTCAGATTTTATTGAACAGGGGGAAGAATCATAAAGCAGAAACATCTGAGAACCCAGAATCCTTTATCATTTTCTTTAAAGATTAAAAAAAAAAAAAATCGAAGAGGGAAAGGAAGCTAATCTACAGAACAAAAAGAAGCACCACGGACTTCGCGTTATCTGCAGACCCGAATTTAACCGGCCTGTAAGCAAGCAGAGATAGAAGACAACTAAAATGAAGATTCTACGCAGACAAAAAGAAACAATCCAAATTTACAAAAGAAAAACAGTTCATCACTACAAAGGACCTACCACGCAACTAATTGCAATTAAACGAACTCAAAGTACAATGAATAGACCTCCGCAACTTGATGTGTATACCTCGTTGCACACTTCACCGGACGAATGAAACTCACCCTATGTAGCCATCCTTCCCACTCAATAGCCGTCGGCGAACGCAACTCACTGTTCTCCGACTACCGGAAAACCAAACAGGATTCCTGAAATAGTCGTGGAAATCGAGATTGATGTCGGATATAATCCGGGAGAATGATGTAGGCGAAGAGCTTAAAGCTTTGGTTCTCGGCGAGAGACGAAGGGAACAGAGAAGAAACAGCCACCGGAGGCGGTGAGGCTAGAGAAGGTCATCCAACCCAATGCCAATTATTAAAGAATAAAAATAAATAAATCATAAATCATAAGTTTAAGTCAAAAAAAAAAAAAAAAAAA
>NW_019268560.1:2049315-2067620 GCF_002738365.1 Cucurbita moschata | reverse complement strand
CATAAATCATAAGTTTAAGAAAAAAAAAAAAAAAAAAAAACGCAAAATTATATCGAGTTTTTTTCTTTAAATTTTGGTATAATTTATTTTGTGAATTTGGGCTGATAAAAATAAAATAGTAATCCAATAATAAAGTAAGTGATTGGAAATTTTAATTTTAGGCACATGGCTATCATTTTATATATATATTTTTTTTTTGTTTTTTATTAATTTTCAAATCTTTTTATACATTTTTTCATAATTAATTGGAAATTAATTTTTTTAACAAATTAAAATATGTTTGTAAACTCTTTAAATTTAAGCTGAAATTTGAAGTGTTCTTTAATTCCAACCAAAATGAGAGATGATAAACAGTTTCCTTCCGTATATTAGAAATAGTAATATTATTGAACTTTTTGTTGCGGGGTTAAAGACATTATTATTGTTGGATGAAAAATTCTAGTTAATTTAGAGAATGATCATAAGTTTATAATCAATGAATATTATCTCTATTAGAAGCTCAAATTCATTGGTATGAGGCCTTTTAGAGAAGCCCAAAGCAAACCCAAAGCAAGCCATGAGAGAAGCTCAAAGTGGACAATATCATATCATTATGAAGAGTCGTGTTCATCTAACATGGTATCAGAGTCATGTCCTAAACTTAGTATTGTGAACCTCGAAAGCCTAGTAAAAAAGGAGTCGAGCCTCGATTCCCTAAACTTAGTACTGTGAACCTCGAAGGCCTAGTAAAAAATAAGTTGAGCCTCGATTAAGGGGAGACGTACTTTGCTCGAGGGGAAGTGTTGGATGAAAAGTCCCACATCGATGCTCAAAGAAAAGAAAAATACATGCATAAACCAACACCATCATGTGTACATAAAATGTCGACCTAACGTTAACACCACCACATAAACTTGAACATACGGTACTTCATCTCCACGTGCCAACATTCTTCATGCATATCCATATTTTGATAGAACTCATTTTTTCGAAAAATTAAATGTTATCAAACAAGATCTAAAAAGAACGAACCACAAGTACGAAATCACTCCTAAAAAAACATGAAATGAGACTGGTCATTCTTCATAAATAAACATCATTACTGAAAGAATCCTCAGGATTTAATATGAGTATTATATAAACATAGAAAACTGTACATCATAATATGTTTATTCACCGGTACACAAATATATAAATGTCATTAATATTACATCCAAGTAACTTATAGAACTATGCAGTACAGAATTCTGCATGTGTATCTCTCATAAGTTCATTAGACAAAAACGAAAATTTAGCTGAGTTCATACACACAAATTTACATAGAATCAGAAGCATTCCACAACGGCTTATGAAATAGCAGAGAATCAGAAAGAAACTTTACCTGCAACGTCACAGCAGAATTGCTTCACGCCCTGAAATTCTGCATCGTCGAAGGAAGCAGCAGCAGCGATCCGATCGAGCAGGGCATCTTCAGTTGCCTGATCAAATTCAGACCTTGATTTGAACAAGAAGTAACCCCAACATTCCCAAGGTGAAAGAATGGAAGATCTGTCCGACCCTTGCGACTGCATCCATCAATCAATCGATAGCATAACATCGGTTAGATCCGGGGCGAATGAAGCTTGTAGAAGGATTTATATAAACAAAAGACATAGAAGTTTACTATGCACAGAAATCCTAGTATTATGTACTAAAAAGAATGCTAATTTACATAAGAATAAAACAGAAATCATAGGACCAAGTTGATTAAACAAAATGGAACTTATGCTGTATTTTTATCCAATATGTTCATCAGATGAAACTAAGAGATACCCTGACTGGTTAAAGGCAAAGGAGAGGCTCTCTATCTTCCACCAACTTTGGAGCCAAATTTAACATGAAAAATATTGCTTTCAGGTCCAATGTACAGCATGATTTGAATATTTTGGTAAAGAAAGATGACAAAAATTTATATAAATCATAATGAAGAATTATGATTATAGAGGGAAAATGAAAAAATGAGATCCAATCAGCAAATTCTTTATTTTGCTTCCATTAATGCCAAGTCAAACTCGAGCCTTTTGCAGACACTACAAATTTATGTATCTTGGGTACATAGGTACAAGATTGAAAAGCAAAATGTTGAACATAGAAAAGTTCTTTCATATTTCTCAATGAAAGCTCGGTTTCTTATAAAAACAAATAACAAAAGATCATTATTATTTGTATAAGGAGTCGAGAATAAGATAATGGAAATAGTTATTAGAATGTTTTCCAAGACAAAATACATGTCATTTTTCAGATTGAGTATATACATTTAAAGCCTACTGATTCCATTTTTTCATCGCTTATTTTCCAATAATGAACAGAACCACTAGCTGCTGAGATCATTGCTCACAATCCCCACAAGGAATGTGAACCTATTTTTGGCTCCATTATCATTTAAGGGCCAAGATAGATACTAATGACTATTACTATAATTCTGTACTGCATAGCTCTACCGTCAACCTTAAGAAAACTATGTTTTCTTGCAACAACGTCTAACAAATTTTAGTTTAATGAAAACAATTCTATACTAAGCATGCGAAGCACAAGGAAACATTTTACCTGAAGAAATAAGAAAATCTTCTTGCCACAATCACGAATCAGCAAATTATACAGGACGCATTTCTCCTGTAAATGAGAACATATCTCTGCAATAACCTGCCCCATTTTCTTCAAGTTGCAGCTGCTCTCGAATAAGAGGGCCTTAACAGGGTAATCTGTGATAGTAGAAACATAAATTCCCCCCAAGCTATCACTAAAGAAGGTATCAACTGCCATGGCCTCCACAGGTAAAAGGCTGGAAAAGAACAGTGCCTGTAACATTGGGGGAAAACTTACATATTTGAAACAATTTCAAGCTGGATGACGAAAGCAAGAAAGACAGAAAAAGATCCATATAACGGTCTTATTTTAATGCATGGAATAATATAGAATTATTGCATATCAATGGGGTGACAACATAAACGAGTTTCCATTCATCAAAACACCAAATAGCTAACTGTAAGGACAGTTTTAGTGCTGGTTATCCACTTAGGCATTTATGGCGCTTGCCCTGTAGTTAATGCACTTCCATTTTTAGACTCTCTGTAAAATGCAAGTGATGGTAAAATTTCTAAATCTTTGATCATGGGACTCGGAGCATATAACGGTTTCTAAATCTTTGATCACGGGACTCAGCGTATATAACGGTTTCTAAATCTTTGATCATGGGACTCAGCGTTATAGAGCACTTTGGCTATTAAAAAACCTTGACAATCTTATCAAACATAATAACTCTTACAAAAAAAAAAAATTCAAACATAATCGCAACAGCCATAAATCTGCGGCTTCTCACCTGAAAATATGGACAAGCAGTCCTGGGAGTAGAACATTCATAGAATAAGCAGAGGGCAAAATTATTAATTTCAACAGCAAGCCTCAAAAGCATTTCCAATTCCAAAGACCTGTCATCTAGGAATTGAAGTGGACCGTTGACAGCACAGGGCAACAAGATAACATGACCATACTCCACAGGAGTTGCCTGGGAAAATGAGAGAGAGAATCAAACTTATGCATATCTTGAAGAAACCATATCAGCACAAGAAAACAACTGGTCAGGTAAACATTAAAATAATATCAAGCACCCTGCAGTTTGCAGATGATCAAGGGATAATTTATAAAGGAAATGACAGTAATATTGCACCAGAAAGGGATGCCGACTCATTAATTGCTTTCTACAATTGATGAACTTCACTTAATTCAATACTTTTTTAGAGAAAGGGGAATGAGTAAAAAGAAAAAAGGGGGTTCTTAATATGGTTTACCATCATCACAAAGTCAATGCTGCAAGCATAAAAACTTTAGATTTAACAAACAATAATCCAGGGATAGCTTCTTTTTTTTTTTTCCTAAAAAAAAAGGCCAATGAAAGTCCAATTTTGAGTCATACGTTGATCATAACCAGGATGGAACTAGTGGGCACTAGAGAAGCAGAAATAAGCTTGGATTCATTATTTTCACCACGTGAAATACAAAAGAGCAATTCCTCTGGGCACTTCAACCAATTAGTTTGAAATAGACTTCCGTGATCGCATTTCCTTATCTCTTCATATTGTGACAGAGAAGGGTTGGTCCAGCTCCCATTCAGCTGAGCAAGGAACTTTTTCTGGCCCACGATTGCCTGCAAAAAATATTAAAACCCACAGGTCTCAGCAGCCTTTCCTCTTCTCCATATTTTGGAGGGCTAGAAGACAGTAGGTTGATTCCAGCAATGAGTCAAATGAGGTTTCAATAATAGAAAATGCAGTATACACGACCTTAATTTCAGATAGAGTCACATCATATCTAAAATGGCCTTCAGACAATTTCTCTTCCCACTGCAATGTGGAAGGACCGCTGTTACACAGACGTCCAGAACACCAAGAAATAAAAAGTATACTTAAAGCATAGTAGCATACCTTGGCAAGAAGTATAGACTCCAATATGGTTTGTTCTTCCAGAGGAACGTCTGAAGGTGCTTTGAAGGAAATGTCATCTAAAGGAGAATTTCTACCAAATTGATAAAGAGGTAATCTAATACCTGAAAGTTATTTTTTATTATCAATAGGCTTCACATGAGCATAAGATTATGTTCATAAACAAATCGAAAAAAATAATGTCAACAAAGTTGAAGGTAGAAATCTTGGTTATCAGTCAAGGATGACAGTTAACTACACTAAACAGGCAGTCAAGTTAGAGCACTAACACTTAGCAAGAGATCATCCCTGAAAATCTAAGGACGAGAACTCTCCATAGGTAGTGTCTACAATTGATATAACATCAGAACAGGTGATGTACATTCAGCCATGCAGTTTTCCGAGTAATTACTACAAATTAATCTAAAAAATACAACCACCACCTAATCAGAGCAGCCATTACAAATAATGGTAAAAGACAGCCCATATCCTCTAAACAACATATAGAGAGTGTCTCTATAACTACTGGGGATTTTTTTTTTTTTTTTTTTTTTTTTTTTTTCTTTTTTTTTTTTTTCTAACAACGTTGATTAAGCTCGAGTTGTAAAGCTAAGGTTGCCCATCCAAACTTAAGTTTCTGCAACCGTTTGGGGAATCTGGAAAGAGATAATTTTATATGATGGGAAAAGGGAGATAGGGAGGTGGAGAATATGGTGGGCTTCCACACACTAAGATAAGGCTCCCTACCCAACGAGTTTTAAAAATTACCCTCGTTCTTAATTTCAGCAAAAATGAGAACTTTTCTGTAACTAACAATGTGAAATGAAAGTGAACAGTAATAGTTTTCACAAGAGGGAGGATACGAATTATTCTAACCACACAGCTAGGATGATAAGAAGAACTACCAGAAAAGATAGTATAATTAAAAAACACTAACCGTTGATGCATGACTTCTGAGTTTTTAAAAGCTCATTTTCCGTATATTTTGAGCACAAATTCTCATCCTCGATCTGCTTCGCTTGAACCATTCTTAGAGTGATGTTTAATGGTGATTTCAAACTACCAAACTGTATACAGTATATTAACTTCTCGGGACAATCCAGTGACAAGGAATGCCGCTCAGTCGAAGGCTTGTCTTAGTAACCACCACCAGCAAGGAAGGTAAGATCCGCTGGGTGCCCACCAGCTGAAGGCAGGGCACCACGCCCACCGTGAAATGAAGGGGATGCAATCAAGAACTTAGGGAAAGCTTGCATGTATTCTTTGTTCCTTCTAATTTTGACACAAGACTCTTGCCTTAAAGCCGTGATTGAGCAGTGAAAGCCAGCCCCTCAGAGGACCAGCCCTTTAAAAGTCTTGGAGTAACTCTGAAGGAGGATTCAGATTTGAAAGAAAATATAGTGAGCAAATTGTATATGTCTTGAATTCTCTTGACTTCGCCAGAGCAAGGACAAAATGACAGTGATCTAAGGATCAACAATTTCAACTAACATACGTTTCTTTCTGATGCAACAAATCATCATAGATATTTCAAAAAGGGCTTTGAATTCATTAAACGTGTCTACTATCTTCTAAAAACATCGATGCTTGTCGAAGAAAATGTAAATATATGACAATAGAATCCAAATTAGAAAAGCTAAATTACCCCTTTCGGATAAAAGAAAGATAAGGAAGCCTTTACCAGGCAACTGATCCACAAAGCCGTCCAATCGGTTCTCAAATCAGGAAAGAAACACCTGCATGGTTTAAGATCAAAGTTACAAATTGACGAACATCCTGATTGCTAACGAAGATGGCAAATTCTAATATCCACGCAGTTAACAAATTAAGGATTAATCGTTACCGCAAAGGAAATGCTTTTGAAATTGAGAGAACCTACCGTGTTCCTTCCGCGATTCCTGCTCGCTCGCTCTCAATCTCCACTGTGCACAGTAATGGATGAATTAACCATCGACGCGTGTTCTCTGTACAAAACACCCAAATTATCACAATGAGTTCTACCCTCTTATGAGCGGTCTGGATCATGCAAGGATGGGAATGGAAAATGAATGGCCATCTCTTTGGTACAAGCTTTTCATCTTAGTAAATGATAAAACCTTTGTATATATATGTGTGTGTATATATATATATAATATGTATTTTTTTTTCCCCATTTCCAAATAGTTTTCAATGGTTGTCGTGAAACCCAATTGTCAAACATTTGAATGAATTTATGAAATCGTCTATGCGAATAGAGACATTAAAGTGGAAAGTCAAAGATCGAGTCTATAACTTGCCAACCAACTTCGATAAACGAGGCACTCCATCTCCAAAAAGGCATCTTATTCAGTAACAATTTATAAGACTTTAGGTGCTATCACTTAGCTAAAGTGGAAGTACGTGATTATCTCTTTCATTTGGGGGGACGAGCATGCATAGCTTGCTCGTTCCTCGAGGCAAGCATGTGATTTACAATCAGTTTTCTTATGGTTGTATGGTTTTTCGTTAGTTTGTTGACCATGATTAACACTTGTAGTGTGATTAGAACCTCAAAATTTATCAATATGATTAGTTTCCGTTGCAGTAGGGGTAAAATTGTCATCTATAAAATTTATGGAACCAAGAACATTGAAGCGAAGTGTGTTGCTCGTGAGGACAACACCAAAGTGATGTGGAGAGTGTCGAGGTGTAGCGGCGACCATTCATAATCGGATCGAGAGTTTTCGTTGAACTCTATCGAAGTTGTTGTGCTTGAATGTCAAGTAACTATCATTGAGTTCTATTAAAAGGTGTTATGTAGCGTAAGTGTGATAGCGATTATATTACAAAAGGTTGAATGTAGTCTCGAGTTTAGGGTTAATCAACATATATTTAATATTGTCTCTTTCCACGTGTCTGTCTATTCGTCCCTGTGACCCACGTATTTGTTCGGTTAACAAGTGAATGGTAGAAAGACGATTTTCAATATAATTTTTTGGGTAATACATACACATCAATATACAAACTTGCTTTAGCCCGCATCCCGAACAATTCATCTCACTCGATACAAACTCACCTTAGCTAAATGCCCACTCACTCGTGTTTATACATATCTTCACATTCTTAACCACACTCGTCAACTCACAACAAATTTAAAAAATATTGACTTTTATTTCTTCCGAAAGCCATTGATGTAATTTGAAAATGTTAAATTTGACGCAAATAAAAAAAAAAAAAAAAGTCAATTTTAGCCCTGATAAAAAAAAAAAAAAGTTAATATAAAATATAGAAAAACAAGCTAAAAGTGAAATTATAGGATAGAATGGTCAATTTTTTAAAGTACATGGAGCAAAGGAGTATTTTGAAAATAAAGGAATTAAACGGGACGAAATTGAATATTTTTAAAAATACATAGTAATATTTAAACTATTATAAATAAATATTTAATTTTAATAAGATTTAATTTTTTTTTTGGTAACGAAATGAATTATTATATTCCTAATGGTTAATTTTAAAATTTTTAGATTTTTTATTTTTTGGTTCGTTTAAAAGAAAAAAAAAAAAAATCCTGTTTTACTGAAATTACGTTGTATAGTGGGGGCTGCGTTGAGCCAACGCTGAGTGAGTTCGCTAGGGTTTATTAAACGGCTGGGTTGGGCTTTAGGCATTATTGCCATAATCGACATTGAAGGCCTCCCTCTCGGCCGCTCACTGCGCCTTCTGAATTCGGCACCAAATCTCAGCTAGCCGATACGACCATTTGCTTTCGTCTCAGTATCAGCAATGCCTCCGAAAGCTTCGAAATCCAAGGAAGCTCCAGCTGAACGACCTATTCTTGGCCGTTTTTCTTCCCATCTCAAGATTGGAATTGTAGGTTCTTACTTCGAGCGTTTATTTCCTCGTGGATTCCCAGTTATGCATTGATTGGTTGCTTGGAATTGACAAGGATGAAATTTCATTGGATTGTTCATTTATCCGGAATTTTAAACAATGAGCTACGGGTTTTGTTTTTCATTTCATTGTTTATTGTCTCGTTGGAATCTATGGTTCTGTAATCCAGGATGCGAGTGCTAATTATGATTTTGCTGTTCTGTTACAAGATTACGCTTCTGATTTATAGTTTTTTTTTTTTTTAGTTTACGAAGTTGATTATCTTTTTTATTCTTTATAGACTTTATTTATTGATTAACTTTGGTTTTGATTGGTTTAGCGTTTGTTTGGAAGTTCTGTAAACTGACATCATTTTCCACTTCTGCGCTTAAAATTGTGGATGGACCTGGCTTTTGATACTCTGTACATTATTTTCTGAAGGCATAGCAATGTTGTCAAGTGTTGGTTATTCATCTGTACAATTCAGTGACTGGCGTTTGTTTGAGATTTCAGGTTGGATTGCCTAATGTTGGCAAATCTACTCTTTTCAACACACTCACAAAGCTGTCCATACCTGCTGAAAATTTCCCATTTTGCACCATTGAACCTAATGAAGCCAGAGTAAATGTGCCTGATGAGCGGTTTGAATGGCTTTGCAACTTATACAAACCGAAAAGCGAGGTCTGCTCACTGTTTTACAGCTATTATTCAAAGGCACTTGTATAGCTCAACATTTCCTTAGATATTTTTTGTTGTTGTGTCGGCTGTTAAAACTGTTTAATTGTTCCATTTTAAGTCGGAGATGGAAAGTTATTTTTTATTTGGTTATTTCTAGTAGAACTGAAAGTGTATAGAAATCCAAGTGCTAGTAATGTTCAGTTCAATACTATCTTTCCATATGCATGTTGAACTCCAAAGCAGTAAATTAAATGTACAACACCATTAATAACGTTGTGATATAAGTTTGTCACTTAATGCACTGTCCCATCGACTTCATTATTTTTTTTCAACTTTTTTTTTTGTGAAAAAAATATTCTTCTATGATGGTTATAATTAGGATTTTCACTTTATAAGATTTTATTGTGGTGTCAAAGTTTTGACAAAAATTTATGGAACATGAAACGTAAGTGCTAAAGTACAAACCCCATGCACAGGAAGACTTGCTATAGCATGGTAAGAGGTTTGCTAGTAGCCCTAGAGGAAGGCAAAAGTGTTTGACGGTTGATGATATTAAGGTGCATCAAATGATTTGCCCCATCCACTTTCATCTCAAAGAAGTCCGTTCAGTAATTACATCTTTTCGGTGGAAAAGACATGAAAAATACATGGGACTCATTATTGAATCTATAAAGTCAATGGACAGGGAAGAAAATGTTGCAATATGGGGTTTTGAAGGTGTAGAAAGGGGGTTGGATAAGTTTCCTAAGCATGATGAATAACTTCCATAGAAACCTAGAACTTCCACCCCTTCCGTTACCAACTTGCCTGCCTTGTTTAGTTTGTTCGACCATGTTAAATTATGATAGGGAAACATAAGATGTCTTGGCTCTCTTATCCTCCTTCTCCCCGTTTTGTTTTCGGCCCAGGAGGGGGGATTCCCGCTGTTGGAGTCCTTGTCATTCCACAAGTTTTTATTGTAGCTCTTTCTTCTAGTGCTTAACCAACTTTTCATCGATGGGTGGTTCTATTTTCTCCTCAGTTTGGAAGGTGAAAATTCCCAAGAGGTTGGAGTTCTTCATGTGTCTGGTGTTGCATGGAAGAGTTTACACCTTGATCAGATATCGACTAGAAGATCTTTAGTGCTTGGGTTGCTTTGTTGTATCTATGCAAGAGAGTGGCATAGGAACTAGATCATTTCATGTGGAAAAACAATAGAATGTGTAGAGAGCGTCAGAGTTCTTATGACGATGTTTGGTCTCTTGATGTATTCTTTGTTTCTCTTTGGAAATTTGTTTCTAGGCTCTTTAGTGATTATTCGCTTGATCTTATTTCTCTTGGCTCAAGCCCTTTCTTGTAATTTGGCTCCGTTTTGTGGGTTTTTCCTTTTTTGTATGCCCGTGAATTCTTTCATTTTTTTTCCTCAATGAAAGTCAATTTTTTTCACATAAAAAGTTGGATGAAGCCTTCTTGTGGGTGATCTCAGTCACAGTTACTCTTCGTGAACCAAAATTGGGTTACTGTTAATGATTTGATTTTCTTATGAAAAATGAGATGCTACTCTTCATGAAGAAACCATGTCTATCCCCATTATGGTGGTTGGACTGAAGTTAGTGGCATTCATTTGGATTTATGAATTTGGGATTCTTTCGAAGCTTGATGAAGCCAGAGAAGGTTTCTTTGAGGTTTTTAAAAGGGCTCAAAATAAGTCGCACTTTTCAAAACCCCTAGTCAATGTTGGAGGTAGTTTTGTGGGTTTCTTGCTGAGATTGGGATTTCTCAACCCTCTGTTCCAGCAGTTTGAAAGGGATCTGAAAAACTTGCTTATTAGCATTTATCATACAAACAAAATACTAATTTATTTTAAAGTAGTTCTATCATACTTTTGGCAATATAAATTTCAATTTTGAGTTTTGTGTTGCATCATTCTGAAGTAATCTTAATGTACAGGTTTCGGCATTTCTAGAAATCCATGACATTGCTGGACTGGTTCGAGGAGCTCATGAAGGACAAGGGTTGGGCAACAGTTTCTTATCGCACATCCGTGCTGTTGACGGCATTTTCCATGTTTTACGTAAGATGTCCACATCAACCGTGCCCTCTAATTTGAAGTTTTGTTGCTTGCTTTCAACTGATTACATTGATGATTGGTTTAACATTCTAGATGACGTATCTCTCTTCCCTTTAACGATTTTTTTCTTTTGGTAACAATGAATTTTTTTTTTTTTTGTGAGTACACATGTTGGCCCATGGATTGGTTTGATTTTCATGCACCATAAGCTTTTTCTTATGTTCTGTATTTTATATCTTCTTCTTCTTCTTCTCCCCCCTCTCTTTCTCTTTCCCTAGGTGCATTTGAGGATGCAGATATTATTCATGTTGACGATACCGTGGATCCTGTTAGGGATTTAGAGGTTATCAGTGAAGAGCTACGTTTGAAGGTTTGCCTTATTTTTGCAATTCTGGTTCTCTTTTAAATTTCAATGTTGGATTGTAACTTTTACTGGTTGAAGATTTTGAATAATCAAAATTTTCCAATTTACTGTCAAATTGAGAATAGTAAATGTTTTGCACTCTCAAGAATGAGATCTTTTAAAAAGTAAAACTAAATCTTTGGTCCTGCTTCTATTATATGATCACCTAGTAGCATGGCTGACGTTGCATTTTCCACGGATCTATATGATCGGTGTGCTCTAACATTAACTGGAAGATACTTGAATTACTTTGTCTCCTCTAAATCCAGTTATACAAAGTTACAGTGCCTGATATTTCACTAAACGATAAAGTTGAACTGTTTCTTGTAATGTTTGCAATATGTCTATATATATATATATATTTTTTTTTTTTTTTAGAGGAGGGAAAGGGGAGAGATTCAGCTTACTTTCTTTAATTTTGGACATGTAAACCTTGCAGGGTATCTTAGGTGCTTTATGGCTTGGGACATTTTAGTGGAAAAAAAGCCTCTTCCACTCATTTTTACTTGTTATTGTCATTATTTTCCACCCCTGATAGCACTTCTGAAATTGTTTTATTCATCTAAAAATTTATGTCCCACCTAGGATATTGAATTTATGAAAAATAAAATTGAGGATCTTGAGAAGAGCATGAAGAGAAGCAATGACAAGCAGTTGAAGATTGAACTCGAGTGCTGCCTAAAGGTGTGGTTTTCATATTTGGAATTCTGTTTTTGTTGTGATGTGTTTTTTCTTTATGTACTTTTCTAGTCTAATGTTTGTACTCTTTACTATAACCAAGTCACTAATTGAAGGTTAATTGACCTTGATGAACAAAAACAGTAATATTAATGCTCAATGAACTAAATTGATGGTATAATTACATTTTCAGGTCAAGGCATCGCTTGAGGAAGGTAAAGATGTTCGTTTGGGTGATTGGAAAGCTGCTGATGTTGAGATTCTCAATACTTTTCAGTTGCTCACGGCCAAGCCTGTTGTTTATTTGGTAAGCCTTATCATGTTAACAAGTATCTCTGCTGTTATATTATATTTATTGGTTCTATGTTGTCTATATATTGTTTACTTTTTGAACATATCATTTTCAATTCTTTCTATCTGTTGTATTGATTCAAGTATGGACGGCTTTCTCCAAATTTTGTGTCTTTTAGTTTTTTTTTTTATTTTAATTTTTTTAATTTTTTAATTTTTTTTATGATGTCTTTTAGTCTTTATTATTCAAGTAAATATCCAAAATTTTGAAGTATATGTTTCGTGGAAGTAGATCACTGTTTTTCTTTTAAAATGTTGATCAACTATCACTCTTGGCAACATTCAAACTCAAAAGACTAGCCATTCCAGGGTCATTGAAAGGCTGGATGCTGTGGAGGAGGAAAGAGGACTTAGCCAAGATAAAAAAGAAACCTTTAGGTCTCTTGCCAAGTTGTTAGAGGGAAGCCTTTGGTTTGGGCCTCCTCCAAGATCACTCCATCCTCGTAAAATAAAGCAGGTTGTTAGAGCGAAGCCCTTAGGCTTCCTCCCAAGGTCTATCAACTATTTTTTTAGGGTGGGTTTAGCTTATAGCCAAGTTTCATTCTTCTCTTTGGCTGCATGTTTGCTAAGAATTTTTTAGTTACTTTTAGGTCTTAACATTTTCAATCAGAGTCCTATTTTGTAAAGTTTGTTTTGTCTTGTGTGGTTCATTTTGTTGGGTTATATTTTTTGTATGCCATTTGTTTTCCTTCATCTTTCTCATTAAAATTGTGGTTTTAATTTTTTTTTTTTAAAGAAACAAAAGTAGCCTAGAAGTGGTTTGAAAGGTCAGCTTCACAGTCTGGTTTCTAAGTAAGTAATCGTTTGTAGGAGAGAATGCAAGTTTAAGTGGCTTGAGGGGGTTAGAGTTAAGGTCCTTTCATAGATTTGCTTCATTCAGACAGCAAATCTTCTGTGACAGAATGGTAATGCAAGGAGTTTATTGATTTCTTTGCCACCATTTTCTTCAGGGACCCAGATCTGGGGTGGTCCCTTGAAATCTGATTTGGTGCCTATCTGTGCAAAAGAACTTACAGCTTGTAAGACCTTTTCAAGCAAATGGAGTCTTGAAAGCTTTAAGGCACACAACTTTAGCGCCGAGTTCTTTAAAAACAAAAAAGCACTTTCAAGTTTGATTTTCTAGAGATGTTTCATGAATCTTTTTCAGACTGGGTTTGACATACTAAAGCTAGTAAGACTGACTTGATTCCCAAGTGGTCTAATTCTTCTGAAGTCTCAGATTTCACATTCATAACCTAATGATTGGCATTTACAATGTCTTTGCTGAAGGATTAGCAGCTATACAGGGGTGATTCTTCCTCCTACTGTCTCTTTTTTGATCAAGCCTTTTACTGTCTGTTTTGTTCAATCAATTGCTAATAGACAAATTATTGATTCTATATTTGTAACTAATGACATGGTGGATGATTGGAAATGCACGAGAAGAAAAGGAGTGATTTTAATTGGATCTTAAGAATTCTAGGATAAATTTGATTTTGGTAGAATGCTTGAGGCCGAAGTTTTCGTTGCTTGTTAGAGGAGGGGATGATCGCGTGTATCAAATGCTTACTCTAGTATTATCAATGGCTGGTTGATACGCTTGGACTTGATCATCCACTTCCTTCAAGTGGCAATGGCCGGTAGATATCATGCATCTCCACTTATTTATCAAATCCTTACGAGCCAATAGATTTAGCTAAGTCACCTTATTTTTACCAAATATTTCTCTCTGTTTTCTTTATATCATTATTATTTTGTTTTGGGGAATTAAAAGCCATATTATTATTATCAATGGCTGGTAGATGACAATGCCTTCTATCAATTATTTATTCGGTTGTCCACCTTTTTTTGAGATTAGATTTCTTAGATTGGCTTTGAAGTTGTTTCTAAGATACTGCAATATTTCTTTAAAGAGGAACAGATACTTTAAGACGTGGATGGATCAGACAACCCAAATAGACTATGAAATTGATGAGCAGATCATAGAAATTCCATAAAATAAAACCTATCCCTTCAAACCCAACTGCATGATACAAGACATAAAGTCTTCTCTGCCAGATCAAATTTTATTGTTGTCACGAGGTTGAACCTTCTAAACCAAATATTGGATGAGATCACTACTACAATGCAATTAGATAGTTGCTCGATTTTTTACGTTTGAAGTCAATTAAGGACCTGTGAAAATAATTGTTTTCTTCTGATTGAATATTCAGTAGTTGTCCACAGCATAACTTATTGATAAACTCGTGCTCGATCTGTTTTCTACTTCTATAATTTCTCCTAATTTTTTTTTATTTGACCTGAATGATATTTCTATTGTGCTCATATTTACATTTTATAGGTTAACATGACAGAGAGAGATTACCAAAGAAAAAAGAACAAATTTCTCCCCAAGATTCATGCCTGGTTCGTAATCTATATTTCGCTTTATATCCTTTCTCATTTCCTACTATCAGCCTCGTTGTGTGTCTTTGTTTTTGTGCATGAAAATATTTGGACTGTTACATAAACTTATCGTAGAAAAAATTATCTTTTTGGTTCTCGAGATTTGAGTAACAGGTCTATTTAGGAACTTCAGTTTTGAAAGCTTAAACTTTCATCCCTAAGGTTTAGGAAATAGTTTATTTTAGTCATTTGAGTGATAGTCAACTTAACAAAAGAGTGACATGACATATTTTATAATAAAATAAGTGGCTTGACTATTTAAAAGAACGAAAAGAAAAAACTCTCTTTCACTCTCGCTCCTCCCCACTTCCCTTCTCCCACCTCCATTGCCCCCTCCCCTTTAGTTCTCTCATCTTCCTCGAGCAACTTTCAATGATGGGTGAAACCCATGACGTCGCCTTCACATATCCTTTTGTCCTGCACCATTTTCTCTCTCTTCTAGTTCTCTCTTGCTTCGAGGCATGAATGAAAACAACTCTCTCTTTCACTCTCGCTCCTCCCCACTTCCCCACTCCCCCTCCATCGCCCCCTCCCCTCTAACTCTCTCATCTCCATCGAGCATGTTCAATAATGATGAAACCTATGACGTCGCCTTCACATACCCTTTTGTCCTGCACCATCTTCCCTCTCTTCCAGCCCTCCTCTCTCTCTCGCTTCGAGGCATGAATGGAAAAAACTCTCTTTCACTCTCGCTCCTCCCCACTTTCCCTCTCCCCCTCCCCTTTAGCTCTCTCATCTCCAGCGAGCAATGTTCAATAATGGTGAAACCCATGACGTCGCCTTCACATATCCTTTTGTTCTGCACCATTTTCCGTCTCTTTTAGTTCTCTCTCTCGCTTCGAGGCATGAATGGAAATCATTGTTACGATCATCATCCTAAACTTCATGGATGAAAGGGTAAGATTTTGAAATCTAGGGACTAAATAGACAGACCTATACCCAAACTTTATAATCCAAAAACAAGATTTTCCCTTTAATTTATGGGGGGGAATTTGCTTGATTTTCTGTGTTAATTTGCACATTGTGCGCACAAGATATTTCCTGATAATTGGCAACAAAATTAGAAAAATATTGTTCTAGGTCTAGTTTTAACATGCTCAATGTTATTTTTTTGATTGTGCAGTTTCAAGCTTGCTATTCTATCAGCGGGATTTCTTATCCAATCAGTTTTCCGTCTATATTATATGATTATCGTTTTATCGTTTTATTTCTCCTTCCAATAAAACAGTTTTATACGTGCTGTGTCTTATGTTCACTTGCTCAATATTATGCTTATCATTTTTTTTTGTATTCTATAACTAGAAGTTCTTTTTCCCTTTCTATTTAAAGATTTACTTTTTTGAATTAACTATCCATCATTCAATACATTTTCTATTTATTTATTAAAAAAAAAAACAGAACATGTGCTATTTATGGATTGGATTGTATACGAAATCAATCTTGGTTTATGTTCATGTACATTTGATTGCTTCTCCCCTCTTCTCCCATGATGAAGCTATTTGCAATTAAATTTTAACGCTCTTCAAGTTCAACTAGAATTTGCTTGTTACAAATAATCAAGCAATCCTTTCCTAATAACAGGGTGCAGGAACACGGTGGTGAAACAATTATTCCTTTCAGTGGTGTGTTAGAAAGAAATCTTGCGGATATGTCGTCCCCAGATGAATTAGAAAAGTATTGTGAAGAGAACAAGGTTCAAAGGTGAGTTTCCAGTCTTGGCTTTTGTAGTACCAAGGACTTGAGGGGTTTAAAATAAAAGAGAAAGGAGTTGCAAGAAATAAAATAATTTAATTCTATAGTTACAAGCGTGGCATTGATCTTAATATTTTATAAATGTATATTCAATAATTATTAAATGTTATGTAATGAATTATTGAATTACAAATAATAATACTCGGTCCCAAATGCCTTGTTTTTTTTTTTTCCTTTCTCAAGGAACAAGAAGAGCTGTCAACTTTCTTGTTTCTAGAAAAAAAAAAAAAACCTCCAAGTTGTAGGCTAGCGTAGATATGGCCTTTAAATTACAAGATATAGCTGATTCCCTAATAAAAGCATAAAAACATAGATATCTTGTTTGATGGATGAAGTACACAAATATATTCAATCGTGTACTTGATTGGCATGCATGGAAAAGTACTACTGGTTTTAGTTCATGCTGCAGTGAATGTTTATTTTCAAACAAACCTATCTACTCTAGTTCAATTGCTTTTCCACATCCATATTATGTTGGCAAGTAATGTGAAGATCCATGCCAACAAGAATGTAATTGAGGAAGGAGAAAGAAAAGCCAACCCAACCATATGACTAAACAGTGTTACTTTCACAACAATTTTGAAGCTTCACAATATATAGTAATAATTTGATACATAAAATGGTTAACTTTGTTACAGTGGCCTTCCAAAGATCATAAAGACTGGTTTCTCGGCGATCAATCTCATATACTTCTTCACTGCTGGTCCTGATGAGGTAAAATGCGTATCATAATTATTTGCATGTATATATGCACTTTATTCTTTTACATATCAATAGTTGTTCTAATATCACGTATACTTTTACCGTTTCTTGCCTTTGATGTCTGTCAAATTGTTTTCTGAGGATTGGTAGTTAGGATGATATTAGAGCCATGGGAGTAAACGCTAAAGAAGCCTGCCTTCTCTCTGCTGAAGATGATAGTATTTTAGTTATCCAAATTATGGAAATTATTTATTTCTGATCTTGTACAGGATTAAATTCATACTTCTGTAAGCTTCCCTCATTAGGTCTACATCTGTATCTTTAATCATTTCTTATTTTTTAACTTTGATTTTCACTACCCCCTATCAGATAGGGAAGTTTTGGTAGAGGTGCATCTTTGCTTGGGTAGTGGAGATATTCGTTTTGGACGCCCAATTTCTCTAATGAATTTTCTTGTCGTTCTTACCTCCTCCTCTTGGGTGCCCATAGAAACACATAGAAACCCTATATTTTTCTTGTTATGGAAGATATAAGTCTCTTTGCTTGTCTGGCTTTACATGGGACTGTTAATCCTATGGACCACCACGTTTAAAACACATCTTCTTTTTGCTTGCTTTGGCTGTAGTAGTGTATTCTTTGCAGGGAGGCACCTGAGGATTGAGATGCAAGTTGGCACTCTCGACTAAGACTTCTTTTCGGGACATTTGGTGTGTGCATGATTGATAATATGATTGTCATCTAATGGTGGAGGAGGTCTTACTCTATCTGCCTAATGAAATTAGGGTTGTATCCTTTGGCTGGCTGTTTTTTTCTTTCTATCTATTTTATGCAGCCGCTAGAGAGAAATGAGTGAATTTTTAGAGGGGTTGAGAGGTCATTGGAAGAGGTGTGGTCCCTTGCCAAGTTTAGTGCCTCTCTTATCTACTTCAAAAAAATTCTGTAGTTATCCTCCTGGTCTATTATTTTAGATTGGAGACCTTTTTTTTTTTTTTTTTTTTTTAGG
>NW_019268560.1:2021743-2048821 GCF_002738365.1 Cucurbita moschata | reverse complement strand
TTTTTTTTTTTTTTTTTTTGTGTTAGGTGTTTTGGTGCTGTTTTGGGCTTCCGCTTTTTGGGCATTATTTTTGTATGCCCCAATTTGCCTCCTTTCATTTATTCTTAAGGAAAGTCCATTACATAGTCCGTTTTAGGGAATGGTGACTTACCCATTCAGTGACTTTGGCACTGGATGTTCCAAAAATGGGGTACTATCGGGTCGGGTGAATTCAATAATAGACGCCTGTTGGCATTCCAGCCTTCCTTCTCCTTTCAACCTACCCGAAAGAGAATCCAGTGTTTCTTGGTCGTGAATATCTGAATAGGACGAACCGCCCCATGATTTACTTCGGAACAAAACAATGCATGATTACAATAAAATAATAATAATAACTCTGGTCAAGTAGAGGGATGGTAGTATTTATTTTATGATGTATGGTCTTTATTTTATGATGTAGTTCTCTCCCACACCTTTCAAATGAGTTTCCAAGTTTATAACTAGGACTAACTAATTCTTAGGGATGAAAACTATATAGATTCTGTCAGTTTTGGAAATTTATGGGATGGTAGTAATGAGTTATGATATATAGTATTTATTTTATGATGTACTCTCCCACGCCTTTCAAATGAGTTTCCAAAGTCATAACTAGGACTAGCTAAATCTTAGTAATGAAAACTATAGTTTCTGTCAGTTTTGGAGAAGTATTTACTGAAATGATTGGTTCTTTATATAGAATGAAATAGACAACCAAACCAAAAGTTTTGAAAAATCTAATTGAATTAACCCCGATTTGTTCAGTTCGGCTAACACTGGATGAGTTCTATGTTTCTGTACTTGTTTTCACATCTCACCTTTTCCTTTTAAATAGTTTTCTCGGCGTCCAAATTGTAATCACAATTCAGAAACTTCAATCGAATTTGACTATTTTTTTTGTTCTATTTAATTTGGTCGAAATACTAATTTAACCATAATTCATTTCCAGAACTTAAAACTAAAAACTATACCTATTCAGTTTTGATTTAGATTTGGCACTTCCCAAGTTACTCCCCATTAATGGTCGTATTTACTATTTATTAAATTTATTCAATATATTCAATGTAGAATACCTTCAGTTTGTTTCCTTTGATTTTTGCAAATGTCTGAAATTGTGATTGTTTGCTGTCTAAGTCTCCTATTTATTGCTGTCGTAACTGTTGGCTTGATCCAATGATGAATATATGTGTACCTTTGCAGGTGAAATGCTGGCAAATTAGACGACAGACAAAGGCTCCTCAAGCTGCAGGGACAATTCATACTGATTTTGAGAAAGGGTTCATTTGTGCTGAGGTTATTCTGAGCCTTCCATAAGTTTATATTTAAACAATTTTAGTTGCAGTCCGTCAGTAAACAGAGCCCTCATGTTTAGGCCGAGTGATTGTTAGATCGATTAGGCCTTTTGACCTTTTTCATGCTTATGTTGGCTTTTGATATTTTATAACTATCATTTTTTTATAATCTTGAAATTTTCGTAGGATGTTATCCTAATTTTTATGTTGGTTTTAGGTTATGAAATTTGAGGATCTCAAGGAACTTGGCAGTGAGACGGCAGTCAAGGTATATATATTCAATCTTGATTCTTGCTGTATTAGAATTTGGATTTAAGAAAAGCGTTAATTTTAAACCAGTTTCTGATAAATGATCATATTATAAAAATATAATTAATCATCGACAAATTATTTCCATATTTAACCAACCTACAAGATGCAGCGTTATCATTTTTATACATATTTTTCTTCTTTATTTTGAGTTTAAAATATGGTGGGTGATTCAAACTTCTGAACTCATCTGCGAAATTGTATTAGGACTTCGTCTTTGATCTAATTCAAACTTCTGATCTCTTGATCGGAGTTCATCTGCATGGAAATTGTTTTAGGACTTCGTCTTTGATCTAATTCAAACTTCTGATCTCTTGATCGGAGTTCATCTGCATGGAAATTGTATTAGGACTTCGTCTTTGATCTAATTCAAACTTCTGATCTCTTGATCGGAGTTCATCTGCATGGAAATTGTATTAGGACTCCGTCTCTGATCTAAATAAGTTCCAATCCTAGCTACCAGCCCGATGACATATCCCTCGTTATTTTATTTGTAGCAGGGGGACTAAAACTCTTTTACCTCTCATCCTTCTTTTACAGGCTGCTGGAAAATACAAACAAGAGGGAAAGACTTACGTGGTCCAAGATGGAGACATTATATTCTTCAAATTCAATGTTTCCGGAGGTGGCAAAAAATGAGTCCCATATAACGTAATATCGATCCTCTGTACTCTCTTTTATTTATTAGATTTCTCGAGTCCCCTGTTTCTTTTTTTGGTTATGTTAATGTCTTACTGAAATCAACCCTGAATTTTGGACTTAGTAGCCTGTTTGAGCGTTGCTATAAAGAAATTCCTCTGTTTTTAAGTTAAATTTATAGAAACCCTACGTGATATTTACTGTTCTTCACATTTCTCCTCAGATCAAACATTGCAGTATATAAACAAAACTGTATGTCATCTTTTCATCTCTTGATTTCTCTTCTCCTGATCTTCTTTTCCCCCCTTTCCCGTTTTACTAAAATGATATGTTTAGAACAAGAAGTTTGATGTTGGCAGATTCCGAGTTGGTTGTTTGAATTGATTCGAGTCGAGAAAATACAGTGGCTTGATCATTTCGAATGTCGTCGCCGCCACCCATGTCATATTCTTGGCTTAAATAGTCGAGGAATGAGAAGGAAGAAAATTTAAATTAAACTGCCTTGAAGCTTATACTTCCAAGCTTTTTACAAGAACTACTACTCGTTTAGAGTCCTAAGTTCAAACCTTCTAGTAAGCTTAATACCAAAAACTCGTAATGTCTCCGAGGTTTGGGCGTTCGGGTGGGTGTGGGTGCTTTGGGTACGTTTTTTTGAATCTACTCGTAGCTGTTTTGTTAGTAATACCTCTATTCTTTTTTCTATTAACTTTTATTTGGCGAGTTGCCATATTCGAGATAAATTCATGATGTACTAGAAAAAAGATTCTAATTAGTACATACAACTCGCACATAGAAATTCTTTTGTTCCTCAATATTCTTATAAATATGGATCACTTTCATTTTCTTATTATTACTTTTTTCCTGGAAGACGTGTTAGATCTATGGGAGCGAAGCCTCTTACTCGTTGCCCCTTTTGATATATCCCTTTTCGATTCCAAAGTTCTAAACTATTTGTCTCAATTGTTTATTTAGAACTATGAACATAAAATCCATTAATCATCAATTTGCTATATAATAAATCAACCTTTCCTCCATAATCTTTATTTTTGTATATTTTGAATTGGCATACAAAATTTTAATTATTTCGTGACACCCACCACCCCTACAAAACAAACACTAAAGGTTGACCAGTGCTGTGTTTAGCTGATTTTTAAATCTACATTACTTCCTCCCTCAGTTACAATTTCATTTGAAGTTCTTCTTCTGACTTTTTTAATTTTATTTTTATTTTATTTTATTAATATATATAATACTAATCATTCAATATCGGTGGAAATTAGCCCATTGCTGAAAGCAAGAAGTCAATGACAAGTTCAAGTTCAGTGTGAGATCCCACGTTAAGATGTGGAAACCTCTTCTTAGCAGACACGTTTTAAAAACTTTGAAGGGAAGCCCAGAAGGGGAAATCTAGAGAGGACCCTCTTCTTAGCAGACACGTTTTAAAAACTTTGAAGGGAAGCCCAGAAGGGGAAATCTAGAGAGGACAATTAAGGTGTGGAAATTTCTCCGTAGTAGACACATTTTAAAAACTTTGAGGGGAAATCTGGAAGGGAAAGTCTAGGGAGGACAATATGGAAACTTCTGCATAACAGACAAGTTTTAAAATCTTTGAGAGGAAGCTTGGAAGGAAAAGTCTAGGGAGGACAATATCGGCTAGTGCCCAAAAGGAAAAGCTAAGAGAGAACAATATCAGTTAGTGGTAGCTGGAGGTATTAATGAATAAAAAAGTTTGAACAAATTTTGTGGGAGAGAGAGAAGGACAGAGAAGAAGATTTGTATGTATATTATAATTATGATGCAAAGGAAAAAAAAATGAACAAATTATTAGGTTCCTTGATATCATGCTGCAACGTGAGATGCAGTTCTCTAAACCGTGTATGAACTTTGAAACTACAAACAAAACAAATTAAGCATAGCCATTGCAATGCTCTAGTGCCTTGCACGTCAAACCGTGTTAAGTTCTTCACTCAAATCTGCTCTCTCTCTATATATATTGTTCTGCAAAATCCCCACCTTCCCATCTCACCAAAAGCGTTTTATCCATACAACAACTCGAGGAAATAGCAGCAGCAACAGCAGCAACAGCATGTCTCTCCTTAGACCTTATGGTAAGGTCGATGAATCCGATCAAATGAGGCTCGACGCTAGCCGAAGGACTCGGAAGAGGGTCATTGTCATTGTCTTGTCCTCTGTTGTTCTTGTTGGTGTTGTTGTTGCTGTTGTGTTCGGGACTAGAAATAGTTCCAAGAACGACGAGAGTGACAATCACAATGAGGCTCTTTCAACTTCGATAAAAGCAGTTTGTGATGAGACTTTGTATCCCGATACTTGTAAGAATGCTTTTGGTTCTCTAGCTAACTCGTCCCACCTCGACCCTGGTCAAATAGCCAAGTTTTCGGTTCAACTCGCGCTCGGTGAACTGTCGCGAGTGGCTGATTACCTTTTGGAGCATGCCATTACCAATTCAACTGATAATAAGACCATATTAGCTTTGAGAAGTTGTCATGAACTTTTGGACTTGGCAATAGATCATCTAAATGACTCATTATCATCAAGTGAGATTACAGTGCTGAAAGCTGTGGATGATTTGAAAACATGGCTAAGTTCAGCAGCTACTTACCAGCAAACTTGCATCGACGGGCTCGAGGAAGTCGATCTCGCTTTGACGAATGTCATCGCAAATTACTTGAAGAACTCTACTGAAATGACCAGCAATGGCCTTGCCATTGTGTCCTTCTTTTCGAAGCTAACGGATTCTTTCAGTCTACGACGATTGATGAGTTATGAAGATCGACATAGCAATGGAGATTGGGCGCGCCCGATACTCCGGAAGCTAGCTCAAAAGGATCTCCGGAAGCAGGCCGACATCGTCGTAGCGAAAGACAAATCGGGGAAGTACAAAACAATCACTGAAGCTCTCAATGCTGTACCTGATAAGAGCAAGAAGAGAACTGTGATCTATGTGAAGAAGGGAGTTTACAAGGAGAATGTTGAAGTTGTGAAGAACAAATGGAATGTAGTGATGATTGGCGATGGAATGACTTCAACCACTGTAACTGGCAGGCTCAACTTCATAGATGGGACGCCAACATTTTCTACTGCAACATTTGGTAACATTTTCTAAGCTTACGAGTCCCACGTTGGTTAATTTAGGGAATGATTATGTGTTTATAAGTAAGGAATACATCTTTATTGGTACAAGGTCTTTTGGGGAAGCCCAAAGTAAAGCCACGAGAGCTTATGCTTAAAGTGGACAATATCATACCTTTGTGGAGGGTCGTGATTCTTAACATGGTATTAGAGCTATGCCCTGAACTTAACCATGTCAATAGAATCCTCAAATGTCGAACAAAGGGTGTACTTTGTTCGAGGACTCTAGAAAAGGAGTCGAGCCTTGATTAAGGGGAGATTGTTTGATGGGCACATAGACCTTAGGGGAGGCTCTATGGTGTACTTTGTTCGAGGGGAGCATTGGTACGAGGTAAACCTAAAGTAAAGCTAGAGCTTAGGTTCAAAGTGGACAATATCATACTAGTGTGGAGAGTCGTGATTCCTAGCATGCTTAGAATCTAACAGTGTGTTTTTTTGTGCAGCTGCAAAGGGAAAAGGCTTCATTGCCATAGACATGGGATTTGAGAACACAGCTGGACCGAGCAAACACCAGGCGGTTGCTCTGATGTCGACGTCGGACCAATCGATCTTCTACCGCTGCCAAATGAATGCATACCAAGACACTCTCTATGCACACTCGAACCGTCAATTCTACCGTGACTGCAAGGTTTACGGCACGGTCGATTTCATCTTTGGAAACTCAGCAGTAGTCCTACAAAACTGCAAAATTGCACCAAAGTTGCCTCTTTTAGGCCAAAAGAACACAATCACTGCTCAAGGCCGGTTTGATCCTAATCAACACACTGGCATTTCAATACAACACTCTTCAATCCAACCGTTCGAAAACTTGAAAACTACCGAAACTTACCTCGGTCGTCCATGGAAGAACTACTCGACGACCGTGTTTATGCAGAACGATTTCGGTAGCTTGATTCACCCAACTGGCTGGCTGCCATGGGTTGGAACATCAGCACCAGACACCATCTTCTATGCTGAGTTTCAAAACAAAGGCCCTGGTTCTTCCACAGCCAACAGAGTGAAATGGAAAGGTTTGAAGAATATTGACACCAAAACTGCCAAGAAATTCACTGTTTCCTCTTTCATTCACGGTAAAGATTGGATCTCAAAGGCTCAAGTCCCCTTCAATGCCACCCTCTGAGTTTCATTTTCATTTCATGGAGTTCCACTAAATGCTTTTGTCTTCAAATTCTGTTGTTTCATACTTTCTTTTTAACCATTTGATTGATTGTTATTGTGATAAGAACATATACTGAGAAAGTTCTGTCCACTTTTTGGGCTTGAATTCGACACTTTTAATGTTTATGAGGTCTTTTAAGTTGCATTCAAAGTGTAATTCTCTTATCAGCTCCCTTCAAAACCATGAAAACAAATTGTCTTGATGTAGTGGCTTCCTTTCGGACTTCATCCGCGACACCCGGGTAGACCCGCAACGTTAAAACTCACATTCGAGTGGTGCTAGGTGTCATGGTCATGATCGTCTAGGGCGTTTTGCCCACCTCACGCTAAACCCTTTATTTGATTTCATGTTGTATTGCTTTGCTATTGTATTTTTTGCGACTGTTCGACAAAATCATGTCTAGAGTTGTTAGATATGAATTGCCTCAAAATGTACTACAGGGGATGCGACTTGTAGTCAATTCTCCTTATCTCGATTTTGTATAACTATTCGGCGAAATTATGTCTAGGCTTGCGAGGTTGGAATCGCCTCAAAATTTACTATAGGGGGACATGACTAGTTGTCAAATTCTCCCTATATAAAGATATGTTCTAAGTCATTGAATTAGTCTTTCTCGCTTATAGCCTATGAAATTGCTTTTAAACTATCATTCGAAAATCTCTCTGCCCTATTTTCTAAAACTTTCCTCTCAAAACGAAGCCGGTTGAGAATACGTCATCGGGCCGTAGACGACGTGATTTCAAATTGGCTCGACTCACTTAGTGCTGCACAATCTCCAATCCGCTGCCAAGAACATTGCGACTGTGACACCACAACGCTCTAATACTAAGTCTGTATTGGATCGAAGTAAGTTTTTGTTACCCTGTTTATATGGTTAGATCCTCTATTTATACCGGTCTTTAACCGTGTATTGACTCAGCAAACAAAAGTTATTAACTTGTTTAAAGTTTAAGGGTTTACGGTTTAGGTCTATTATTGAAAAATATAGTGCTTTTAAGTTTCTTCGATTTCTTCTATTCTAAGAAATTCTCCTCTCAATTTGTTCTTTTTTATTCGTTTATTTGTTTCGATATATTTCGATAGCAACCCTCCCACCATGGTCGATGGGCAGTGGTCCAATGGGCTTTCCCGTTGGGCTTGGCGACTGGGCCCACGAGACTAGTTGAAAAAGGCTATAAGGTTAGGAACAGAAATGAAAAATTTTAATATTAAATAACAAAATATATCTTTATTTGTTGAAAAAATATAAAAACCTAATATTTAGTAAATGACTAAAATACCCCGAATAAAAATAATTTTTCATTTCAGGAGATCCGTACTAATCATTAAACATTTTTGGTTGACTTCTTCTGATAAAATTATATAAAAAAATTGAAAAAGAGAGAGAAAGAGACTTTCATTATGCATTGGAATGATATATATACTTTTTTAATGAAAAGTATTGATGCCAATTTTAAAAGCTATTATATGTCTTCACATGATTCTTCTTTTTCCTTTGATGGTGAGAGTAGGTTGAGTTTGATTATTCCATTCGTAGTATCTCGAACTTTAGTCGTATGCGGGATGTTTGGACACTGTGTTCTTAAAATAGATGTAGGGGTCGATGTGTATGAAAGTGATGCATCTCTAGATGATGCACGTTTGAGTTTTGTGTTCCTAAAAGTGATATAGGGTCGATGTGTATGAAAGCGATGCATCTAAAAATGATGCACATTTGGGCTTTGTGTGGCCTAAAAGTGATATAGGGTTGATGCATATGAAAGTGATGAATCTCGAAATTATGCACTTTTGGGCTCTGTGTGGCCAAAAAGTGATATAGGGTTGATGTGTATGAAAGCGCTGTATCTCGAAATGATGCACGTTTGGGCTATGTGTAGCCTAAAAGTGATATAGGGTCAATGTGTATGAAAGTGATGAATTTCAAAATGATGCACGCTTGGGCTCTATGTTCCTAAACGTGATACAGGGTCGATGTGTATGAAAGTGATGCATCTCTAAATAATGCACGTTTGGGGCTAAACATAATTCTTCGAATTGATATAAGATAATAATTTTAAAATTTAATGAAACAAAGACTAAAATGAACATTTAAAAGTAATAATAGTAATTTTAAATTTTGAAATGGTGATTAATTAGTCTTATTTTTCAAATGATAATAGTAATTTAATTTCTAAAAAAATATTTAAACAAAAGATAAAAAGAATATATAAATATATAATATTTATTATTTATGTTTGAAAGGGGCTTTTGCCGTGTGGGTAATGGCTTTATTAAAAACAAGCCGACAGCTTTGTAACGAATGAATTAAAGGGAAAGAAAGGGGTCTCCACACTTCAGCTTTACACCCAAACCCACCATTTGGTGGAATATTCCATACATTGCCAAATTCACTTCTATATTTATAATTCCTACCCACTTTCCTTTTTCTTTCTTTTTTTTTTCTTTTCTTTTTTGGTTTTCATATTATTAAATAAATTAAATACCGTCATTTAAGATCGTCTATATAAATGAAGGATAAACGATCTTTATTTAACGAGAAGAAACGGGTTCCAAAGAGATGTTCATTTAAACTATGGGTCGAAACTCTATTGAGATTCAGCTTAAACATGGTGTAGAATCCCTGTTTAAACATAAAACGAAGGAGGGAGTAAGAAAAGATTTTACTACATTAGCTTAATTGAGATGAAAATGAGGATTGTATCCCGTACCTTGACCTCACCCAAATCCTCACTTTTTATGTATAATATATATATATATATATATATTGTAATGGCCCAGATCCACGCTAACAGATATTGTCATCTTTGTGTTTTACCTT
Organism: Cucurbita moschata; assembly: GCF_002738365.1. Classification (NCBI taxonomy): domain Eukaryota; kingdom Viridiplantae; phylum Streptophyta; class Magnoliopsida; order Cucurbitales; family Cucurbitaceae; genus Cucurbita; species Cucurbita moschata. Next base: position 2,039,439 of record NW_019268560.1, on the reverse strand, counting down.
TAGAGTTTTTCCTTAAGGCTTTTCACATCCTTATAAACGGTGTTTTGTTCTCCTCCCCAACCAATGTGGGACATCACAATCCACTCACCTTCAGGGCCTAGTGTCCTTACTGGCACACCGTCTCGTGTCTACCCCTTTGGGGAACAGCCTCCTCATCGACACATAATCTGGTGTCTAGCTCTAATACTATTTGTAACGGCTCAAATCCACCGCTACCAAATATTGTCCTCTTTTGGCTTTACCTTTTGGGCTTCCCCTCAAGGCTTTAAAACGCGTCTGCTAGGAGAAGGTTTCCACACTCTTACAAAGGGTGTTTTGTTCTCCTCTTCAACCAATATGAGACATCACATATATAGTCACAAAATGAACTTATTATATACATACATATATTTTAAAGATGGTAAAACTCAATTCCGTGACAAAATAAATGAAAAATTATGTGTGATAGAATTATAACGAGAGATGAGACAGTAATATCCCTAATTCCATCTATAACCTCCCGATTTTGTTGTCAATTTTTAATATTTTCGAAAGCTAAGTTGAATTTTAGAAACTAAAAATAATTGCTTTTGTTTTTACCATTTAATTAAAATTCAAACGCGTCAATAACAATAAATTTTAAATACAATAAACCGACCTTGTTCCCTTATCCACGATCACGATATTACATAATACAAGGCCAAAATGGTCTTTTAACCATTTTTAATATCCTTTAGATTATAAAATAACTGTCTCTAAATCCAATTTATTCCAAAAATATTTTTATATTACACGTAAAATAACAATTTTTGTGTTTTTTTTTGTTTTTACCTTTATTGTTTTTGGCTTTTAATATAAAAGTTGGTCCCCAATGTTTTGTGGTGTTTTTAATTGAGTTTTTATTCTTCTATTTTAACATTGACAAGTGGATATATTTCTTCAACCAAATATTTTAATTCAAAATAAAATCATTAAATTACTTTGTTAATGTAAATATGACGTAATATTACAAAATTTAGAAACATAATGCATTATATAATAATTAAATGTGAAAATTTACTTATGGGTTATTTACGCACCGAATAAAGAATTCGAGAGAAATTGAGAGTATCTCAAGATAAATTGAGCACCAGATATCGAGTGAGGTAAGACAATTCGAAAACGTTCTTCCATTTATCTACTATTTTAACGCTTGAAATAAAATTTCTAGTACCTCGATATCACGTTCTACTTTAATTTTGACACAATATCTACCACTCAAAAGTGTGAATAGATCTGAAAATATTATTACTTAAAATAATATAGACTTAAAATGAGAAATAAAATTGGGATCCAACGTTCAATCTTCATTTATATTTACAACGTTTAAATAGGATATAAGCTACAACTAATACCTACAAATAAGCAAAACATAAACTAACTCAATTTTGACAATAAAATAAAATATACTACTAATCAAATCATACCAGACAAATATTAATGATTACGAATATCTAAGGTATATTCTATAACTAATATATTCTCCCAATATTAACTAATTACGAATATCTTGACTAATTCAGACTAGCATTCTACTCAATTCTGACATAATTTACCTTTAATCTCATTTCATCGTTAATAAAATTTAAAAATTATAGAAAAAAAAAAAAGTAAATTATTTATTGTGTAGAGCCATAAGATGAGTAAAATAGATGTCATTTATACGGTTAATTTTAAGATATGATATATAATTATTACTACTATTAAAATCAAATAAATAAAATTATTTAAAATTTCATAAATAAAGAATTTTTAATATTGTTTATATTGAAAAGGTAGATAGCAATATATCTTTTAAATTATCATATTTTTATAATACTTTTTAAATTAAGCTGGTTGAGTGGACTACTTTATTTGTCCAAATATTAATTAATTACGAATATTTTGACTAATTCAAAGACATAATTTATCTTTAATCTCGTTCCATCATTTATCAATACTTGTTTAAATGGACGATCAATTTAAAATTTTAAAAATTATAGAAAAAAAATAGTAAATTATTTATTGAGCTATAAGACGCGTAAAATAGATGTCATTTATATAGTTAATTTTAAGATATGATATATAATTATTATTACTATTAAAATCAAATAAATAAAATTATTTAAAATTTCATAAATAAAGAATTTTTAATTTTTTTTATATTAAAAAGGTAGATAGTAATATATCTTTTAAATTATCATATTTTTATAATATTTTTTAAATTAAGCTGGGTTAGTGGGACAATTTATTTGTCCAAATATTAACTAATTACGAATAGGTTGACTAATTCAAACTATTCTAAATTCTGACCTAATTTACCTTTAATCTCATTTCATCATTTATTAATACTTGTTTAAATGGATGGACAAATTTAAAATTTTAAAAATTATAGAAAAAAAGTAAATTATTTATTGAGCTATAAGATGCGTAAAATAGATGTCATTTATATGATTAATTTTAAGATATGATATATAATCATTACTACTATTAAAATCAAATAAATCAAATTTTATAAATTTTTATTTAAAATTTCATAAATAAATAATTTTTAATATTTGTTAGGTTGAAATAGGTAGATAGTAATATATCTTTTAAATTATTATATTTTTATAATACTTTTTAAATTACGCTTTTTTAGTGGGGACCACTTTATTTCTCCCATGCTTACACATACCACAGCCCCATGATTAAATGGACAGTAAAGACAAATTAGTCTACGTGTCTTATTATAACTGGTTGAAGGTGGGTCCCAATTTTCAGTCTACAATTATATTTTGCACCTACTTCACCTCTCTCCTGTCTGGACCAATGGGACTGAGCCAGCAAAGAAGACATAGTCAAAAGGAACTAGTGGGTCCCACCATCCTACATGGCACTTCTTTTACAATAAATGCCGACAATAATTCGTGAAAATATATATTTACAAATAATTAATTTGGAAGAAAATAGTATTAATATATAAATATATATAATCAAATTTAGATAATAAATGAATTTTGTCATTAAAAAAGACATTTTTTTGTAAGTGTTATTTTCATGCATTAAATAAATACATTACTATATTTACATTATTACTTTTTGAAGCTTCATTAATCACATCGGGAGTTTTTCAATCATTATAGTTTCATAATTTCATATAATATTAATATTCAAACTCGTCTTATGTATAAAAGTCAAACTATAATTTATAATCCATCTCCATTATTGGATGACCTTGATATTTCATGCATCTTTTACAACACTTAATTCCGTTGTATCTCTCGTGTATCTCCATATCGATCGAGAATCTTTTCTTTCCTCTCCACTCTACGTTTCTAAGGAAATCTCGATCCAGCGCCTGTTCGTGAGCCAAAGCTTATTAGGTTGTGGAATCGAAATCCGAACAAGATAATTCCTGGTGAAGGATTTCGACATGACAATGTTACCCATTTTATCTGTAAGTGCTTCTTGGTATCATTTTATGACCTAACATTCTCGTGCAATATACCCAAGAGCGAAAACTATCGTCACAAGCTAACATGGGTCTTTTTCACACGTTTTTATCTTCACTCACATGTTTCTTATGAAAATTCTATTTAAGTGCAAGATTCTAATTGGTCCATTGTTATTTCACGGTTTGGTTTCGTATATGTTCTACTTTCGAGAGCTGGGTTTGTAATTTCACGACAGTTGTCACTCGATTGAGAATAATTTAATTATTTTTTATTTTTTAAATTTAAATTATAAACAATAACCCATGATTATTTTCCCTAAAAATTGGATACCCTCCATTTTCATCGTTGGCGGTTAAATGCTCCATTTATCCACGAAAAAAGACAGCACTTTCCCGCGTACTCTAATGTTTGCTGTCTGCTGAGCTGCCACTGCACCACCTCAAAAGAAGGAATCTAAATTGAGGGGTTTTATTTATTTATTTATTTATTTAATTTGATTTTCCCCATGAATTCTTTTTTCCGCTTTTCCCTAATCGGTTGAATGCTGAAGCGCGGTGGGGTTCTTGTTTGGGTCACTCACATGCACTCGCTTGAGTAAACAGGGCGTGTGAATGAACGGATAAAGTCATTTTCTCTTTGTTTTGAGCAGTCGCCTACGCCCTCCATTAAACAAACAACTCAACTTCCTCTACTCTCTACATTCAGCTCAATGTCACTTCTTTTAGGGTTTTTGGGTGCCTGAATATCTTGCCCCCATCTTCTTTAATGCTGTCCTGTTCTTTATTTGGACACCCATTTCCTTCTTCTTCCTGGGTTTTCTATGCTCAATGTTCTGTGTTTCAGGGTTGTGAGAAAAGGTATGGAGTAGCTTTGTAATCCTCTTTTGTTTCTCTGATGTTCCATGTTTTTGTCCTTTTGTTGTGGGTATTGGTAAAGGGTGTGCCTGCATTGCTCTGTAAAAGGGGTTTTTCGTTTTTGTGAGGAAAATGCAGCGTTTTCTGTGCTTAATCTCTGAAGCTACACGGCTTGTGTTGTTTATTTTGCTTGTTTAGGTATATGTTATTTGCTTCATTGGTAAAATTCTGGGTTTGAGCTCGTTGTCTGTAAGAATCTAAAGCTTAGGAGCTGTCTTGGATTTGCCCTTTTGTTGGTTCTTTTGCTTACTGAGCTGAGCAGTGAAATGAGGGCCATGTGGGTTTTGGTGTTGTCTCTTTTGCTTGTTTCTGCTATGGCTCAGCTCCCTTCACAAGACATCTTGGCTCTGCTCGAGTTCAAGAAGGGTATCAAGCATGACCCAACAGGCTTTGTAGTTAGCTCGTGGAATGAGGAGTCTATTGATTTTGATGGCTGTCCTTCTTCTTGGAATGGCATTGTTTGCAACAGTGGAAGTGTTGCTGGAGTGGTGTTGGATAATTTAGGCCTTTCAGCTGATGTAGATTTGAATGTGTTTTCGAATCTCACGAAGCTTGCGAAGCTTTCCTTGTCGAATAACTCGATAACGGGGAAGTTCCCGGACAATATAGCCGAGTTTCAAAGCTTAGAGTTTCTTGATATCTCGAATAACCTTTTTGATTCATCTTTACCACAGGAGATTGGTAAGTTAACAAGCTTGCAAAACTTATCATTGGCTGGCAATAACTTCTCGGGTAGTATCGATCCGATTGTTGGTCTTCAATCAATCCGATCGTTGGATTTGAGTCGTAACTCGTTTTCTGGCCCGTTGCCTACCGCATTGACTAAGCTGACAAACTTGGTATATCTAGATCTGTCTCTCAATGGCTTTACTAAGAGTATTCCCAAGGGATTTGAGCTCATTTCAGATCTTAAGGTGCTTGATTTGCATGGTAATATGCTTGTTGGCACACTAGATGTTGAATTTTTCATGCTTTCTGGTGCCACTCATGTTGACTTCAGTAGCAACATGCTAACGAGCTCCGACACGGAGCACGGGAAGTTTTTGCCTCGACTTTCTGATACCATCAAGTATTTAAATCTTAGTCGTAACCAGCTTACTGGATCATTGGTCAACGGAGGCGAGTTATCGCTGTTCGAAAACTTGAAAACATTGGATTTAAGTTACAATCAGCTCTCTGGAGAGCTACCTGGTTTTAGTTTTGTGTATGAACTCCAAATCTTGAAGCTGAGCAACAATAGATTTTCGGGCGATATTCCTAATAACCTATTAAAAGGCGACGCTTCGGTTATTACCGAACTGGATTTGAGTGCCAATAATCTGTCAGGTACTAACTTGATTCTAGCTACATTAGTTAACATTATAACTAGCTTCTTATGTTCTTTAACATGGCCTTTTGTCGTTCTTCTTTGGTTTATCGTTCAGGGTCGGTAAGTATGATCACGTCAACGACCTTACGCGTCCTCAATCTGTCGTCCAATCAGCTTACCGGTGATCTTCCGTTGCTGACTGGAAGTTGTGTCGTGCTTGATCTCTCAAATAACAAATTTGAGGGAAACTTAACGAGGATGATAAAGTGGGGGAACATTGAGTTTCTTGATCTCAGTCAGAATCTTTTGACAGGGCCGATCCCCGAGGTAACTCCACAGTTCTTGCGGTTAAATTTCCTAAACTTGTCCCATAATACTCTAAGTAGTCCGCTCCCGAGTGCTATTGCCAAGTACCCGAAGCTTCGAGTCCTTGATCTTAGCTATAACCAGTTTGATGGACCTTTGTTGACTGATTTGCTCACAATGTCCACTTTGGAAGAGCTCCATCTGGAGAATAATTTACTCAGTGGTGCTGTCAAGTTCTTGCTTCCTTCCCCGGGTCGAGCGAACCTTGAGATTCTCGATCTTTCTGATAATCAACTCGGTGGCTATTTTCCTGATCAATTTACATCTTTAACTGGCCTTACAATGCTGAATATTGCTGGAAACAATTTTTCTGGATCGTTGCCTACTTCTATGTCCGATCTGAGCTTGTTGATCTCGTTAGATATATCGCAGAATCATTTCACAGGTCCCCTTCCCCGAAACTTGTCGGGTGCTATTCAGAACTTCAATGCTTCATCTAATGATCTTTCAGGAACCGTCCCTGAAAATCTCAGAAAGTTTCCACGTTCTGCGTTCTATCCTGGAAATTCAAGACTGATTCTTCCAAATAGTCCTGGATCGAACGATAATCCAGACGATACATCGAGGAGAAAGAAAATGAACACGATTGTAAAAGTAATCATAATTGTCTCATGTGTGATTGCTTTGGTTATCATCATCCTCCTTGCTATCTTCTTTCATTACATCTGCATACGAAGGAAAAATCCACCGGAGCTTGCTACAACGATGAAGGACGTTCATAGACGAAGTTCTCTAAGCTCTTCGAGCATTGGAGGAGCCGGAGTTGGTAGCAATCTAGTTGTTTCAGCTGAGGATCTTGTTACTTCAAGGAAAGTGTTGTCATCTGAGATGATCAGCCCGGACGAGAAACTAGCTGCAGGAACTGGTTTCTCCCCAGCTAAAAACAGTCATTTCTCTTGGTCACCTGAATCAGGCGACTCGTTTACTGCCGAAAACCTTGCAAGACTCGATGTGAGATCACCTGATCGGTTGGCTGGTGAAATTCATTTTCTCGACGACTCAATCTCATTGACACCGGAGGAACTATCAAGAGCTCCGGCTGAAGTGTTGGGGAGGAGCAGCCATGGCACTTCTTACAGAGCAACATTAGAGAGTGGGATGTTCTTGACAGTTAAGTGGTTGAGAGAAGGCGTAGCGAAGCAGAGAAAGGAATTCGCTAAGGAGGCGAAAAAGTTTGCGAATATCAGACATCCGAACGTCGTTGGATTGAGAGGGTATTATTGGGGACCTACACAGCATGAGAAGCTCATTCTTTCGGACTATATCTCGCCCGGAAATCTTGCAGTCTTTCTATATGGTAATTCTCGACTTAATTTGTTTTTCCGTTCCGCTGTAACTACATATTTCACTGCCTAACTAGTTAATGTAACTTTCTTCAGATCGTCCAGGAAGAAAAGGTCCATTGACATGGGCTCAAAGGCTCAAGATCGCGGTCGATATAGCACGTGGCCTAAACTATCTCCATTTCGATCGAGCCGTTCCACACGGGAATCTTAAAGCTACAAATGTACTACTAGATGGAGCAGATCTGAATGCTCGCGTTGCTGATTATTGCCTTCATCGCCTCATGACTCATGCTGGCACCATCGAACAAATTCTCGACGCTGGGGTCTTAGGTTACCGTGCCCCAGAGTTGACAGCTTCCAAGAAGCCACAACCCTCCTTCAAGTCTGATGTGTATGCATTTGGAGTGATTCTCTTGGAACTTCTAACTGGAAGATGTGCTGGTGACGTGATCTCCGGTGAAGAAGGAGGAGTCGATCTAACAGATTGGGTGCGTTTACGAGTCGCCGAAGGGCGGGGCTCCGACTGTTTCGATACCGTATTGTTACCGGAAATGAGCAATGCAGCAGGCACAGAGAAGGGTATGAAGGAAGTGCTCGGTATAGGTTTACGATGCATTCGAACGGTATCGGAACGACCAGGTATCAAGACTATATACGAAGAACTTTCGTCCATATAGATAGAGGGTGGAGTTTGTTTGGCTTTGATATTTATGGGAATTTAATGTCTCATTAGCTTCTCATTTCTGAATTAGATTAGTTCTATTTTCTGAGGTAGATGAAGGAAGAACTGCTTCCATATTCCCTCAGTTTCTTTCATCGACCTGAAAGTTGTTGTAGAAAAAGAACATGATTTGATGAATACGAGGAGTTCTGTTTTCTTTGACCTTGTGAATACAGACCAAGACATTTATGTCTTGTTTTGCTTGTTTTGTTCTGTTGTTTTTGTTCCAAATGGGCTTCAGATGCTTGAACCACTGCTTTTGGATCATTCTACTTTCAGCTCATGTGAAGAGCTGAATGGGCCATACTATGACCTTTCATTATCTCCTTGCTAATCGGACGCGAGCTCCTTCTCGGGCGGATTCCTCCTTTTGCTCCATAGCGTACGAGGTATTAGCAGCCGTTTTCAGCTGTTGTTCCCCTCCCAAGGATAGGTTCTTACGCGTTACTCACCCGTCTGCTACTGGAAACACCACTTCCCGTCCGACCTGCATGTGTTAAGCATGCCGCCAGCGTGCATCCTGAGCCAGGATCGAACTCTCCATGAGATTCATAGTTGAACTAAAACTAGCGGATTTATGGGTTTAGGGGTTCGAGATTTTGCATGATTCTACGCGTCTAATATTGTCCACTTTGAGCATAAGTTCTCGTGGCTTTGCTTTGGACTTCTCTAAAAGGTCTCATTCCAATGGAGATAATATTCCTTGATTATAAACCCACGAGAAATTAGCCGATATAGGACTTTCATCCAACGCCTCCCCTTCATCGAGGCTAGACTCTTTCTTTTGATTATGTCTTCGAGGCTCATAATACTTTGTTCGACATTTGAGAATTCTATTGACATGGTTAAGTTTAGGGCATGGCTCTGATACCATGTTAAATGAACACAACTCTCCAAAATCGTATGATATTGTCTACTTTGAGTATAAGATCTCATGACTTTGCTTTGGGCTTCTCCAAAAGGTCTCATAATAAACCCACGAGAAATTAGCCGACGTGGGACTTTCATCCAACACCTCCCCTTCATCGCGACTGGACTCTTTCTTTTGATTATGTCTTTGATGCTCACAATACTTTGTTTGACATTTGAGGATTCTATTGACATGGCTAAGTTTAGGGCATGACTGTGATACCATGTTAAATGAACATGACTCTCCACAAGCGTATGATATTGTCCACTTTGAGTATAAGATCTCATGACTTTGCTTTGAGCTTCCCCAAAAGGTCTCGTACCAATGAAGATAGTATTCCTTGATTATAAACCCATGATCATTCCCTAAATTAGCCGATATGAGACTTTCATCCAACCGTCTCCACATTGTTTGTAAAAAATGTTTTGTTCTCTTTTTCAACCGATGTGAGATCTCACAATCCACTTCCTTTGGAAGCCAACGTCTTCGCTGGCACACCGCTAGCATATAGTGTCCGCTTTGATCCATTACGCATCGTCGTCAACCTCACGATTTTAAAACACATTTGCTAGGGAAAGACTTCCACACCCTTATAAGGTAAGTAATGCTTTGTTTCCCTCTCCCACCGAGGTGAAATCTCACAATTTTCATCCTCAACGATAAGAAATTTATCGAGCAATTGGTAGTAAATGAGTTTAGTTGTCTCGAATTTTTTTTGTCAACCCTATTTTTTTTTATTGCGAGAAGGAAGATCTCATATTTTAGAAAAAAAGTATTCGAGAATGGCATCCTAATGTGACCGACAGCTTTGAATCATTGGATCAGTGAGAGTAACAGTCAAAGTTATTCATGGAAATTTTATGGAAGGGTATTTTTCAAATAATTTTAAAAGTTGGAATGGAGGGTAGAATTGGAAGTTCAGAAATATTTAAGCACATCATAATTAAAACTTATCTTAAAATTTAAGTTATTTTGTATACATCACTTTGGCGCCCGACGACGTGTCGGATCAACACTATCCAGAGAAGAAGCCGAGGCCACTGTCGTAAATTGCAGGAAGGGAAAGCCAATGCGAAGACGGATCAGTTCTTAATTATTGATCGAAAAGATTCCTTTATAGGCTTTTGATGTGTACGATTGAAGTGATTTTTTCAGTGATCATTTCTTCTTCTTCTTCTTCCTTCCGTCGTCTGTGAACTGACGTGAAGGAGCCATCAATGGCGGTTTCTAGAGTCAGAGCTTCTTTCATGCAGTGCCTGAGGAAATCATCTCGTTTTAAACCTTTTGCGGTTGAGAGTGAGACATCTTCTATACGTAGATTCTTCTCTGCTGATTCTTCGGCTTCGTTCCAGGCAAGTTCTTTTCATCTTCGGAATCATTTGTTTGTGGTATTGAGAAAACTGTTATGATAGATTCTCCCTCTCTGAAATGTAATTTCTTGCCCGTAGAGCCACATGATGATCGGTCTTTTATGGAATTCAACGAACTAGCAAATCTGCGGTTTGAACTGCTGGAAACATTTCAAAGTTTAAGTGAATGCTTTGTTCTCGACAACGTGATTATCAAATTCTACTGTTTTTTTTCTTCCAATTATCAGATTAATTGAAAACTTAAACCTGAAGTTTTTTATATCTATAATTGGATTAATTTTAAGTATCTAAATTTAAGTCAAAGTCAATCTTTAGTTCCTGTGATTTAAGCATAGGCTCACTCTCAACTTCTTATCGCAAGATCTTATACTTTTTGAGTCGATAAATTGTGGCTTACTGCTAATTAATTCTTTGTTTCTGGCTCCTCAATTCAATAGTTAGGAAATGTGGATTTGATCTTCTTTGACGTTCCGTTCTGACATGTTTTCAGACTATAAAAAGTGTGTCTAATAATGTTTTGCAGAGTGTTGGATTCATTGGACTGGGAAATATGGGATCCAGAATGGCAAATAATCTAATAAAGGCTGGATACAAAATGGTTGTACATGACATGTAATGTACTTAATCTTCTGATGCTGCTAAAGGCAATTGTAAAGATTTTGATAAACTGTCCTTTTATTTCAGAAATTTGTTTTAATTTCTTTGCAAAAGCTCCAAAAAACAAGTTCTCATGATTGGACGGAAGTGAATACAGTAGGAAACAAGCATGGATTTGGTGAATTGCATCTGATATATTTTTCTGTGGAAAACATTTTGCTACTTTTTGATTAAAAAATTGAGAGTGGTTTTACTCACATTAACTGTGGCATCATATTCTTTTCTATTAGAAACCGGAATACCATGGAGAAGTACTCAGATATGGGAGTTGCCACCAAAGAAACGCCTTTTGAAGTTGCCGAAGCTTCTGACGTTGTCATTACAATGCTACCCTCTCCTTCTCATGTGAGTTATGACCTATTTTTTCTCCCTTTCCTCCTGAAGGGGTCTAATCATGTTACCTGCAGTATCTATTTATTTATTTTATTAGGTTGTGAGTTGTGACTTGCATGTTTTATGCTTTGACCTTATGCTATATTCTCCTTCATTCAAGTCCGAACATTATGTTCTATGATAGGTTTATTTAAGCACTTCTAGGTATGTACAGGATGATTATTATGAGATGTATAATATACATATGCAATTACCATGAGAGGGGAGGAAGAATTATATTATATTGATAGATGATTCATCATGTGGATGTTGGAGATGAAGTACTCTCTCTCTCTAAGTGAAATCTTGTCCCTCGTTGTCTCTCACCACTCTAATCTACCATTGATGGGAAATCATATTTGTAATGCAACTTTCTCATAGACAAGGGATCGATAAAAATGGAAAAGAAAAAAGGTGAAGTTCGAAAATAAAGTTTTCTCGATTTCTTTTGTCCAAGAAAAAAAGGGTAGGTACATCAAGATTATGGAATGACACATTAGACGCTCCTTTGAAGTTACAATCAAAGAAATTGTTGTTCTCTCAATTGTTGACGCGCTGGAAGACTTGCTCTGTGCTCATCTCTCACAAAAGTTTTTTAGAAAATTGGAGTACAACGGAAGCCTCATTTGGCTTCAAAGGACGACAAACAGAAGAGCCAGCTTCGTAGAGTTGACCAAAGTCTAGAGTTCAGGGGGCAAGAGAAACATTGTCATCCTTTATAACAAAGACTTCAAAGGTTGGGCAGTTTTCATAACGCTTTTGTGTGACTTTTTTTTTTTTTTTAGAAGAAGACAGACCACAAGATTTCTCTATCGGTAGGAAAAAGGCTCCATATATCTCTCAGAATGTGTCGTTTGCAGAGGCTTTGAAAAATGGTTAAAAAAACATGGGAAAAATGGAAGTTTGAAGGTATGGGAGGCTCATGGTTTCTCGACAAAAGAAGCAAGCAGAGAAGATGTGAGGCATCTTGAATGGGAAGAAACCATAGTGATTACACGAAGAGACTTTCACGATGGCTGGGGTAAGGTTCTTGAAATCCCTTTCAACCTGACAAAGCTCTCCTTAAATGTCCTTTGGTGGAGTGTGCTTGTATTCTTGTTACCAATAAAGGGTGGGTCACCTTTGGGCCTATGACAATTAAGTTAGAGCTTGGAGCCCCCTCATTCATGGTCGAACCAGTGTTGCCATTTCTTAACAGAGTTGGGTTAAATTAAGAAACATCCCCCTGCACTTCTGGAGCCTGGAAACATTTAAAGCTGTGGAGATGCTTTTGGAGGTTTTTTGGATTATTCTGATTTGATTTATTGGATCATTGTTTGCTTTGAGTTTGCAGGAAAGGTTTAAGGTAACTAATGTGACTTTCTTCCTTCTGAAATTAAATTATTAGATAGGGGGACTTCTTTCTTGGCTTAGGTTTGTATTTTTGAAGATGGTAACTGGCTGATTGTAAAAGAAGTCGGAGCCCACAAAGGCTTTTTGCTAGAGGCGGCTAACATTTTTACAAGCAAGGAAATGGGTCCTCGACAAATCTAGTGGATATTTGGAGAGTTCATGATGGCATCAATTGCCTGGTGATCAAAATTTGGTACTCTGAGACCTTGGGATCTAATAGTCCAATTGGCACTGAAGGACAATTTCAATTTTGGGTGATTTCTTTATCTTCATTCAGATTGCTTGCTTTGATGGTTTTAGCGGTTAGTTATCTGGCTTATATGGTCCTACACCGAAGGGTAGAGATAAGTTTTGGTAAGGGATTTGTGATCTTTATGACCTGAGTATGAATCATTGGCGTATAGGAGAGAATTTTAATGTTGTCAGATGGATTCTGAAAATTTGAGAGGGTGCTGCATTACCTGAAGCATTTTCCAGTTTAATACTCTTATTGAGGATTTGATTCTTGTAGATATTACCATGAAAAATGGTAACTTCACTTAACCTACTATCAGAGGTGCTCTTTTAGCCATGCTTATTAGACAGATTTCTAGTCTCCTAGGGTTGGGTTGATCACTTCAGAGTGGTGGAGTTGGCTAGATTCGGGTAACAACAAATGGGCCCTCCCCTTTTTAGGTTTGAAAATGTTTGGTTAGATCATTTGCAGTTCTTAGCAAAAGTTGAGTTGTGGTGGAATTCTATGCTCTTCCAAGGTTGGTCGGGCTATATGTTTATAGAGAGGATAAAGGTTAAAGTGCTTCCTAAAAGTGTAATAAGGAGGAGTTTGGCAGAGTAAGATTCCAAACGTCATATCCAAGACAAAATAGGCGAGTTAGATAGCTTGAAAGATAGAGGCTTAATGAATTCGACTTTGAATGCCAAAGAAATAGTTTAAAGATATATCAGTTCAATGATAGATATCATCCTTATTATTCTTTTTATTCGCTTGGTGCCATGGTGGTCTATATAGTCAGCTACTTTATAAAACAATAAATATTCTAATTTGTGCATGTAGGTGCTTGAAGTGTATAATGGTTCACATGGTTTGCTTCATGGTGGCTATCATCTAAGGCCGTGGTTATTAATAGACTCCTCCACCATTGATCCACGAACATCAAGAGAGCTTTCAGCAATTGTATCCAGCCGTATTTTAAAGGAAAAGAGAGGTACCTGGTTTTGAATCAAAGAATTGAGGGCCTAATTCCTAACAACAATAATCGAGAGTTCTTATTTTTACTTTTAGATTAGGAGTTGGTTTCAAGTTGAGTAGGCAAGGCGAGGAAATAAATGGAAGAGAGGTTGCATATTTATGACAATCACTGACACCATGACTGATTTTCTATCTGATTTGTTTTCTTTTAATTCATAATGTTCTGTTTTCTTAGTCCATAATATTATGTTCTTTATTGTAATCATTTGTGCTTCTATTTTCTAATAATTCAACGAGCCAGCCATCATTAAACAAAATCCTAATCTCTCAGTCCGCAATTATGTGTATTCATTGTATCTCGTCACTGATTTTTCAGATTCTTGGGAAAACCCTGTCATGTTGGATGCCCCTGTATCTGGAGGGGTTCTAGCTGCTGATGCTGGGACACTTACGTTCATGGTATGATTTCATTTTAAGCCTCTGTAACTTTGTATGTGTTGTATTTCGATGAAATTTTTTGCCACTTTGATTCAAAAGAAGCAGATGCTGCTTACGGAAATAGTATGGAATATTGTCATGTTTATCTAGTTTCATTAATTTACAAGTTCTTGAAGTGTGAAAGGAATGAACATAGAGACATTAGACAAATCCCCTGGACCTGCTGAAACTTGCATGATGTAGAACGTGGTAATCTTTTATGACGGCAATGCAATTGGCAAAGAAAAAATTGATAACATGATGCCTTGGCTAGCACTCAATGGTTCTGAATTTACAGTCTTTTGCTACTCCAGTTTTAATATGGCTCCACTATTTTCTTTGTAATAAACCCTTTTTTCTTGTATTGTCATTGAAATAATCTGATTTGGGTGTTATATCATGACTGATAAAGTAGAGTAATGAACATGAATAATGGTTCACCGCAGGGAGAAGCTGTCGAAGGTTTTTGGTTTATTGCCCCTCTAAATAGGAGGCTTCTTGTGTCAGCCATCCAAGAGCGGATCGTGTGGTCAATTTTTCATTTATATAGAAAATTTGGTTAGTTAACAGGAAGTTTTTTGTTGACCTAAACATTTTCTAGTTTGGGAACAATTGATCTTTATACTTTCGGGATTCTCAATATGAAAGTAATGCCACCTCTTCTTTTATGATAACTAACTGAAGAGTTATGTAAATTTTTACCAGTAGATTGGTCGAACACTAGTCTACCCCTCCTGTTCGTGGATGTGTGCATTTATTGTTTGTGCTGCTAGCTCTTCTTCTTACTTCTATTTTAAGAAACCAGCTTCTATTACAATTATATGACATAGCAGTTCTGTAACCAGGGGGGTGGGACATCACACCAAAACTTGAGACTGGTTTAATAGCCTTTTATGAAGCAGGAGGGAAATTCTAAGTGTTATTACAATAAGTAGCTTTATTTTTTCAATAACAGAAATGGAAGCAACTGCTTAAAAGAGAACAATTGTTTCAATGGCCATAAAATTTTTGTGGCTTTTACAATTTGGATCTTATTTCTAATTGGATTTTAGTCTCTAGGTTTGTCTCGTCTTCGTTATTTTTCTTTATCAACTTCGTATTCTTTTTTCAACCTAGTCAATTTCTGACTACAAGATAACATATCCTCCTCAGGTTGGTGGTCCTGAGGAATCTTACAATGCTGCAAAAACATTGTTCCTTTCAATGGGCAAAAGTTCAGTTTATTGTGGTGGAGCTGGAAATGGTTCGGTAAGTTTCATTTCTTCTTTTGTTATAAGTTTGTGATCTCTGGTGATTTAACCGGTGTGAGTTCTATAAATGATTGTAGCTACAGCGCTTGGTCTTGATGACATACTAAATATAGGTATTTTGCAGTTGCTTATTAAGTGAGAAAACTAGTGTTGAGCGCTTGGTCTCACATCATGATTCATGATTACTTGATTATTGAATAAAATGTTATAGGTGGCTTGTTTGCTTTGCAAACGTTTATTGCCTTAAATACAAAACAAATGCTTCTAGTTTAACGTGATAACAAAAATGACTCTTCCATGGTATAAAAATGTATATTTATACATATGTAGTTTGGAAAAGTCAACAAATGGCCATTATTTGTCAAAGCTCCACCAGTAGATGCCATGTTCTCTCTATTTAAGGGAGACTTGATCAGCCTAAAGATGTTCTCTTTTGTTGTAATGCGCATTTATTTTTTGAAAATCGAAGTTTGTTAGCTATGAAACTTCAAACCACCAACTAAAATGGTATAACTTGCAGTGGCTTTCTTTATCCTTGATCATCTCGATCATTTACAGTCTTTTTACCTAATTTTCCATCAAGTTTGATTTCAACTTTTGTAACATGTGGTATAATGTCATTCTCTGAGGATCTGTTGCCCGACTCTGATACTTGTAATATTGTTCTATCATAGGCAGCAAAGATTTGCAACAACTTAGCAATGGCTGTGAGTATGCTTGGTGTTTCAGAAGCTTTGGCTCTAGGCCAGTCTCTTGGGATTTCTGCAAAAACTCTAACCAAAGTATTAAATTCTTCAAGTGCTCGCTGTTGGAGTAGGTATGTATGTTCCTCTAATGAGATCATAGTAATATTTCCATCCCCGCAGATTCAACTTAAAAAATTCTTATTTGTTTCATGATGGCCCAGTTGCAGTAAGTTTGCTGACATGCGTGGAATATACAATTAATGTTGTTATTTTGATTCATATAGTTTTTTTAATCATCAGTCTAGGCATTGGATGATTGAAGTTTTTCTGTGAAATTACGAACTGAAATATATCTTAAATTTAAAGTTCCTGGTTTAATAGCGTTTTGGAGGAATAAAAATATCAAATTGTTATTTCTTTCCTCATGGTAAACCTTCTCTATTCATGAAAGCTGATGAATGCTGAGTAATTTGAGGTTGGTTTAATCGTCAAGGATTGAAGTCCGTTCCTTTAGTCAGTGCTTGGACTCCCTTTTTTGTGCCCTTATACATTTTAAAACTCGGTTTCTTACTGCAAATTAATGTTGGATAATTGCATACAAAGTGAAAGTTACAATCCAGTTCCTGGGGTGATGGAGAAGGTGCCCTCTGCGAGTGATTATGATGGTGGATTTGCATCAAAGCTTATGGTTAGTCATTCAAACCTGTTTATATCCCTGGAATCGTATGCTTCAGTGCTTTTTAGTAAGTTTATGGCTCGAAGGATGCTTCATTTTTATGTTGAAAACCATTTCCAATCTGTTTTCTTGAACAAGGAGAAAATAAACTGGCCCCCACACCGTTGGAGACCTGATTAATTATGCTGAACATCAGTCTTCACTAATTAAGCTGCTCTCTTGTATGGAACTATGATGGCTTGGATCGATGAGAAAATACTCTTTTTTCTGGAGCAAGGGTTTTTGTTCCTCAAAAAAAGATAAATTACAAGTCTATGTAGTATGTACTCTTAAATTTAAGAGAGGTTTGCCAGTTTTGTGCTTGTGCTTTTATAATGGTAGTGCTTTTCAATGAAATATTATTTAAAGAGCTCATATCGTCAAGGGCTTCATTAGGGTGTATTTTAGTGTTTTTAAACTCTTCAAAGATCACTTTTTTACTACAATCAGATTCTGAAAAAAATTTAAAAATTTATGTATTTATTTAACTAGAGCTTTCTTCACTGGTCTGAAAATCTTTCTCTGATTTCTTGTTGGACGCAGGCTAAAGATCTAAACCTTGCAGCAGCATCAGCTAGTGAAATTGGCCTCGAACATCCACTGACCTCCCAGGCGCAAGAGATGTAAGTTTGGGGGGGGGGGGGGGGG
>NW_019268560.1:1998443-2021333 GCF_002738365.1 Cucurbita moschata | reverse complement strand
GGGGGGGGGGGGGGGGGGGAAGAACTTATTTTATTCTCTCCTTTTTAGTGCAAATTGCCTAAACCACCTTTAACAACAAAAATTATTACACTAACATTCCAACTTTCATAAATGGGTAACCTTTTTTTTTTTTTTTTTTTTTTTTTTTTTAATCTTGCTTTCTTCTACAATCTTGATCCCATGTGAATGTTATTACGTTTAAACTCTTCATTTGTCAGATACAAAAAGCTATGCGAGGATGGATATGAAAACAAGGACTTCTCTTGTGTGTTTCGTCATTTTTACTCCGGTGACAACGAGTTATAACCTGATTTGTGTCACATTCAAGTTGTGTCCATTGAGTACAATCATCCACTACTCTTGATGAAATGAACCATGGTACTTGTAGAAGTAACACGAACCCGGAAATAAAAGGGAAGAATAAATTATGTAGTTCTTTTGGGGTTTTAATGCAATATTCTTCTGAATTTTAGTTTTTTCATAGAAAGAGGATAAATCGAAGTGGGAAGGTAAACATTTGAAAACGGCCAATGGACAGGATAAACTATAACACAATAAAACACAATGCAGTATTTCTGATAAATGGATGAGAGACTATTGTTTAATTCTCAAGTCTCAACCCTTTTTTTTTCACCATTTTTAGACGAAAGGCACTGGTTCGAAATCAAGGACCTTCGAGTTTTGGAGTTAATTGGCTTGAATTAGAAATCCCGGAGATTTTTAAGCTCACGTTTGAAGTGCAGGGTCGAGTTTAGCTATGTTTTGGTTATTATTACTTTTTTTTAATCTTCAATTTTGTGTCCTGATAATTTGTTTTTGAATTGCATATCAATATTTTTTATCGATTTTGTGTAACACAGCTGCTCCAACCATGTTCGTGATTCATTTACCATGTCTTTGTGGATATTTTTTTTTTCTTAAAGTTTAACATTTTATAAAGTAGTTTGAACTATGTTTGTTGCAAATATTTTTCAAATTGTTTCATTAAGTTTTGGGATTTTATGTTTACACAAAAGGAACAATCATTATAAAACCTACTATGCTTTTTCTTTTTTCTTTTTTTTTGTAAAATTTTCATAAATTTTGTTAGGTGTCATTCGTCAAATAAGTAAAAAATACTTCATTAAAAAATTAGTTAGAACAGAAACTTAGGAAGTTTTTATGATTTAAATTTGATAAAATATAAATAAATTTCATTTATTTTAAAATAACTAAATTAAAAATGAGACCAACATGTATTTATGTTATTTTAATATAATTAAGTTGAAAATTAATATCATATCGATTTAGAATACAAACAATTTCAACAATTTCAAGACATAATTGATGTATCATCCTTGCAATTTCAACAAAGTCAGAGAAATTCTATTTTCCAATATGATTTCAAATAAAATATCAAATAGTTATTGAACCCATTAATTTAAAAAATAAAAATTAAATTTTGAAAAACATAAATCCGAGAAACAAAAACATTATGACACGTCTTGAGTGATTTGTTTTACTCAACTATCAAATCGTTTTATTCCTTTAAATTTGGTAGTTTCGATTCGTTGTGTCATTTATGCAATGAAAAAGTAGCTTCGGCTATTTAAACACGTATCCAATAAATTTAATTTATTATTTTTTTTTTGCACAATTTATTATTTACAACGATGGAATATAATTATCATTTATTAATTTAATCAACACGTCAATATTTAAGATACTATATTTATAACTTGGAGGAAAAAAAAGAAAAAATTGTAGGAAGTACAAGGGCATGTAATTCCCATAGCTGCAAACACACACCAACGCACATGACAGAGAATTCTTCCAAATATACATGACTTCAAATCAATTCGTTCCTTACTCACAAAGCTTCACGCCTCCACAAACAGACCTCTTCCATTCGTACACACGTACTGCCTGAGCAGAGTCCGTTGTGGCCCTTTGTTTTCGCTTCTGATCATCTGGGTATCTCTGGCTTTTGCTTGTTCTTCTTCCATTCCTCCTTTCTCTCAGACCAAGTGAGTTTTTTCTTCTCTGCTGCTCTCTTTTTAGGTGTTTTGCTTCTGATTTCTAATGGGTTTTGGAGTATTACGTTGTTATTCGCCTTCTCTTTTTGCTCTTTCGGGATTGTTTGAAAACCCATTTAATTGCATTTTTCTTTTGCTGTTCATATTGCTGATTCTTGTTTCTAGTTTTCATGATCAAAGTTCAGAAACGAAGACCCATTAAATTTCTTGCAGTGGTTTGCTTTCTTGGTGTTACTGTAATAACAAATTGCAGTTCGCTGCAGTTGATTGCCGCCTCCATCTTCTCAAGGATAAGAACTTTAGGGCTTACCCGGGTGCTCTCCGGCGAGCATCTCTTGCTGCATGTCAATGCCCTTGTCCCTGCCGTCGTTGAGCGGCTGGGCGATGCCAAGCAGCCTGTCAGAGAAGCCGCCAGGAGGCTCTTGCTCGAGGTACTTGATTAGCCTTTTCTACTGCAGATTAAATGGTTTCAGCACAATTGTGGCTGTTTATGTGCAAATGATTCCGAATCTTTGCTCGGAGAGGGCTGAATTTAATTGAAATCTTATCAATTGAATTCGATTTTGTTTGAGATTTTCTTCCCTTTACAACTATTTCGATATTTTAGTGCATATGTGTATTATAATGATGTTTAATTGGGTTGTCATAGTGATTTGCTAGAACGGTTATAATACTGTATTTGTTTGTAGGGTATCCGACTCGACCAGACTTGTTGATGCTTTAGAACCAAACAAAGTAGAAATTATGTTGGCTACAAATCCATTAACCAATGTCGTTTCCGATTACTTCTGATTGGAGGTTATGAATAACCTGTGTTAATCTATCTTTCTTGCAGTGTTTTCACGTTTTAACCGATGATCGTTTCTTGTTCCACATTTCATCTGTGGTGAAGAAGAAAGAAGGAAGTACGATAACCCGTTTAAATTCTTGTGAAATGGACATAGTCACTTCACCTGACTGTTTATTATAAATTTACTTATATAATGATGGGCAGTTTGTCACTGATGGAAACTGGAGGAGCCTCGAGGAAACCAACGCTTACACCTAAAGCTGTTATTCACCAAAAGTATGGAAGCAAGGCTTGTTACAAAATAGAGGAAGTACACGAGCCACCTCCAAATGGGTGCCCCGGATTGGCCATTGCTCAGAAGGGGGCTTGTAGTTTTCGCTGCAATTTGGAGCTTCCAGACATTTCTGTTGTGTCAGGGACGTTTAAAAGAAAGAGAGATGCCGAACAATCTGCTGCAGAAATCGCCATTGAAAAGGTCTGGTTATTTACATTTTTCACAGTTTTCAGTGTAATGTTCTGTTAAATTCACTGGCCGTCATTTGTGTTTTCATTCATTTTTATTAATAAAGTAGGGGAAAAATGGTTTTGTCTGGCCTGGTACTCTCATTTTAGGAGACATGAAATGATAAATCTCATTATCTCTGTCTTGATGTGTAGGCATTTGTGTTCTTGCTTTCAATGAATTATATTCATTGCGTGTGAACTCATCAAGATATCTATATTCTTATTAGTGTTGTTGAGGTGAGCCCAAGTGCTTGCCTACGGCGAGAGGTGTGACAAGGTAGGGCCTCAAGCACCGTGAAGGTATCCATGGCAAGTGTCTTCAACTTGGCGCCTGCCATGGTGCATCATTTAGTGCCATCTAGTGCCATTGCCTTTAAGCAAGGCGAGCACCTTATTAACATGAATTCTTATTCATATTCACAATATGGATCAACCACGTTCCTTTCCCCCAAATTAATTGAATATTTTCATGTTTGAACCAGTTTTCTCCATATGAGCACTATGTTTCGATAGAAAGAAGGATGAGCATCATGTTTAGCATGACTCTGCTTCTTACTTAAGCTTTATCTAATAAACAAAAGAACGTATGGTTGAAGGATTAGCTTTTAAGTTAGGAGATGTTTGTGTAATTCATGAGTTAGTATCCAGGATGAGAATGAATAATATCTATTACTCAGCTTGAGGGGGAGTGTCGAAGGATATCTTGAGGGGGAGTGTTGAAGGATGTAATTCTCTGAACTAAGAAAAACAACCGTCTAATTTAGACTTGCAACATGGTATTAGAGCATAGCGACTTGTAAAGTCGCTATGAAAAGCTGCTACGAAAAACCTACTATTGCAAATTATGAGTCCACCTGAGAAGTGAGCATGAGAGAGGCGAGCAACGCCCGTGGAAATGCTTCAAGAGAAGTGAGCACGAGAGAGACAAACAACACTTGTAAAAGTGCTCCAAGGGGATAATATGCATGAGTTATGTGCTCTCACGGCTTCAACCGAGGGATGTGCTTGAGTTATTTCATGAGCTAGTATACAAGTTGAGAATGAATGATATCTATTACTCAACTTGAGAAGGATTAGCCTTAAGTTCAGAAATATTTGTGTAATTCATGAGTTAGTATTCAAGCGGAGAATGAATGATATCTATTACTCAGCTTGGGAGTATCAAAGAATATTTGTGTGCTCCCGTATTAAAGGGAAGTAGTTGTCAATAAATCTTGTTAGATTTACCGACTTGCAACAGGTATAAATACTTCAGTTCATTATATCGGGTTCTACACGTGATTAACATTGTACAGGTCTATCTATCAACTTTTGTACTTAGTGTTACATTTTATGTGAAGATTGGACACTTTCATTCCATCAAGGTTTCTTGATGTATTGTTTATTCCTTTGCTTACAGCTGGGCATCCATACAAGAACAAATGATCCAACTGCAGAAGAATCCTGGGACGAATTAGTTGCTCGGATCAACTATTTATTTTCCAACGAGGTTAGTAATTTGCACACTTACGTACGGGTTAGAGAGGTTCTTCTGTAGCTAGTCATTAAGAGTTTTTTTACACACAAAACTGGATCACTTAATTGTCCTTCAAGCTAAGTGTATCGGTGTGAATTATAATCTTAGTTTGTCTCTCCATCTTGGTTTAAATTTACGCATACGCATATTGTGCCGGTTTCATTTTGAAAAAACACGATATTTAAAGTGATTCCTCATGCCATCTCTTCAAAATATTCTTCTGTTGATCTTTGTCTGTCTACTCTCGAATTGTTACAGTTCCTTTCAGCTCTTCACCCACTCAGTGGCCACTTTAGAGATGCCACGCTGAGAGAAGGAGACCTTTATTGTTTAGTTCCTATCTCCGTTATTTTCGCTTACGATGCAAGGATGTGTAATTTGTCTAAATGGATTGATCCTTGGGTGGAGTCGAATCCATACTTGGTTATCCCATGTATCTTGAGGGCAGCTGCAAAATTATCTGAATCTCTTTATGTTCCTAAAGGGCAACTTTCAATTCGAAGGAAAAATCCGTACCCTTCCGAAGTTATGACATCAACAGTTACCGAGTCTTCTCTTTCCTCTGAAAGATCTTTGATTGAAGTCGTACGCATTCCACATTTGCTTGACAAGCCTGTAGAAAGTATAATCCTCGATCTTTCTCCAACTCGGTATTACCTGGATCTTATTGCCAAGGAACTTGGCTTATGCGACGCAGCCAAGGTTTTCATCTCAAGGTTGGTGGTATTAGGTGCCCGGTTTCTTCTTCATATAAATGTCTCTATGAATACTAATTCATTATCTTTCTTTTTCTTTTCATTAGGCCTGTTGGTAGAGTGTCCTCCGAAACAAGGTTGTACTTTGCGGCGTCTGTAACGTTTCTATCTGATCTAGCGTCCGATCTTTTAGATTTCAAAGAAGCTCTTCACTTTGAAGAACCATTGAATGCTAGAGCAACTTATTTATCTGGTCAAGATATATATGGGGATGCAATTTTAGCAAACATTGGGTACACATGGAAGAGTAAAGAACTTTTTCATGAGAACATTGGCTTGCAATCATATTACAGGTCTCCTCTGGTTTCTGTTTTTTTATTTTCGATCGAATCATCTAATAAATCTCTTTTTTGTTGCTTTTCTCTCGCTTGCACTCGCCCACACGCACACACACACGTGTTCAGCATAGACACCTCAAACTGTGGATAAATGTTTTTGTTCAGTTGCTGAGAAAAATCTGCTTGTTGGCACATAGTATAACAAGATATTCATCTACAGGATGCTTATTAATAAGACGCCGAGTGGTATTTATAAGTTGTCCAGAGAAGCAATGCTTACAGCACAGTTGCCTTCAACATTCACCACAAAAGCAAACTGGAGGGGCGCCTTCCCAAGGGACGTCCTTTGTACATTCTGTCGTCAGCAAAGATTATCTGAACCTATCATTTCTGCTGTAAGTGTTATAGCATCTTCCAAGTCATCTGATAAACAGAACTTACAGGTAGTAGATTCAGCGGCAGTTGAGCAAGATCATGCAAATAGAGGCACAATTGTTGGAAATGAAGGACAACGTGTAGAATCCGAAGATACCTTCAGAAGTGAAGTAAGAATCTATTCCAAAAGTCAGGAACTGATTTTGGAATGCTCGCCAATAGACACGTTCAAGAAGCAGTTCGATTCAATCCAGAATGTTTCTTTGAGAGTTCTTTTGTGGCTGGATGCATATTTCAAGGATTTACATGTTTCTTTGGAGAGATTGACCTCTTATGCTGAGGCACTTGCCATTCGATTTAATCCCGAAAGATTCTTCGAAGAACTAGCTTCCTGCAGATCTGTGCATTCTGGTTTGAACAGTAAAGTTGAAGGAGAAATATCACATAAATCAAATGGCGTGAAATTGCCGTGTAACTATGTGGGCTGTGGAGACAGTTTTCCGAACATTCGAGGTTCAGATTCAGGTATTAGTCCATCTAATGGATCATTAGTATGCATCAGTTATAATGTAGCCCTCAAGGTTGATGGCGTGGAAGTTACGGAAACTATTGAGAATAATGATGAGTTCGAGTTCGAGATCGGCTTTGGATGTGTTATTCCTTGTCTTGAAGCAATTGTTCAGCAGATGTCTGTTGGTCAGTCTGCTTATTTTTCTGCAGAATTGCCCCCTAGAGACTTTATTTTAGCTTCAACTCTCGACTCCGCAAGGATACTTCACTTGTTAGATTCAAGTTAGTTCTCTTTTCCTTGGTTTTCAAAAGTCAGTGTTTAATGATTTTAAGACCTTAGAATTTTTTATGCATTAAAATATTATAATTTGAGAATGAACATGTTGATAAATGGCTTACTGTCTTGAAGAACTGAGAAGAAAATCTTTTTGTCTTGACTGATTGTTTTGTAGTTTAAACTGTTATAATCGAGACGTTTATGATACATCTTATGGCACAACTGTTTTGAATCTAATGTCATTGTGAGATCCCTCATTGGTTGGAGTGGGGAACGAAACATTCCTTATGAGGGTGTGGAAACCTCTTCCTAGCAGACGCATTTTAAAACCATGAGGTTGATGGCGATACGTAACGGGCCAAAGTGGATAATATCTGTTAGTGGTGGGTTTAGGCTGTTATAAATGGTATTAAAGCCAGTCACCGAACGGTGTGCCAGCGAGAATACTAGGCCCTCAAGGGGGTGAATTGTAAGATCCCATATTGGTTGGAGAGAGGAACAAAACATTCTTTACGAGGGTATGGAAACCTCTCCCTAGCATACGCATTTTAAAGCCGTGAGGCTGACAGCGATACGTAACGGGCCAAAGCGGACAATATCTGTTAGCGGTGAGTTTAGACTATTACAAATGGTATCAAAGCTAGTCACTGAGCGGTGTGCCAACGAGGACGCAAGGCCCTCAAAGAGGTGGATTGTGAGATCCCACATCGGTTGGAGAGGGGAAAGAAACATTCATTGAGGGTCAAAACGAACAATATTTATTAGTGGTGGGCTTAGGCCGTTACCGTCGCACATATATCATATGAGGTAGGCTTAAATATTCTGTTTTTTATTACCTTGCAGAAGAATGCTGCTTGGACTACTCTTGTAGTTTGTTGCGTGTTACCCAACCTCTGGAAGACAGGATGGAGCAAGCTTTTTTCAGTCCTCCACTATCAAAGCAACGGGTGGAATTTGCTGTGAAATATATCAAAGAATCACATGCTTCTACATTGGTATATACAAACTTCTCACCTTCTGATTTAGTATATAGATGAAAATCGTCTTTTGATCTCATCTCATCTCAGGTCGACTTTGGATGTGGCTCGGGGAGTCTGTTGGATTCTTTACTAAATTACCACACATCGTTACAGAAAATTGTTGGTGTCGATATCTCACAAAAAAGTCTTAGCCGTGCGGCGAAGGTCTGGATTTTTAATGGTTGCGTTGTTCTTCACTTGACTTTTTTTTACTTTTCTGGAGAATCTTATATCGTCATGTGTGTGTGTGTGTCTAGAGTGTGACAGCCCAAGCCCGCCGTTAACAGTTATTGTTCTTTTTGGACTTCTCCTCAAGATTTTTAAAACGTGTCTACTAGGGAGAGGTTTCCACACCCTTATAAAGAATGCTTCGTTCGTTCTCCTCTCCAACCGATGTGGGATCTCACAATTCACCCCCCTTCAGGGCCCAACGTCCTTGCAGACATTCGTTCCCTTCTAATTGATGTGGGATCCCCCAATCCACCCCCTTTGGGGACCAGCGTACTTGTTGGCACACCACCTCGTGTCCACCCCCCTTTGAGGTTCAGCCTCCTCACTGGCACATCGCCCGGTGACTGGCTTTGATACCATTTGTAACAGCCCAAGCCCACCGCTAACAGACATTATCCTCTTTGGGCTTTTCCTTTCGGGCTTCCCCTCAAGATTTTTAAAATGCGTCTGCTAGGGAGAGGTTTTCATACCCTTATAAAGAATGCTTCGTTCTCCTCCCCAATTGATATGAGATCTCACATCGAGAGAGCGTTTACAAGTTTAGTTTTATTACAAGTTTTCTACTTTTCCCGACCTTTTGGCTAAGATTACGTGTAGTATATGTTCGTATCAGCTTTATTACAAGTTTTTTTTTACCTTTCCCGACCTTTTTGTTATGATCATGTGTAGTATCTGTTCGTATCAGCTTTATTACAAGTTTTCTACCTTTCCCGACCTTTTGGCTAAGATCACGTGTAGTATCTGTTCGTATCAGCTCTATTACAAGTTTTGTTGTTTTAGTATATGCTATTTATTTTCTTTGCAGATACTTCATTCAAAACTGAGTACAGAACCAAATAGTCACCTACCTCGTACTGCCATCAAATCTGCAGTTCTTTACTATGGATCCATTACAGATTTTGATCCACAATTGTGTGATTTTGACATTGCCACTTGCTTAGAGGTACTCTCCAATCATCACACTTTCATATGCTAAGTTGGCGCTCGCTCGCTCGCTCTAAAATAAGCCAATGTGGGACTCGGATTGCTAAAACTATTGGTATACTGCAGGTAATTGAGCATATGGAAGAAGATCAAGCATATCGGTTCGGCAATTTGGTGCTGAGTTCATTCTGCCCCAAACTTCTCGTCGTTTCAACTCCGAACTACGAGTACAACGTGATACTCCAAGGTTCAAATCTTTCAAGCCAAGAAGGGGGGGATTCAGACGACAAAACCCAGTTACAACCTTGCAAGTTTCGCAACCACGATCACAAGTTCGAGTGGACTCGAGAACAGTTCAATCACTGGGCAAGAGATTTGGCCACACGACACAACTACTCTGTAGAATTCAGTGGCGTTGGCGGATCAGGTCACCTGGAGCCTGGTTATGCTTCCCAAATTGCAATCTTCAGAAGAAAATCCGAAACTCGACATGAATATCCAACGAACGATGCAGCAGAATCAGCTCATGAGTACCAGGTTATATGGGAGTGGAATAGCAGCAGCAAATGAAGAACTACTCGATGAAACTTTGAATAGATTCCTGAGTTTTTATCGCTTGAAGCTTTTTGAATTTTGATCATCTTTCCAAATCACAGGTAGTAGTTATACACATCATATACTTAGAAAAAAGTACACCAACAACAATCATCAATCTCTAATATATATATATATCTTTTGGATTGTATAGCTGTTCTTGAGCTCATCATATTGAATTTTTCCATTGTAGATATCTTTTTTGGGGGGTTTTATAAGGTAGTTCGAACTCGAGAATGGGGAGATGGGAACATTGAAATGTGGTAGAAGTTCTTCGAGTGTGGTCGAAGTTCTTCGATTTCTCTATCCGTAAAATTTTCATTTGTGGGTTCGAGGATCAAACAGACATAAATTTCAAATTTTAATATTAAATTTTATTTTTCGTAGTTTAAGGACTAAACGGACACAAAGGATAAATTTGTAATTTAATCCATTAATTTTTTTTAAAACAATTAGATATAAATTAAAATTCACATAAATATCTAAATTATTTTTTAAAAAAGTTTATTTAATTTATAAAATAGGCAAGATATAGAGTTATACTTACGGTTAAAATTTCAAAATAAAATATAAAAAAAACTTTTAAAAGAAAAAGAAAAAAAAATACATACATATATACATACATATATATATATATATATTTATTTGTAATTATAATTATAATTATAAGACTAAATTAATAAAAATGCCAATAAATTTTATATTTTGAATGGGTAAAAAGTGTCACTAATTTAATAAAAATTTAAAAATATATTTACCATTAATTTTAAATAAAATAAATTAGTATTTTATTTAAAAAATTCTGTAGTTACTAAGCCGTGAATTGATCCTTTGTTGACAAACACGTCACCTGAATCCCCACACGTAGGAAACGCACGTGTGCAGTAATCAAAATTCTCAACGGCTAGTAATTATATAAAACGGCTACTTTTTATGGCTCTTCAGAACCATCATCGGTTTTCTTTCTCGCCGTTTCAAATCACTTCTCTCTGTGCATATTCGAACCAGAAGAAACCCATGCAAGATCGCAAGAAGTAAAACACAAAAATCCTCAAAATAAAATTTGTTTTTCTTGGCTATTTTTCCTCAGGAAAATTGGCTTGAGATTGTGAGGGGTTTTACACCCATGTGGACGAACAGTGGCAAGAACAACTTCCCCGGCAGGGGATTTTCAACCCCTCCTCCGTCGTGGAGATCGAGGCCGTTCCGATCACCGAAAACGGCGCCGTTCTTAGATAGGAAAAGATCGTCTCCGAATTCCGCGAATAAATCTGATCTTTTTCATGTCATTCACAAAATTCCTGCCGGGGACTCTCCTTATGTTAAGGCCAAACAAGTTCAGGTTGGTTACTGAATTCTGTTCTGGTTCTTGAATTGAAGATTGTTGGTTCTGTTTTATGATCCATTTCTTTCTTGCTTGCTTCATGATGTTCTTGTGTATCTTTTTTGTGGTGATGTACCCAATTAATGTTGGGTTTTTAAGACAGAATTAATCAGAAATGAATTGTAAACTAGTTGTTAGTTTAAGAAGGTGGATCATCCGAGGATTGTTGGGAGGGAGTCTCGGGTTGGCTAATTTTCATACCATTGTGGAGAGTTGTGATTCCTAAAATGGTATTAGAGTCGTGCTCTTAACTTAGTCATGTCAATTGAATACTCAAATGTCGAACAAAGAAGTTGTGAGCCTCGAAGGAGTAAGTCAAAAGTGACTCAAGTGTTGAGCAAGGGGTATACTTTGTTCGAGGAGTCTAGAGAAGGGGTCGAGCCTTGATTAAGGGGGGCTATTCAAGGGCTCCATAGGCCTTAGGGGAGGCTTTATAGAGAGAAGTAATCGAGTCTCGATTAAGAGGAGGCTGTTCGAGGGCTCCATAGGCCTCAAGGGAGGCTCTATAGAGAGAAGGAATCGAGCCTCGATTAAGAGGAGGTTGTTCGAGGACTCCATAGGCATTAGGGGAGGCTATATAGAGAGAAGAAGTCGGGCCTCGATTAAGGAGAGGCTGTTTGAGGGCTCCATAGGCCTGAGAAGAGGCTCTATAATAACTTTGTTCAAGGGGAGGATGGTTGGGAGCGAGTCCTACATTGACTAATTTAGGGAATCATCGTGGGTTTACAAGTAAGGAATATTTCTCCATTGGTATGAGACCTTTTGGGGAAGTCCAAAGAAAATTCACGAGAGTTTATGCTCAAAGTAGACAATATCATACCATTGTGGAGAGTCGTTATTTCTAAGAGTGGATTGATTGAACCGATTAAGAACCAATCAGTTTCTAAATGATTAGTGATTAGAATGAATTCTGAGTACTGATTTTCAGTGATCTTGAAGTGATGAAAACCTAAATCTCTAGCATTTCTTCTTCTGAAGTTGATAGACAAAGATCCGAGTAGGGCTGTGTCTTTGTTTTGGGCTGCAATAAATGCTGGGGATCGTGTGGACAGTGCTCTAAAAGACATGGCTGTAGTAATGAAGCAGCTCGACCGTTCCGATGAAGCGATCGAAGCGATACGATCGTTTCGCCATCTCTGCTCTTATGATTCTCAGGAGTCCATTGACAATGTCTTGATTGAGTTATACAAGGTCAGTAAGATCTTCTTTTCTTGTTTTGATGAATGAAATTTGTTGAAACCATTGTTCAAGAAGCAATGCTAACAGATCTTTGAAGTTGTCATTTCTTGCAGCGATCTGGAAGAATCGAAGAAGAGATCGATATGCTTCGATGCAAACTGAAACAGATCGAAGACGGCACGGTTTTCGGAGGGAAGAAGACGAAGGCCGCGAGATCTCAAGGGAAGAAAGTGCAAATTACTGTTGAACAAGAGAAATCAAGGTAGCTATTGAATTTGTTTTCTTAATTGATACGATATCGGTCTTACCACGGACTCTTTTCCGACTCAGAGTTCTTGGAAACTTGGCTTGGGCTTTCTTGCAGCAGGACAACGTCGACGTCGCTGAAGAGTATTACCGGTGAGTCGGTTTCGTATCGGTTTCGTATTAGACATTGTCATGTTCTTTAGCAACCAAGGCATCATAAGTTCATATGTTCTTAAGAATGTAAGTTTTGTGGTTATAGGAAAGCTTTGTGTCTCGAGACTGATAATAACAAACAATGCAATCTTGCTATCTGTCTGATCCTTATGAATCGGCTATCGGAAGCGAAGTCGATGCTTCAGTCGATACGAGCTTCTTCTGGTGGCACGGCCATGGAAGAGTCGTATGCCAAATCGTTTGAACGCGCATCTCATATGTTAGCTGAAAAAGAATCGAAGTTGTTCAATTCATCAGAGCAGGAAGAAGGTAATAGTACAGCAACTGTTACAGCTGGGACTTGTGTTCCTCAGCTCACTGCATCCACGAGGTGGACTCGTGTTGACGAAGAGATCTACGTAAATGAAAATAGTCGGGACGATCATCACTGGAACCGACATGAGAACGAGTCATTTCGATGGAGTGAAGATTGTTTTAGTGAAAATCTAGGAAAAAGTAGCTCCTGCATTTCCATCAAAATGAAGGAAAACCGAAACCAAAACCGAAACCGAAACCGAGACCGGGACCAAGATGGTTTATTGAGATTAGTAGATGAGGGTGTGAATTGCTGCTCATTGTATTCATCCCCGACTCGAGCAAAACGAAACGTTGAAGTTCCATTCACTCAAGCGAAGAATTCCTTATGGGAATTCAATAATCGATGTCAACTGAACGAAACGAGGCAGCGAAAAAGAACCAGTTCGAGTAGTAGGAAAGTTTTGTTTGATCCAGATCAAAGTTTTGACAATGGCTTTGCTGTAGATGCTTCTTCTGAATCTGAACGAAGCGGACCGACCTCGAATTACATGTCGAAGTATAGGTCTGCAGCTTCTGATGCAGTTGAACTAGAGGTTCCGTTCACGCAACCGAGGAGTTGTTCGTGGGGAATAAACGGAGGAGATCGTCAGCAAAAGACGTCGGAATGCTTCAGAAGTTTGCTCTGCAGTAGTTCTACTAGAAAACTTTCATTTGAGCCTCACACAAGCACTGAAAATACTCAAGCATTGACATGTTCAAGCTTTGGAAGATCTGAACTTTCAAGAGCAGTGAGTGATGAAGACGTCGAGTACGAAGAACGTGCAATGCCATACGACTCGATGAAGATACAGAAAGAACACAAACCCAATTCATCAGCAGTTGGTGGGAAGAAGAGTTGGGCAGATATGGTCGAAGAAGAGGAAGAAGAGGACGACGGTGACAACGAGAAGGAAGACGATACAGAAGAAACGTCCTCAAGCGAACGAGCTCGAGTCAACTGCTTTAACGATTGGGGAAGCAGCAGTGACAATGAGGAGTTGAAGTTCAATGATGAAAATCTAAATTCCAACATACTCCACCAGAAGAACCACAGTCCTCCAAGCAGCAATCATGTTGAAGATGGAGCTGAAGACTCGGGCGACGTCGTTTCGTCGAGAAATCCAGCAGTACGACGGCCTTTGTGCTTCGACCAACAGCCGACGCTCGAGTCAGCTGATAACCGACGCTCGTCCCCGCTGCCAAAGAAAGATTTGACAACCGAGGATGGAGAGAATGTGAACTTGATAAGGAGAAACAGATTGCAGATATTCCAAGAGATAACAGTGCATCAAGAGCTAAGCTAGAACGTTAAGAAACAGACATGTTTTGTTCTTCAGTTCCTTTTTTTGTATGTTCTTCCATATCTCACATATATCCATATATTGTAAAGAAGTTTGTAAAGGATGCTTGTTATTATACCAATACAAATTATACCCTATACTTTATTTGTCCATTTCATAACATTCGAACGAGCATAAGAACGATCATCCCTAAACCATATGGTTTTCTACTGAATTAGCTCACAAGAAAAAATCGGTCACTTCATGCATATTCGAGAGTGTGATTACGATTTTCTCCCTTGTCACCTCAACCGCTAATGCAAGCATTCTTAGTAGATGTGGGTAGCGGTACTCGGTGGACAGTCTATCCATCCTTAAGTGATACTACCAACCAAATTGATAGGTGCCTGTTTTTTTATAATTAAATGATATGTTTAATGGTCAAACTCTGTATTTAATAAATTTTGAATTAAAAAAATTTGTAATTTTCTATAATTTTTTTTAAAAATATTTAAGGCTTAAAATTATAATTTTTTAAAATTTATGAATAAAATAGGCGCAGTTAAGAGTATATATAGTCCACCTTTAATTTTATAATAAATATAATAAAGTATTTATGTGTAAATTATTTAAATTATATATTTCTAGGAGAATATGTTTGTTTGTTAAGAATTAAAATCTAGCAATTTATTTTATTAAAAAAGGATTTCGAGATTTTTGGGAAAAAAAAAAGAAAAATTTAAATTATACCGTACTTAAATAAATCCTTTTATAAAAATAAAAATTCAAATAAAAATTATTCTTAATTTTTTTTTAAAAAAATTAGTCTCTTTCTTCTCTCACCGGCACCGAATCATTTTGGGGCACAGAATCTTTTTCAATTGTCGTCGGCTCCGCTGCCTCCAGCCGGTGCTCGCCGCCACACCCTCCGATAAAGTGAATCTCCAGTGGTAATCCTTGAAATCATACTTTGGTTGAGTTATTTTTTTCGTTTTCACTTTTGTTAGCGCTGGTTACAGTGTTCGAAATTTAGATTGACCATTGAATTT
Organism: Cucurbita moschata; assembly: GCF_002738365.1. Classification (NCBI taxonomy): domain Eukaryota; kingdom Viridiplantae; phylum Streptophyta; class Magnoliopsida; order Cucurbitales; family Cucurbitaceae; genus Cucurbita; species Cucurbita moschata. Next base: position 2,005,897 of record NW_019268560.1, on the reverse strand, counting down.
CAAATGTTTTCTGGATGAATTTCACTGATTTATAAAGCCACACTCTGATTAATCTGATTGAAGGTGATTATGGACAATCAGATTATAAGCTTGAATTGGAGATGTAATTGCTTGGTTCAACAATGTAGGACGCGGAAGTTACGCACTTTGAGTGTTCCGAAGGCTGCTTCTTTTCGTACTTCTTATTCTACCGGAGGTATGGTTCTGTATTTTTTGTCTGTGCTTTCCGAATCCTTGTGTGTGAATTTGGTGAATTCTTACTTCATGAGGCTTAGAGCAAATGCTGTAGAAGTTCGTATTTATTGCATTTTATGAACAACAAATTGAAAATGGCTTTTGAGGATGCTGGTTTGTCAAATTCGATATATTACTTAAATTTTGGATCGTGGGATGAGGATACCATGGTCGTCATGCTAAACAAGTTCTCTCTTTGGTCTAGACCGTCCTCCTTAATGTGGGTGTTTAGAGCTCGTCGAGTAACCAAAGATATATGTGTAGGGTCCTCTTCACTAAACTCCTCGCTCTCATCAGTTTCCTCATTTATGTCGTCATGTGCCTCGTCATCCGTAACAATTTCTCCTTCCTTGATGGTCATAATTCTTGCATTTGGGTAATCTCTACTATAGTGTCCTACCCCTTGACATCTCCAACACTTTAAATCCCTATTTCGAACATTAGACTTTTCTACTCTTTCTTTCCCTGTTCTAGAACTCTCCCCTTTCTCAAATTTAGCTCGAGGCTTCTCATTAATCTCTTGATTTCTATGCTTATAATCAATGTTCTTACTATCCTTTTTCCATGTAGTAGTAGAATTGGGAAAAGTTTTAGAAGAATACCGTTGAGACCTTCGTTGGATTTGCCTCTCGATCTTAATTGCAATATGCAACAACTCCTCAATATTAGAATAAGGCTGTAAATCAGTCTTGTCTGCAATCTCTGTGTTTAACCCATTAAAAAACCGCGCCATGAGAGCCTCCATGTCCTCATCGAGTTCAAGTCGATCCATCAATGTATCCATCTCCTTGTAATAATCCTCCACAGATTTGCGTCCTTGTTTCAATGCTTGAAGCTTTTGCGCCATGTCCCGTTGAAAATATTGTGGAACAAAACGCTTCCTCATGGACTCTTTGAACTCGACCCATGAATCAATTGGTGCTTCAAGATTTCTTCTCCTACTTGACATCAATTTATCCCACCAAATTTGAGCATATTGTTTGAATTGAGCAATGCATAACAGTACCTTCTTTTCATCACTAAAATTATGACAGTTGAACACCGACTCCACCGTTTTCTCCCATTGAAGGTACTCCTCTGGATCGGTTTTGCCATAAAACTTGGGAAGTTTTAATTTGATGCTCCCCACGTTACGATCAATTCTATCATCATAAGGAACTCGTTGTTGTAAATTATGATACCTTCTTCCATGGTCTCTCCCTCGCATCAAGCCATGACCAACCGCATGTGGATTATCCTCGTGGTGATCAGAATTGTTGCCCTCATATGTATCGGTTGAGGGCGTAGGTTGTGGAATCCTCTGTCGTGCTTGATTTTGAATCTCCAATCTTCCTATTCGATCAATCAACTCTTCTATTCCTCGAATTAGTCTTTCCATGGTTCGTTGTTGTGCTTCTCTCAATCGTGCATCAGTAATGTTCGTATTGTCGTCTGGATTTTCCATGCTACAAAAGAAAGGTAAAAAAAAAAAAAAAAAGACCTCACAAGCGCTCCCTCACATGTATTCACTCGTAAATGTAGTTCACTCGTGTTTAGCATTCAACACTCGAATCAATGTGTCACTCCCTCACAAACTCACCCTCACAATTGAGCACACACAAATCACACTCCAAAAAAAACAAATTGGGATGTGAGACAAGCTATGTTATAGAGCTAAGTGCAATTCAAAGTGAATAGACAGCACACTCAACACATAAACAAGGGTATTGAAGGAGCAATCCGAATAACGACAAAAAAACGAATTAAAGAAAGAAAATGATTAAGGACTAATTGAGACGTAGTAACATATGAGAGTTACATATAATAATCAAGAGGAAAAAAGAAAGACATTTAACATCAATATGCTTTCTTTCTTTCAATGGTTTTATTTTATTTTATTTTTTTTATTGGCAAAATCTAATCAATTTACCAAAATTGATTTAGAAGATCTTAAAGAAGAATAAAGTGTTGAAAAGATCCAGATCTAACACTTCAAAGAACATAAAAAAAAATGTATTTTTTTTTTGTTATATATTTTTGTGATAGAATATGAACATTCTACACAAACTGAGAAAAAAATAATAATAAGAGAATTAAAAGAGATAAGCGCAATGAAACATATATCCGATCTTGAGCCTAAAGCTCTGATACCAAAATGATACGGAAATCAACCCAAGGGAAAGTATGGAACGGATTACCTTGATGATCAAGATCAAGAGTAAAGAAAACTCGTTTCTAAACTCGTGATTCGAATCACTCCACAAGAGGTTTGATCAATACCACTTGAATGACTCTACATGCAAGTTCTAAACCCAAGAATTTGCAAAGAAAGTTTAGCTCTCAACAAAGCTAAAATAGAACTTCTATTCTTAATTCCAAAATCTGATGTCTAATCAAAGAAAAGAAGGCTTTATATAGCCTTTACAACCTTAACCTATGTCATACATAACTCCCAAATTGAATGGGCTAGTAAATGAGAAATACCCATAACCTCCATATTAAAATGGCTAATTAATGGTGGAATATAGTAACCTATGTGGGTTACAATATAACTTTAACTCCTATATTTAAAACTAGCTTAAATATGACAACAAATAGTTAAACTATAATTAAATAATGCAAATAATAAAATGTGCTTATTAGTCATCCTTGGACTATTTGATAAATTCAGCGGAGTTCATTAAATGCAACTTAAAGTGCATTTAATTCATCTCTGTCTTGAAGCTCAACTTTGCATAACATATAAGGGAGGTCTCCAACGTCTTCTAGAATTTCCTTTGATGAGCTCACCATAGCTTGAATATAACTGTATAAGGTTTGTTGTAGCTTCTTGGCTCTCGTCCTTGTAATTGGACCTTGAGGTATGGAAATTCCTTGGTCGTGGTTCATATCAAATATTGTCTAGAATTTAACTTCTTAAGAAGAGCGATGCGCAGTAAATAGTTTTCTTTTCCGAGCATTATATTTTTAGAGAAAATTATCGAAGGTTGCATAGTTTTCTTTTGTTATTTATTTATTTTGTTCGAGATTGTAGTTTGCTAACCAAAAGCAAATTCTGATTGTAGTTTAATGGACTTGGTATAAAAAAATTTCTTCATATCTTCCTGCTTGCAACATTTTATTGTTCACTCTATATGGTATTTTGCATCTATCAGGAATTTTGGGCAAAGACATGAAGTGTTCAATGAAGTCTTACAAGTTATCTGAACTTAATCAGGATGCTGTCACTAGTCTAAAGGCCCGTCCTCGTATCGATTTTTCTTCAATATTTGGTGTGGTGAGTTTTATTCACAGTTATCTATAACTTTATAGTCTAGTTTCTGTTTAAAACGTCTGATCTTAAAACTATGTTTAGGTCCAGCCCATTGTTGATGATGTTCGAAAAAGAGGTGATGTTGCAGTTAGAGAGTAGGTGGTTCTTTGTTTTTTCCCCCATCATATTTATACTATATTTCACTGAATCATTTAATTTATGTGTAAGCATAACTTCTCGCTAAATTTTCATATTATGCAGCTATACTTCAAAGTTTGACAAAGTTGAACTCAACGAGATCGTTGTTGGTGTCTCTGACCTGCCAGAGCCAGAGGTAATCTTGAATAATCCTCCACATATTTGACATATTATGCATTTACTCTGGGAAATGAATTTATGATTATTATTTTCTTTTGGAGTTGAATAGTTAAACTGGACTTTTTGTGTTTTATCTTTTCATATTGATAATTGGCATTTGTAATTTTTGCTTTCACACAGCTTGATGCAGCTGTCAAAGAAGCATTTGATATAGCTTATGACAATATATATGCATTTCATGCTGCCCAGATATCGGCTGAGAAAAATGTTGAAAATATGCCTGTAAGTTTGCATCTTAATTTGTAATCTTATTAACTATACGAGCTTATAATCTATGTATAAGTTTCTTACACAAATATTTTAGGGGGTTAAATGCAAACGTGTGGCAAGAAGCATTGCTTCTGTTGGTCTCTATGTTCCTGGGGGAACTGCTGTTCTACCTTCAACGGCTTTGATGCTCTCTATTGTAAGTCACTAGTACCATAGAATAAGTTGCTAAGGATGATCATGTACAGTTCTACTTTTTATCATGTTTACCTGATAGGAATGAGAACTAGGGAATCACGCTCATTTTCAATTATTCATATCTTCATTGATTACTGAACTTCTAATAAAATGTGGAATGATTTCTAATTTTTGCTTCACTCCAAAATTGAGAGTCACTCCATTTATCCTGAAGTTAAGGAATGCTACGCCCATATTCGTGAATCTCTTGACCTTTTTCCATCACATTTTGTTTTCGGCTCCACACTAGTTTAAACATGATTTATATAGTGTATCAATGAACAATATCAATTATTACACAAATTCTTGTTCTCGTTTCCATATATTTCATTTTGATGTATCTTCATACTCATTCCTCATTAATAAATGTGCCCTTAATGTATGAGTTACCAGATGCATCCTTTGACATTTTTTTTATTGGCATCAGCCTGCCCAGATTGCTCGTTGTGGTACTGTTGTTCTTGCAACACCTCCCAGTCAGGATGGCAGCATATGCAAGGTATCGGCTCTACCCTTACATGCTGCAAGTTTTTCCTTTTTCGGGATAAAAAACACATACTAGCAACACATGAGGCATATTTCTCTTAAATTATCACATGTAAAGGAACTGACTGATGTCAATTTCTTTAGGAGGTGCTCTATTGTGCGAAGAAGGCTGGTGTGACTCACATTCTTAAGGCAGGAGGAGCTCAGGTGTGTATACAACTTTTTCTACTTATGGATGTACACTGGATAGATAGATGGAGTTCGGTTTTGTTGATATTAGTTGTCAAAAACAAATATTTCCACAACTGCTGGACCCTTTTTGATTTGTAGGCTATCTCTGCTATGGCTTGGGGGACAGAATCTTGCCCTAAGGTAAATACCTTTTTGGATTTTGTGTCACTCTTACGTTTATTTACTGTGTAGTGTTCGAAGGTTTCTCAGAGCTTTCTGAAGATTGATGTCAATTTTGTCCGTAATTCTTGAATGTGAATATCCTATATCTAATATCATGTATCAATGTGCGAGAACTTCTGTGGATGGATTGCAACAATTTCAAGCAAGTAATAGGATCTTTAAACCTTGAAAATTTGAAACATGGGGTAATAATTCCTTGTGTAGATGTGGTCTTATTGTAATGCATATTAAAAGAAATGCACTATATTTGGCTAATCAATCCATTTTTTTATTGATTAATTATGATATGTTTTTGTCAACATGCATTCAAATTATATGTTAATATGCAGTAGATATGCATACATTTTATGACAATATACTTTGATCGAGCTTCCTTTGGAGTTGATTACTTCTTTGGTTACAGGTGGAGAAAATTTTTGGCCCTGGTAATCAATATGTAACAGCCGCCAAAATGATTCTTCAAGTATGATTTTTTTTTTCAGTTTCTGTGTCTTGAAATTTACTTGTATGGGAGATGTGAAAAACATCTGCTAATATTGTAGTTTCTTATTCATGGGAATTAACATTCAAAATGGAGGTTTCCCTTATTTGATCCTTTTCATGCAATTATGGTCAAAGCTAGAGGTCAAAATTTCCCATGAGACCGAGCCCATGGGGACCTGCCTCAAGTGCGGCTGGATATCCTATTTTTTAGCAAAGATGAGAAATTCTTTTCCATTTTTAATTATGGGGATGGGGATTGGGAATGCGTTCTCCCATCCTTTTACCCGATCTCGATCCTATCTCCTGAAATAATACCATGTGTGTGTGTATATATATAGATATAGATATATATCCCTCCCTCCCTCCCTCCCCACCCCACCGATAAAAAAAAGTAAATAAAAGGCCAAACAACCAAAGTCCAAAACTAGACTGGGAATAAAATATTTGACCTGAAAAAAGAAAATAAAAAGGGCAACAATCAATAAAATGGAGAAATTTTATAGGAATCCTGCCCTAATCCCCCACATTGTAGGGACAGGCAACAATTTGAGGAGCGTGGACGGGGATGAGGAAGCATTCTCCGTCCAGGCTCCACCCTATTGACACCCCTAGTGAATCATATCATGTACACACTACACCCCTGGTCATATTCATATCAAGTCACGGAATTACTGATTTTCTTTTGGAACATATAGCGAAGTGCATGTATAGGTAAAATAAAGTACATGCACATACATTAAAATAGAATGATTTTAACAACAGAGTTAAAAGGAAGCTTTTTGGATCCAAGTATGAGACAAATATTTTAAGGCAATTCGAATTAAGATGGAATATAATAATATTGGCTTCTGCACTGAAATTATTATTTTAGATTTGACTTGACTTGAAAAAAAAATGAAAAGGTAAAATCTCATTTGACAGAATAGTGAAGCGATGATCTCAATTGACATGCCTGCGGGCCCTTCAGAAGTTCTGGTTATTGCTGATAGATATGCCAGCCCAGTTCATATAGCAGCAGATCTGCTTTCCCAGGTGATTTCCATAGCGACGACATTCCTTAATTGTTGTTAAATTTCTGTGGTTATATAGGATAGGAGCAAAATCCTTCTATATTGTACTTCACATCTGGACAACGGTTTATGTGAAAGAAACTTTTCTTATTCTCGTGTTGCATGCAATTGATGAGTTAGTTAGGTCCCTTTTATATCATCCCTGGTTATGGTTGAGATATTTTTGCATAACTCAGTGATTTCTGTCACATTCGTTTCTTTCTGTATTTGGTTGACGATTATCTACACCTAACATCTCAGCTGATACTATGCAGGCGGAGCATGGCCCTGACAGTCAGGTAGTTCTTGTAATTGCTGGTGATGGTGTGGATCTTAAAGCTATTGAAGAAGAACTCAGTAAACAATGTAAAAGTCTTCCAAGGGGAGAGTTTGCTTCAAAAGCCCTGAGCCATAGTTTTACTGTGTTTGCTCGTGATATGGTTGAGGTTTGTTCTCTTGGATAAATGGCTTGAGATGTATCTGCATAAAGGAAATGCTAATGCAAACTGGAGGTTTTGGTTAATCATGGAAACTAAAATGACTTAAATTTATGAAAATTCAAATTCATTTTAAGCAAGTAAAAATAAATCAGTCAAGGTGTGGCCAAAAACATATTGTTATCAAGTTGATTTTTAGCATTACTTTTGACTGCTATTAATATATCGTGGAAATCTGTAGCCGTATAAGGACAAAGCCTCGACTTGTTTTTTTTTTTTTTTTTTTTTTTTTTTTTT
>NW_019268560.1:1900455-1997765 GCF_002738365.1 Cucurbita moschata | reverse complement strand
TTTTTTTTTTTTTTTTTTTTTTTTTTTTTTTTTTTTTTTTTTTTTTTTTTTTTTTTTTTTTTTTTTTTTTGTTGAACATTTTGACTTGTAGAGCTTTCTTGGTTAAATTCTCTCCTTGTGTTAGTAGCTAATTTCACTCCTGTTATTTCCCATTGAAAGTGTATGTTGTAAACACCTTTGCCACATAGGTTGCCCTCTTTTGTAATTCCATCTTATCAACGAAATGAAGGAATCATAGTTTCAGATAATAATAATAACAGTAATAATGTGTTCGTAACTAACAGAGAATTCCTGGAAATTTTCTTTCCTCTAAATTGCATTCGTTTCCTGCATATAGATGAAGTACATATACCATCAATTACAAATATGTGCTTGACCCTGCCTGTTATTGGATTTTGCAAAATTCAATTACCTTATTATTTCTGAATCTCTACAGCACTTCATGACTTTTGGAACTAAATAGGGTTCTTTTGATTCTCAGGCGGTCTCTTTTTCAAACTTATATGCACCTAAGCATTTAATAACTAATGTCAAGGATGCAGAAAAGTGGGAGAGTTTCATTCAGAATGCAGGTATCTGCTGAGAGTTGTTTTCAGTTTGTTCAAGTTTGTGCTCAACACTTCACTACCTTTTATACTACTATAACTAAGGGTTTTCTATATATTATTATAACTTTTTTAAATAAAGAAACTGCTGACTCTTTCATCATTAAAAATAAATATTATGGAGTTACACCAGAGTCGAGAGAGATCTCCATCCAGTTATAACCATTGAGTGATAACAGTTACAAAAGAATTTGGTAGGTTACTAGAGTAACTCTGTGAATGATCATAGTAACGATTATCAAACACAAATTCAGTTCAACTGTTCCCCTGGAGTTTAAACCCTCGCAAGTAGGCATTGCCAGCTTCTCCCTGTTTCTTGTCATTGGTTAATTGTTATTGTTAGCTTGGGCAGTTTTTAACAATATGAACTTTGTTTTTATCTTGCAGGTTCTGTCTTCTTAGGGCCATGGACCCCAGAAAGCGTAGGAGATTATGCAAGTGGGACAAATCATGTTCTTCCAACCTATGGTTATGCACGGATGTATGGTGGAGTTTCACTTGACTCGTTTTTAACATACATGACTGTACAGTCTTTGACAGAGGAAGGTTTGAGAAAACTTGGTTCGTACGTCAAAAAAATGGCCATAAAAGAGCTGTAACTCTTAGATTGAAGGATATTGAAGCCAGGCAGATCTCAACTTCAAGGTGATTGTCTAGATACCTTATTATGTAGTACCTACTTATGGAAAATTCGAATTTTAGATTTTGACTATTCATCATGGAACCGTAACTACTTTTTTGGTTGCTCTGGTTGTTATAAGATAACACAAACCTGGAAACAGATATGAGATTAATTATTCTTGAACCTTGAGATGCATTGAGGGAATAAACACCATTAGAAGGAAACAACTTTTACAGCATTTATCTTTACATCCAGTGCTTTCCAAATTCCAACCGTTGGAGAGGTTTCGATATGTTAAAAAGCACTTGATATGGTTGATACCATATCACCTGGTAACTACCATCACTTTTCCTGTCTTTTTCTTTAAGAAACGAGCACATTGATATAAGGTTACAATAAAGGAGTAGAAAAGGCACGCAAAAAGCCCAAGGAATTTTGGAACTAAATGGCAGAAAGCGTATTAGCATCTTGAACCCTCTCATCCCTCTCCTGATTCTTTTTTAAACACCCTACCTGTTACATCATGAACCACTTCCACATTCTGCTACTATTATGGGAACCTAATAGGAGATTCACTTGAACTGAAAATGATATTTCTTTCAGGAAAATTCAATGCATGTACTGCATATTACAAACAAGCAGACGTAAATGATTCTGTAGAACAATATCATGTATCAGCTCTTCTGACATTCTGATTTTTAGATTTCTGATCTAGAACTTAGTTTGAAGGTAGCCGATAACATTTTTATTGATTTGAAAAGACTTCTCTAGAATGTCACTGGAAATATTTGGAGTAGAACCAAATACTGCATTTGCAACCATAATAACTCCTGGATTTTGGCTGCTGAGAGCAGCAACAGCAACCGCATTGGTAGGACCTGGATTTCTCTGGTAGTGAACAAGACCAATAGGGAACACAAACACATCGCCCTTCTGCAACACTTTCCCTATATGTCGATTTTCAGGATACGATGTGATGAATCCTACTTCTAGGCTGCCTTCCAAGACAATCAATAGCTCAGAAGCTCGAGGGTGCGTGTGCAGAGGGTTGATGCCTCGTGGTGCATAGTCTATTCTAATGATGGAGATGCCGAGAGTGTTGAGTCCAGGCATTTCTGATGGAGTTACTGGAGTCACATGACACCCCAGAGCATTTGATGTGTTAGCTGCAAGGTGAAGCCCGCCAAAGGAAAAGTCATCGGCAACAACATGCTTTGGGTCCTTGCAGGTTAGTCCATTTAGTAACACTGCAATCAATTTCTAACAGCATGAGATGCTTTAGTGATAAGTCCTAGTAGAATCATGGAAAAGGGTAGCATCTAAGAAACTTTATATTTTCTGAAAAAGATGACAGATAACTTAGAAAGAAAGCAAATCATGATTATCCTACACAAATGTGTTAAAGATGCAAGCATGAAGGAAAGAAAGACTAGTTATTAAAAGAAAGAGCACAAATGAGATGTATTAGCATAAATGAATATGATTACTCCCTTACATTGGTTGGCTATACCATAGAAATAGGCAACAAAATTGTAGCTAAGCTAGAGATTGCTGAAGATTTAGAAAATAATATGAGCATCTTCTCATTAGCAACTAAGATAAATTGTTAAAACTGCTAAGCATAGGACCCAAAACAAGCTGGAGAGATCAAACAATACCTGTACTTCCAGTATCTGCTACACAGAAATCTTGAATAGGGCTCTGGTCAGCTGCCAAAGCAATAAAGAAGGGTAGTGCTAGAAATGAAATAGCTAATATACAGGCATTACAGGCCATTAGAAACAAGGAAGATAATATGTCTAGAAGTTTATATTGGAAGAACAGGAACAAATGGCGATGTCGAGTCAAATTTACTGGATGTTTAAGTTTGTAGGAGAAGAAATAAAGAAGCTGAGGTATTTATAGGAAGAAGTTGAAAAATTGGGTGCAAAACGAATCATTGTTTAAGTTACAACCTACCATCTTAGGCTTTGAAAATCAGTCAGCAAAGGCTTTTTGGGGCCTCAAGGACCAAGCGTGAGGCTATTTCTGTGATGTTTTAGTTTGGACTTAGAGAAAAGGCATACAAATATATGAAGAAAATCTTTGGGGGTGACCCAATAATCTGATTTTAGTTGCCTTTGAGAAAGGAACAAAGTTATGGCTCTTTCCCATGCGCACTTACATGTAGGGAACAAGTGGACCACTCTCCCTTTAGGTATTCACAAATTATAATCATCTATGTCTGTCTGTATTCAATTTCTCATTTTTCTCATCCTTTTATGGTTGTCTTTTTGTGTTAATCTACTGCTGTTTGGAAATTGTTCCAAGAAGCTGTTTTTCTGCCTTTTTAAGTGTATTTGCAGTTTGTTTCTATTAATTTGATCTCGAGGGTGTTGGTATACGGGTCATGCTTGTGGAAGCTGTGTCAATCTGAACCTATCTCATTTGGTTGAAACGTATATCCTCGACCAAAAAGTTGGAAGTTTGAATTCAGACTTCCACAGGTTAAACTCAAAATATCGTTTATAGGAGTTGTTGAAGTTTTTTGTCGTTCGAATGATACCATGAGCAAATGATCATGCTTTAATATGGTAAACCATTCAATCATTGTTGGTAAAGAATTGGCTTGTAGAACAAGCTCATAAACAATCATTTAACTTATTGCATCATTGTAAAGTTAAAAAGTTGAAAGATTTGTTCGATATGGTTTGTGTTTATTACTTCTTTTTTCAAGTAAGAAAATAAGTTCCTTTAATAATCTCTTTCTTCTCATTTTCTAGTTTTTTAGAAACCCCATTTTATAAAATCTGGAATCAGTTTGGTCTGTGGTTCTGCAATATGATTATAATTTTTTTATTAAAAAAATTCAAATGATATATTGATTTATTAGGATTTGTTTTACAAATTTTTTTTAACAAAAATTATAATAAAAAAGGAAAAGTTTAAATTAATTATTTTTTAAAAAATAATAATAAACGAGAAAAAAAAATACTTTCAGGGAATTCGATCCCGGCAAATTCTCCGTAATTCCTATCTCGATCTCTGCAAAAATAAATAGGAAATTTTGTAGGGATGAGAAATGAAATAGGTGGTGGGGATGGAGATGGGAAGACTTCTCAAAATATTAGTATTTAAAAAAAATTATTAACCACTTGAAAAGTTATTTTAAATCATTATTATGTTATTTTAAATCATTATTATGAAATAATAGACCGTTGATCCAGTTTAATTACCATTTCAAAATGAACCAATAGATAAAAGTTTAATTACCATTTCAAATTTCAAAAGTTGAAAAAATAAATAAATAATAAATCTGAAATTATTATATGACAAATTTTCTACTACTTTTATATAAGTGGGACATTTTTACGTGAGAGATGAATAGTAAAAAAATAGTATAATTAATTAATTATTACTTGTCATATTTATTTAATTAATAATTAATTGATACTGTTATTATATTGTTAGGCTTAATAAATTTTAATTAATACCTTTATAATTAATATTTTAACTATTTAATAGAAATTTCTATTACCAATTTAATTATTTATTATTAGTATTTTGATTAACTTACACTTAATTCAATTTTTCTCTGGCTAATCTTAGTATCAGTATAATTTAATTAATATTGTAGTGTATAAATATTTATTTATCTTCACTTTAATTTATGGTTATTTTTATTCTACAACATGTGAGGATTCAAATATTTGAATTTCCCCTTTTACATAATTTATAATAGAATCATTAGTTTATTTCCTGCATATAATTAATTAAATTAAATTTCTATATAAAAAGAAAAAACCTATAAATCAAGACATTTAATTATTGAACACTCAATATCATACAATATCCAAATATAAATAGTCAAAATTTTCAATATTTAACACTTAGATCCATAATACAAAACCTGTAATCAAAATCAAAATCATTGTAAAAAAATTTAGAATGAAAAATGAATACAAAATGTATTGGAAGACAATGAGAGCTTCCAACTATGCTTTAACTCTTGTCTTTTCCTGAGTCGCGAGTGAGGCTGGAGAACGAGTCGGGCGAATTACTAGATTTAGTTGTTGCTTCTACTCTCTCAAGAGACCTCTCTCAGGATATGCCGACAAGACTGGAAGAGCTACTCGAATTACTAAATTTAGTTGTTGCTTCTACACTCTCGAGAGACCTTTCTCAGGATATGCCGATAAGATTGGAGGAGCTACTGATGACTATCCACTAATACAAATATGAATCATTCTAATTGAAGCAAAAAAGATAATATTATATCCAAAACCCAGCTCTGATTGCATTACATGGCCCTCACTCACTCCATAAGACAGCTCAAAACATGTAAAATTCTATGAACTGCTGGACAAAAGGAAACAGCACCATCATCATGATCATCACAAACTAAAGAATAAAATCAAGAACAGCAGCATTACAGTTTCAGACAAACCTGGGTTGCTGCAGGAGACGGTGGCTCAAGCAGGGGCTTCCTCTTCTTCAGCTTCGAACTCTTCGTCGGCAGTTGCATCCTGGTACTGCTGATACTCGGCGACCAGATCGTTCATGTTACTCTCAGCCTCGGTGAACTCCATTTCGTCCATTCCTTCACCGGTGTACCAATGCAAGAAGGCCTTGCGCCTGAACATGGCTGTGAACTGCTCACTAACCCTTCTGAACATCTCCTGAATTGAAGTCGAGTTACCGATGAAAGTCGACGCCATCTTCAGACCCTTGGGTGGGATGTCACACACGCTAGACTTCACGTTGTTGGGTATCCATTCGACAAAGTAAGATGAGTTCTTGTTTTGTACATTGATCATCTGCTCGTCTACTTCTTTAGTGCTCATCTTACCACGGAACATGGCTGAAGCGGTAAGGTACCGACCGTGTCGTGGATCGGCAGCGCACATCATGTTTTTGGCATCCCACATCTGCTGGGTTAACTCTGGCACTGTGAGGGATCGGTACTGCTGGGATCCTCTTGATGTTAATGGTGCAAAACCAACCATAAAGAAATGTAGACGAGGGAATGGAATAAGATTGACAGCAAGCTTTCGTAGATCAGAGTTCAATTGTCCAGGGAATCGTAGACAACAAGTAACACCACTCATGGTAGAAGAGATAAGGTGGTTCAGATCACCAACTATAATATGACAATTGAACGGTAAGAAAAAATCTGATCAATAAGTTAAAAGTTTATCTTATATTATACAATAAGAAAACTACTAAAAGATTGAACTTATTTGGAACTTGAATGATGATCGGGATTTGGAACTTGAAAACAATCATTTTTACGCTGACATGATGTCCAGTTCTCGCTTTCCTTTCCTTGTATAGGGTTACAAAATAAATCCAAATCCGATGAAGAATGCTTTTACTAAGACCTGAAGGAACTTTTGAAAGGCAACCAGCGAAGATGCACCAATATCCCTCTTTCTAGAATTATTGTTGAGACATGCTCCAAGAGAGTTAGCCCCGGCTATCAAGATCCCATAAAAGGTCACACCTGGTTACTATTCTAAATTGGAAAATATCGGGATTGCTTTTTTTTTACATGAATTGGAATCTTCCCTCAAACAAGGAGGTCTTGTCAGTGAAAAGCGGGGTAGGCTACTAATACCAAGTAAGTCAATTTCGGTATTGTCTAAATAACAATGAAGTATGAGAAAGCCTAGAAGAAAGTTTGAACTATTACTGCACGGAATAAGCTGTTATTTTCTCATAAGCAAATGTGGCAATTAGGTGGGACAGTGCGCTCTCTCTCTGAATTAAGCTTCGGTAATTGATTACATATTTTGATAGTACAGTCATGGAAAACGTATTATAATACCCATATCAGAACTTCAGATATTCAACACCATCCATTTTCAGCTTTTTATAAAAACAATGAGTATACAAAGGTCAATTTCTAGACTCAAATATGAGTTGAAGGACTTGGACACTTACATGTAGGAGTAGCAAGCTTGAGTGTTCGGAAGCAAATATCGTAGAGGGCTTCATTGTCAAGAACCATGCATTCATCAGCATTCTCGACAAGCTGATGAACAGACAAAGTGGCATTGTACGGTTCTACAACTGTGTCTGAAACCTTGGGAGAAGGAAATACAGAAAATGCCAACATCATGCGATCTGGGAACTCCTCCCTGATCTTTGAAATCAGAAGTGTTCCCATTCCAGAGCCAGTGCCTCCACCCAAAGAATGACAAACTTGGAATCCTGCACAAATAAGCACCAAAAAAGTAGCCAGCCTTAAACGCTGAAGTTTTAAAATGATGATTTTACTTAATTAGAACAGAGTTAATGGTACAAACAATCGGCACATATATACATTAAAAGAAAGATACAAGATCATTCACGGCATCAAAGTTCATAAAAACAACTCTATAGAATTACAAATTATGAAAAGGATGAATATAGGAAATTCTCCGGACCTGATAATCTTTTCAGTATGATCAGATCCAGAGAGAATAGTATCGAAAACAGAGTTAATACCATGGTTTCGTAAATTCCTTATAGTTAAATTCCGCGGGTATGGAAAACACGGTGAAATATATGATATCGTGATATCAGAAGCTCGACTGAACGCGTGTAGGCAACTAAAGAAAAGATTTACAGAAATTGAAACATTTCTCCAATTTTGAGAAGAAAGCTCAGTAAAAACAAACGAAAATTATCAGCCAGGAGATAAGATTCTTGAAACAAAATCCGAAACATCAAAGGCTAAAAGAATCTAATCCGTATGATACGAAGACAAAGGGTGGAATTACCAAAAAGAAATTAGCACCAGAACGATTCACAGTACTCAAACATAAAAATAAGTTACCACAAAAGGAACCAAATGAGAAAATTGCGCGCGAAATCGAAGATCAAGACCAACAGTTCTTGTTCGAAAAAATGAGATTACCTTGCAAGCAATCACAATTCTCAGCCTCCTTCCTAACAACATCGAGAACAGAATCGATTAGCTCAGCTCCTTCGGTGTAATGTCCCTTCGCCCAATTATTCCCAGCCCCAGACTGACCAAAAACGAAGTTGTCGGGACGGAAGATCTGGCCAAAGGTTCCGGATCTGACGGAATCCATGGTTCCAGGCTCGAGATCCATAAGAACGGCACGGGGAACATACCTACCACCACTAGCCTCATTGTAATAGACATTAATCCGCTCGAGTTGAAGCTCAGAATCGCCGCTGTATTTTCCGGTGTGGTCAATGCCATGTTCGTCGCAAATGACCTCCCAGAACTTCGCACCGATCTGATTACCACATTGGCCGCCCTGAATGTGGAGGATTTCTCTCATATTTTTCCCGGGAAACAAACGGAAAACTTGAGATCGACGGCGGGAAAATTGGGGGAATCGAAAATCGAGAGAGAGAAAGTGGGGACGGGATTTGTTACTTAACCAATGGAATCTAGAGGATGGAGGAATAAACAGGGATGTCGGGAGTATTTATACTTACTTGCTTCTTGTGCAAATATGTTAAATTTGAAGGGCTTTCTTGCAAATAAACTTTTATTTATTTATTCTTTTTTTTAATTCCAAAAAAGGAAAAGCTAAATCAAACCCAATATTCTCTCTCAAGTCTCAACCCTTCATTTTTCTCTCTCTCTCTCTCTACTTTTATTTTCTAAAAAAATTAATTAAATAAATTGGCAATTAATTTATGTTCTCATTTTTTCTAATTATAAAAATAAAATTAGCTTATTTTGTGTTTTTACTTATTTTTTTAAGTAATTCTTTCGTTTTTTTTTTCACTATTACCGTAGGTATGCATTTTTTCTATAATGTCAACTTTTCCCAACTTTTCCCTACTTGATAGTTCTATGCTGTAAGCCGTTGTTATTGTCTTTTTGCTTGCATCACATATAACACTAATTTCAATCTTTCAAATCTTACTTTCAAAACTCTCTGCCCCCGTTTTCTAAAACTTTCTTCTTGAACCGGGGCCAGAGGCTCAAGCATATGTCTCTTGGCCGTAGTCAACGCAATAACGAATTGACTTAACTCACTTGTTGCTGGATATC
This sequence comes from Cucurbita moschata, assembly GCF_002738365.1. Classification (NCBI taxonomy): domain Eukaryota; kingdom Viridiplantae; phylum Streptophyta; class Magnoliopsida; order Cucurbitales; family Cucurbitaceae; genus Cucurbita; species Cucurbita moschata. Next base: position 1,988,539 of record NW_019268560.1, on the reverse strand, counting down.
CTTATTATTCACCTTCCCAATTATTAAAAAAAAATTATAACTTTATCTCTAAATTAATGGATATAGAATGAGAATAAAAAATGTAAATTCACTTCATTCTCGTGTTTATCAAAATTAAATACGATAGTAAAATGTGGGGCTCACTCTAAATTTGACAATCTCATTCTCGTTTATTTTTTGTCTGGTTTGGTCCTCGTCCAGCTCCTCGCTTTTTTAGATGATGTGAAAATTGGTCCCCCTTTTACACTATTATTGATAAAATGGATCTCCCTACCTTTTTAAGCATAACTTTGGTATTAAATTTTTTTTAGTATAAAAATTTGAGTATGTAAATAAATTTTTTAAAAAGAGATAATTTTAATTTGGTAGAATGTTAATTAGTTTAATTGATTATAAATATAAACTAATGGTCTAATCATCATTTATTTCCATTCCAATTTAAAAGCTAATTTAACCATTATTAGTTCAAACATCTCTATTATATTTAAAATAATAATTGAATCAAAGTGTGGCAAAAATTGCAACTAACAAAAGAATCATGATATTTTTTAATTATAGGTATTTTTATTTGTGTGTACAAATAAATTCAATAATTTAAAGGTGGAAAAAGAAATAAAAGGAAAATAAAAGGGGTTTTTATAAATTATTTTTTAAAATATTTTGTGGTAGACAGTGAGTTGTAATGGAAAAAGACGTGTGATCTGAATTCCAAAAAAAAGTTATAAAAAATTAAAGAAACAAGAAAATAAAAGAAATTTTAACTGGATTTTGCTCATCTGTTAAGTCAGCTACATTGCACAATATTTAACAAAATAATAATAATAATATTCTAAAATTTTCAAGGAAAAATATCCTAAAACTTGCGAAAAAAAAAATTAATAATAATAATAATAAATAAATAAATAAATAAATAATAATAATAATAATAATAATAATAATACAGTTAATTTTTTTATTTTTTTTTTATAGAAATAGTTAATATTTTTTATTTCAAAAATACTCTCCAACTTTACCTTTCAAAAATATTTAAATATATATATATATATATATATATATATTCTAAAACTTAAAAAAAATTCAAAATATTATTACTTTTTTTTTATGTATATATATATATATAGAATGGTTAATATTAGTATTTAAACTTTTTAAAGTGTTTCAAAAATACTTTTGAGTTTTCAGGGATGTTTTCGCGAAGTTCTAGTTGGGTCTTGGACATGGTCAATCAGGATCGAGACCTAATTAATTAACCTTAGGCCTACTCCAACCTCGAACCTTTATTTCTTGACCTTCTTTCGGCCTCCAACCTATTTGGATAGGTCCAAGTGTTGTTACAATTATAGGGTTGTAATTATCCATCCTATTGACCCATTTGGGGAAAAGTAAATTTGAATAAAAAGGCCATGCCTGTTTGTACATGGAATTGTTCACCATCAAGACCAGCCTAAGATTTATTCATGCATCTAGTAGTACACTCCTCGATTGGTTAGAATAAATAAAGCAACAGAAGTTTTGTTGATATGCAGGATGATTAGGGGCTAGGGCAGACCAGCAGAGGGGTTGACTCTCAAACCTAGCTTTCTTCAAAACTCTTCAAGTTCTTTCCTATCATTAGGCTTCTTTTTGAAGCTATGACCCACCAAATATTGGAGAAGACGTTTTGGGGTTGTGAGATCCTATGTCGGTTGGAGAGGGGAATAAAGCATTCTTTATAAGGGTGTGAAAACCTCTCCCTAGCAATCGCGTTTTAAAAACTATGAGGGGAAGTCTAAAAGGAAAAGCCCGAAGAGGACAATATCTGCTAGTGGTGAGCTTGAGCCGTTATAGGGACCCACAACAAGCGAGCAAGAGTTTCACCAACTTCTTGAAGAAAATGAAATGTTTGGATTCATCTTCTAAACTTTATCAGTCTACTCTTGAATCAAATGTAACTTCATATACTCTAGAGTAGAGATTCATACCAAGAAGGGAAATATTTGGGCTCATCATCATCATCTTCTGCTGCAAAATTCCAGGTCTTTGTCTCAATTGCTCCCTAAAGGAACTTTCTTGGTTGTTGAAGACTATTGTCTCTCTCAAGCTTCCACCATTGGGAAGTAGACAGCTACCCCACCAAACTGAGTGGGAAGAATTGTTCAATGATCAGTCGAAAGTAAAGGACGGTGAAAAAGAAACTATCACTTCAAAAAAAAATTTAAGAAAGAAACATAAAACTTTTATCAAGCGTGCACCTTTTAAATGACCAATTGTGCTTCTCCACTATTCATGCGAAGGAAGCAACCCCCCTAGAGAAAAAAATATATATTTGGCACAATCAGAATTCAGAAGAACTATGTTGGTAAAGCAAAAATCAGAGTCAACTAACTTAAATACATCAATTAGGAGAACATTAACTATAGCATTGGAGATTGAACTGGGAAGATTACGGGATGTAGATTCTGTAGGATCTAACCTTCTATCATTCGACAGATTCAGATTCTGAGAGCTTAGATGACAAAGGCAAATTGTTGGACTCGAAAACGTTTCATATCTGCGAACCATGAGCATCCAATCTGCAGCCAGACATGGTTTTCAATCTCTTCAGACTGTTATATAGAGAATATAGGGTGAAAAGATAAGACGAGAAAGTCCTGAACAAGTGGCTTCTGTTCCTAAAGTTTCTCGGGTTAGAGATTAAAACCTTGCCGAGTCGTTGAAGATAATCATGGTTGGTCGTCACTCCCTGCTGTTCATGCCAAGTTCAGGAAATCACCCGCCTCCATTGAGTTAAAAAATTAAAATAAGTTCTACAAAAATCATAATAAAGAAGAGAGAAAGAAAGAAACCTTCAGGGACAAATATATTTCAGCAGATATTGCATAATTTTCAAATGCCGAATTAAAAGAAAAAACTGCACCTCAAAATTGGTCAAGTTAAATACCTTTAACAAACTCCTAATTATATAACACAACAACATTACCATATCATATACCCAAAAGCATTCAGTTTACAAGTGAGTAAAAAATTAAGACGTTTCTAAGAAAGGTTCGTTTTAGTTGTGCGTTAAGATTCAAATATCAAATAAGTATTATACGACACATGTTAAGTCAGTTCCAGTTGCTGAACTCATCTGGCGTTTATAACAAGCTACCCCATAAGCATATGGCTTTTTTTAATGTTGTAAATCCACCTAATTTTCTTCTCTTGAGAAAAAGGTGTTAACTGTTAAGTCCAGATGATTACAGGATATTCAAGTAGTCCTATCGATTAAAATGGCTAAAGGTAACAACTTCTCATTCAACAGTAGAAAACAAAAGGTCCTAATCATGTAAAGAGATTTGAATCATTTGACGTAGGTCGATCATTACTCCAACTGGGCACACTTAATGCCGTAAACCAAATTTGTTATTTCAAAAGCTGGATATATGTTCATAAGTAAGGAAAGTTACAAGTAAAACAACTTAACCGTCTTTGCACCTACTGTCAAAGAAAAAGGGAAAAAATGAACTGCCATAACACAGGTTGAATCTCTTATTGCATAAAGATCAGAAACCGACAGCAGTAATCAATAGTCAAAATATAAAATGTTCGACAAGGATGAAGGCTTCAGCAGTTATACCTTTTTAGTGTTGGAGAGAATGTTAGAATAAACTCCGAAAATCGCAACTGTACCGTCATTTTGAAAATTTGGACTTCCTTCTACATACAAACTCAGCCCACAGAAGCAGCCACATTAGTATATTCTTAGGAGCAGGATGTATCACCAAATAGATAATATTCTAGATGACCATTCAATAATTTATGGTGTTCTTCAGAAATATTCACAGCTTTGAGGCGTTTATAAACCAATGTTTAACAACCCAGTTTGTCAGGCAATAATCCCAAACCCTTCATCTCAACTAATAAATGGCTGACAGGATAAAAGTTGTATGATGAACTATAAATGGCATTGCATAACCTAAAGAAATTATTCCAGCTAATTTCTATTCCCAAATCAATCATTTCTTGTAGCATCTGTTTCACTGATTCAAAATCTTTTTCTTTGCAGAAACTGGAGAGCATTACATTGCACATATCCCCATTTGGATTTATACCAGCTTCCTTCATGTAGTTATATAATTTACAAGCCTCTGTACCTCTACCAACCATAAGGAGCCCACGAATGGCAACAGAATATGATACAGCATCTAAAGAACTTTTCTCCAATAATTTTTTTCTGAATACTCTAATGGCTGAATGACATTTACCAGCTTTTATAAGTCCATTTATAATTACAGTGTGAATATGAGCATCAACTCCCGTATAGTTCAAGAGAATACCATTGTACAGATTAACTGCTTCATCAATTCTTTTTGCTTGACAAAGACCAGTTAGTACTCCAAGAACACTATACTTATCTGGCATTAAACCTTTATCCAACATCTCATCATATAGTTCTAAGGCAAGCGAAGGAAATCCAGCCTTGCCGAGATAACTAAGCAGAGAGTTACATGCCACCAAGTCAACTTCTACAAAAAATCCATCAACTAACTTGGGTAGAAGGAAAACCCTTTTGGATAAACATATGGTATTCAACAATGAACTGAAGGTATAACAGTCGGGCAGTATATTTTGTTTATCCATACTAAGGAAAATACAGAGAGCTTCATCGTATCTCCCAATCTTAGCAAGACCATCAATCAATACATTGTAAAGAACCCGATCGGGGGAAAGCCCTTCCAATTCAATAATACTTAAAACATCAAATGCATCACTAACCAGTTGTGCATCCATATATCCCTTAATCAGAGTAGTATATGTCACGATGTTCGGAGAACAGCCAGATATTTCCATCTTCTTCACTAAAGAAGAAGCATCAGCAGTTCTGTGCAATCGACGGAATCCATCAATCATTATAGTCCAAATGTTTACAGACATGGATATTCCAATAGTTGTCATTATACCCAAAACTTGATATGCTTCTACCAGCCTACCCAATTTGCATAAATCATTCAAAACCACTTCAAATGTCCCAGGATTAGGATAATACCCCATTCTCAACATACATCTAAAAGCATCTCTAATGCCTATCAAATCTCTTATTTTGGATAAATTACACAATACAATGTTAAATGTCAAGAAATTAGGTAGCAAGGTCTCTTTAAAGACCTCCAAAGCAACATCAGCACGTCCAACCTTGAACAACACATCCATAATCACATTACGTGCAAACGTGTTGGGTGTAAATCCACAGCGATCCATATGGTCAAATGCTTCAAAAACCAACTCGTACATTCCTCCACGCCAATAAATCCTCAAAAGAAGCAAAAACGTTTGTGCCTTAGTTACAATGCCAACACTCTCCAATGCCCCAAGAATCCCACTCACAGTTTCATATCGTTCCATGAGACGGGAAACCACACCCACCATGTATTCAAACGCCGTGGTGTTGTGGAAGAAATTGGGCTGTTTAGCACACCACATGAAAAAGCTCAAAGTGACTAAATCAGAAGAACAATTCAACAGAGTGGTGTGCACAAGCTCATTAGTGAGAATCACTTGCCTGTTCTCTGAAAATTTCTGCTCAATGTCTTGGTTTAGTTGGTTGTGGAGGTTTTTGGTTAAATTTATAAGTGGGGCCAAACATTTACGGTGCGGCTGATGAGCAAATGTTCTGAGGATTTGACGAGGTGCTATTCGGAAGATATTACAGCCATGTCCCCATATCATTGCCAAAGAAGTTCAACTTTCTTGAGTACCAACGCAACATGAGAAAACTGAGCTATGTTGATGGAAGCTCGAGAGCAGAAAAATTTACTCCTGCTTAGAACCCCTGAATTTCAAAAGATTTCAAATCAGACATATTTGGATGCAAAAAAAAAAAAAAAAAAAGCATAAACAAAAAGAAGAAGAGAAGTGAAATCAGATGCAATTTGAAATCTTGTTCTTTTCAAAAGAAAAAAAAAATCCGAACATTTCGCTAGGATTTTAAACTTCAAAAGAAAAAGTATTTTTCCAATTTCATCCCATAAGAGTTTTCTTTGTATACATTTAAATTTTCGCCTCCCTACGTCAGTTCATGAGCATGTCCATTGATAGTTTTTTCTATATTCATCTGGACTGGTTGAACAATGAATGAATAAGAAATCAAAAAAAAAAAAAAATCACGTTCTTCTCTGTAAATCAACAAAACAAAATAAATAAATAACCTTCGGTATCTGAAAAATGAGCGCCGATGCAGTTGAGTGTCGGCGCAATCTCACCAACGGCGTGGTTTAGGTGCTGAACCACTATTTATATTTCTGAGGATTAGAAAAGAACAACAACGATAAGTAACTCTGATCACACGGAGAGGCAATAGGGTGTAAGAAGGAGGGAGCGGCAGCGAGTTCATCGGGACGCTGAGACTGCAGCGAGCAGCGGCAGCGGGGGGAGGGGTTGCAGTGGCTGGTAATTGAACGGAAGGGGTTTGGCTGAAGATGAAATAGGGTTTAGAAAGAAGGTTTAGCTAGGAAGGTTAACCAAATTAATAAAGAAAAATTAATCGTCAACAATTAAGTGATTTAACTTTCAATCTTGGCTTAAAAAAAACATAATTAATCTGTTAATTTTATTAAAAATTAAAATGAAGCACGTAAACAAGGGGTGTACATTCAACCCGACAACCTGGACCAATTCAACCCGAACTATAAGGATTGGGTTGGGTTGGATAAACATTTTAGATAGGATTGGGTTGAACCCGAATGAAATCTGTTTCGGATTCGTGAGCAAAATATATTAAGAATTTTTTTTTGGGCAATTTGAAAATATTCACGCGTAATTTTATTTTTTAATTTTTTTATATTAAAAATCATTTTTATTATTTATTTAATTTCATGATCTATCCTTAAATTTGTGTTACTTTAACCGATTCTAAAAAAAATGTCGTTGTTTTTAATTTTATAACAACGTTCAACTGTTAATATGTTACAAGTTTTTTTATTACATTTATTATTTATTGTTGTTAATAATTATAAATTGAATTGAGTTTGTGGGTGAACTTTTAATATATTTTATATAAGATTGTATCCGAATAATTATTAAAAAAAAAAATTGACAACCAACCTGAGTTGGGTTGGGTTACCAATCCAACCCACCCGAACTTTTGGGATGGGTCAAAAAAATCTCCCAACCCGACTCAACTCGGACCATGTACACCCTAATTTTTGTAATACGACCCGACCCAAGGTGTTTATGTTAGTTTAAAAACATAAAGATGGTTTTAATACTTAATAAAAAATAATAAATATATTTAATATATAATATAATAAATATTAATTAAATATTTCAATTTTTTTCAACTAAATTATCCAAAATTTCAAAAATCGAGAAATTACAAGATCTCACGTTAAAAATTAATTAATTAATTTTTATTCATTAACTATATATTAATCTAATATAATCCTAGAGTTGTATTCCAATACATTATAAAACAAGTTTTGTCATGAATGTACTAATTACAAACGAGTACAAACAAGTTGGTTGTAGTTACAAACGGGTCACCGTCAAGTATCACCAACACTAATGAATAATTTATTTATGAGCAATTATAAATTAATTCTCGACGAGAAAGTGGACCCCATTGTTCAAGTCACGGTATCAACACTTGAACCACTTGTCTATTTATCCAATATACGAAGAAGTATATTGCATGTTGTGAATTTATGTTCCTAACTCACTGTCTTGTCGGGTCTCAAAAAAATGGTAGCCATATCAATTCAACAACATAAGTCATAATAAAGCAAAAGACACGTCTCTTAAAACAAGAGCTTATCACTCACTTGTGATTAAAATCGAGTCACATGTGATCGTCATGTCATATATATATATATATATTAATTAAATTAAATATTTCATGATTCAATCTTATGCCGATTCATTGTATCAATAGTGTTATTAAAATAAGACACTCAACTTTATCCATATGGTATAGACCATTTCGATTAAGATTCAAACATAATATTATTTTACGATAATCACCTTTTATTTAATAGTATACTAATAATCTTTGAATTTTCGCATAAAAAAAATCAAACTGTAAATAAAATAATTATTTACGACATTTTAGGGATAAATAGGAACAATATAAATCACAATTTTATGTCTAATTAAATTTATTCAATTAATTTGAATTAAATTGTATTTAATAGATTTCTCAATTTTAAAAAAATTCGAAACTATATAAACTAAAATTTTAATTTTAAAAACTTATGAACTAATTTTTTAATAAGAGAATTAATATCGTAAATGATGCAAGTCTGTATCCTCTTCGTGCCTAAGTGGGTTCTTCCAGTCTACGAAACTTGCTCTTAGGACAACACATTTATGTTAACGAGACACAATTAATTGTTGACAAGATCTTTCACAAATACAGACAAAAATTCATTCGTAATTTTTTATTTCACATCACATCTTAGACAAGATTCTAACGTGCAGTACAACTACGATAATGAAATTTGGCTTGAAGATCATCCTCCAACAAAAATAACTTAATCAACATGAATTAAATAAATACATAAATTAAATAAAATTTAATAAACATATAAATTATGTACGAATCAAATTTGTAAATATAGCTCAAATAATTTTGACTATTAATAATCCTATAAGCACAACTGGTCAAATCCTTCATTTACCTTATATAATAATAATAATAATAATAATAATAATACACCATATAAATTTATATATTTTTTCAGCAATAATAGAAACTCTATAATGATATATTTATTTTACGTATTTATTTCAATACAATTTTCAATATTTCACTTACAATTTTTAAAAAAATAATGAAAGGTCTAAGTTGTAAAAATAATTAAAATTTAAAACTATTGATACCTACTCCGCTATTTTTTAAAAATGTTTTTACTTTAATTAATTATATTTTTGTAGCCTTTTAAAATATAGGTAGCCTTTTCATTTCTAGATTGTTCGAAAATAATAATTTATTGAGTATAAAGTGAATTTTACTTTTATTATAATTTAAAATGAATTATGAATTATTAATTATTAAAGTTTAGGATAAACATGTATATATTAAAAAAAATAAAAAGAAAATTATATTATATATTAAATTTGGGAATGTTTTCGTGTAATTTTCTTTTTAAATTCGATAAAATAAATAAATTTCCATATATTTTTTTGTTGATCTTAAGTCGGTTATGTTAAATAAATTTTTTAAATATGGAAATGAAAATATTTTTTAATAAAAGAAATAAATATAATGGACACCGTGGTGCCAAAATATTAGATATGGATACCGATGATTCTCCATTTGAAAGAAAAGTCCAAATTTTCCTTATTGTCAGTAATTCGGTAAAGACAATTTCTTGAATTCTTTGCAGTCGCTGTTCTTCTTGCCGTTTCTTGCTCTACTGTTTTGGAATTTCTTTATCGATTTCTCGCCGATTCGTCGTTGAATTGCAATTCCTCTAGACGGAATTCCAATTTTCAGGTTTTTGTTGTTGAATCATGCCGCTTCTTCCATGGAAATCCACAAGGAGTTCTCGGATCTCTCAAATCGTTGCTGATCTTCAGTCGCCGAAGCGTGGTGGTTCGCTTGTTGTGGAGACTGGATTTCCGACCTCTCTTGTTGATCTATTCGTCAAGCATCGTGATCGATTGAGGAAGCCGTCGGCGAGAAGGAAGTCGAAGGATAAGAGATCGAAGAATGAATTTAGCGACTCAATCGTTCAACCGTCTTCTCAATCGCATCCTCCGGAAATCGATTGTTCTGACGCTGGAGGCGGTTGCGTCCAGCGCGAAAACCTAGAAATGGAGGATTTGAAAGTCTTGGATGAACCGCGAGAATGTCGCGATCGTGGATGTGAATTGGTGCGGAATCGGACTGAGACGTGCGTTGTCGGTGGCGATGCGGCGGGCAGGAACGGCGTCGTTTTGTTTGTGTTGAAAATGTTTGTGGTTGCGGTTGTGGTTTTGGCACTGAGTGCCAAGAAGCTTGTGGTTGGAACTACTCTCTCTGCTTTTCTACTTTTGCTTCTGGAATTTGTCGGTAAGCGTTCGGTTCGCTTCTTGAAACCGTGCACTCATGGCGAGACTGCTCTGAGATCCTTGATTCGAAAGGTATTGAAGCATCTCTGGATTGGAAAGGATGATCTAGTGATTCAAGAGTCGAGAAATTACGGAGGAGATTCCGTTCCGAAAGTTTCGCTCGATGCTTTTCCGAACGAATCGATTGACTCACCGGAGTTCAGTTCCTCAATCGAAGAAATCCGACTCGTGGAACCGGAGGTCGATGCCTGTGAAACACCTAGGGGAATTGAAGATGAAAAGAGCCGTCTCGGTTTTCTTGGAGATGAGAAGGAAAACAAAGATCGATTGGAAGTTCAAGTGTGCGAAAATGAACGTGGAACGCGAGGAAAACGCAACCGGAGTATGTTTAGGAAACTCGTACGAAAGAAATCAGTTAAGCAAGCGATCGAGAAGAAGAACAACACAGAGGAGAAGGAGTTCAGAAATGACAGATTGGACAAGGCGTCGATTGAAGAACAGGTAAATAAAGAAGACGATGAAAACCTAGAAGAAGAACAAGAACAAGAACAAGAACGCGATCTAGAAATCCGAACCATTTTTTGCGAAGAGGATCAAGATAGCAGAAAACCTCCTGATTTCGATGAGCAATGGCAGGCAATGGAAGTCAGAGAGTCGTGTGAAATTCAGGGAATAAAAAAGAAAGGAAGATTAAGTTACCTAATTCTGGTTCTGGTTGTTCTTGCTGGGCTGTTCGGAGGCCGGTTTCTGGCGGTGGTGCTGACGACCGCATGCTGTTTCATGATCAAATTGAAGGAATTTATATGGAGAATGTCTATGAATCCGCCATTGAAGACCAATTGCTAGAAACTGTGGTAAGAAAGAACGTCCTCATCTTTCATCTCTTCTGATACACAGATGGAGAAGGTCTCTGAATCCGCCATTGAAGACCCCAATTGCTAGAAAAATGTGGTAAGAAAGAACATCCTCATCTTTCATCTCTTCTGATACACAAATGGAGAAGGTCTCTGAATCCGCCATTGAAGATCAATTGCTAGAAAAATGTGGTAAGAAACAACATCCTCATCTTTCATCTCTTCTGAAACACAAATGTTGGTGTTTGTTAGCCCAAAATAGTTTAGTTCAAAATGGAAATGATTCCCCCATGGAATTTGAAAAATTCAACTGGGTTTTTTGTACCAAAATCTCCAAAATTACAAACAGTTTTTAGTACTCACTTCTCGATCAAATGCTCTATCTTTGGATGATACCCTTTTCACCCATCGTCTTTAACTTTGTGTTGAGATTAGGAGCATAGATTTTATGTTGGTGTCGTAAAAAAATATCTCCCATCTTCCACAAACTAAAATAATATTCTTAACCTAATCAGTTACTTATTTATTTTTAATGAAAATAGTTAATATTTTTGTTTAAAAATAGTAATCATTAAATTTTTAATAGTATTTCATTAATAACTTTCTAAGTTTAAAAATATATTTACCATTAATACCATTTTAAAAAAATGTTTATGAAATTTTAAGGGTAAAAAATAGTTTAACAGTACGAGTATTAAAGTAATTTTTGGAAACTAAATAATATATATATATTTTTTAAAGTTTTAAAAGTTTAATGAAATACTAAATAAAGTTAATTAACATTGTTTAAAAAGGTATTTTTTTAGATTTTTTAAATGTTATTATTGAATTTTTTTAAAAGTTTAATGAATATAATAATATTCAACATATTTTTTTGGAAAAAAAGAGCTTTTTTAATGGAAACATGAGATAAAAGCTTTTTCATTTTTAGAATTAAAAGGAGAATAAAAATTATTTTTTTAAAAAGAGAGGACTGCGAAATTTCAATATTAAATTTCAAACACGTAAATATTTTAAAGTACAAAAAAAACTTAAATTCATTATTTTATATATTGATAACCGTCATCTTACGGTGTAAACTTTCAAAAAACAACTTTAGAAATCGTAACAATTTAATCACTCCGTTAAAAATATCGTTACCTTGCCGTTTGTGTTCCTGATTTTTACTCCAGCAACCGGAAATCGTTGACCTGGCAGACACGACGCCATCAGACACGATTTTACCGGAAATTCCACAGGCGGAGGCTTCCGGTGCGTCGGGGTTCGCACTGTCATCATACGAATCTCGAGGTACGTCGGGGTTCGCAGCCAGGTCGCTGAAGACATCGCCGAATTTGATGGCTTCCTGTTGCTGCTCGTCGTCGTTCCGTCGAGCTGGCTTCTCCTAATTTATCCAACGCAGAATCAAAAGGTAGGGAGGTTTCTTTCTGCAACGGCGTGTGGATAGGTCTGTTGAAGAAGTGCCTAATTTGGTTCAAACCATCGATTTGGAAGGTAATTTCGTACCTAAAGATATCTCTCCAATGAGGTCAACAGTTTCCGGTCACCGGGATACGAACGGCGACGTTTACAGAGCTAAATTGGTACCATTTGCAGAGCAGAAGGATATTTGAGGATGGGTGTTAAGTCCTAGAGGTGTGTGCTAATGATAACAGACTGGCATCCTCAGATTCCACGACGCAAATCAGCTGGCCGTTTTCGTCGGATTCTTGTTCCAACGGACGGTCCAGATCTCTTCCCCTATTAAGGTAACTTTTCTGCTCCTTTTTGGGCCGTCCCATCACACACCGCTACTCATTCCAAAAAAAAAAAAAAAAAAAAGAAACGGAGTAGACTCCCTCACATTCCTTCCGCGGTGGCCACCGTCGCGGTGGTTTTCACTAGCTAGGAACATCGCCGCCGCCCCTTCTGCCGAACCCACATTTCCATTTTCCGGTTTGTGAATGTTTTCTCAAGTTTTTTTTGTTTTGTCTGCTTCTCTTAGCTCCGTATGGCTGTTCTTGTTGTTCTTGTTCTTGTTCTTGTTTGTAGATCATTGGTTCGAGGGATGTTTTCTTCTTTCGATTTTGATTTGTTTGTGGGGTGGCGCTTTAGAATCTTCTTGTTTTTCGTTTTCATTTTGAGTGGATTTTGGTGTTGGAGAATGGAGTTCATGTGGAAGTTCTTCAGATTTATGTTTGAATTCTGGGAAAACCTGAGATTTCCCCTGCTGGATTGATGTGGGTTTTCGTTTTCTTGGCTTAATTGTGTTCTTTTTCCCCTTTCTTGATTGAAATTTGAAAAGACAAAGGCAAGAAACTGAGACTGTGGCTTTTGATACTCAAATACGAAGAACAACAACAACATGGATGTAATAGAATAGACATTATCAGACTGCTGTTCTTCAGTGATATTAAATTGTACAATGTCTCAGTTTCAGCTACTCCATTTAATCGTATCTATTATCTGCTGCTAAATCCACACCAAGATGGTCGCTCATGGATTCACCGTCGATTTGAATAAGCCGCTCGTATTCCAGGTAACGTTACACTCGAACAAAAAAGACCTTTTGAATCAATCTGGTTCAGAATTTTGATAGAATTGACAATGAAACTTTCTGTGTCATAGATGTTTCTTAACTTGTCTGGTTGTGTAAAATGGTGTGCAAACTTTCTCCAATTATCTTTCTCAGGTAGGCCATCTTGGGGAAGATTATCAGGAATGGGTTCATCAGCCCATCGTCAGCAAAGAAGGGCCTCGATTTTTCAAGAGCGATTTCTGGGAGGTATTGAAGATCTTCAAATTCAAGAACTCGTCGAGATTAAGTCTAGATGATTAATAAAGTTTCTTTTTAACAAAACAGTTCTTGACTCGCACGGCGTGGTGGGCGATTCCTACCATTTGGCTACCGGTCGTTTGCTGGTTCATATCAATGTCTTACAGGATGGGCCATACTCCTTCAGAATTATCTTTGATGGTGGTATTTGGAATTTTTGTATGGACATTACTCGAATACACTCTTCATCGGTTTCTTTTCCATATCAAGACCTCGAGCTATTGGTTAGTAACCGAAACACTGCCTAGAAATGCTTGCAGACATAAATTTTTCGTGTTCTTCGAACATTCTTTTTTGTTTTCGTTTTCGTTTTCAAACCATTTTGGAACTGGATGATTAGGGGAAACACCATACACTATCTTCTTCATGGTTGCCACCACAAACACCCTATGGATAGCTTACGACTCGTTTTCCCTCCTGCTGCAACGGCTATTCTTCTCTTTCCAGTATGTCGATTTCTTTCAATTGTTCTTCAGTATGTTAAATGAGATTATGTTTGCAATGTTCATTGTTCAGCGTTTCCTTGTCGAAATTTACGCGGTTTGGCAAGTTTCTTTCGTTGTGATCCTAATTATTTGCTCATGACTTGCCAGTTCTGGAATTTGATCAAGCTTTTTGCTACCCCATCTACCACACCTGCTTTGGTTGGAGGTGGGTTGCTGGGCTATGTGATGTATGATGTTACCCATCACTACCTTCATCACGGGCAGCCATCTGGACAAATGGCACGAAACCTTAAGGTTAGTATGGAGTTTGCTTACGCTATACGTAAAATTTTATCGTCGTCTGGGAATTACGCGTGCTTTTATATGAGAACGCGTTATATGAGAATACCTTTCTCAAAATAGAGTAGAGGAGTCCTCCCGTGGTATCGAAAAGTTTGAAGTGGGATGTGGAATGTGATCGGTGATGGAATGTGGTTATAGAATCTGCATCACATGATAATCCGATGTGAAAACTCTCTATCATTGGCGCCCGATTCCTCAAAAGCCAACCAACCACCTTTCGATTCATCCAAATTACTTTCAGTTTTCACGTTTAAAAGTCAAATCCAATTGGCTAGGACAATTAAACTCGCACTGTAACAGCCCAAGCCCACCGCTAGTGGATATTGTCCTCTTTCGACTTTCCCTTTTAGGCTTTCCCTCAAAGTTTTAAAACGTGTCTGTCAGGGAGAGGTTTCCACACCCTTATACGGAATGCTTTGTTCCTTTCTCCAACTAATGTGGAATCTCACAATCCGCCCCTGTAGGGGCGCAGTGTTCTTACTGGCACAGTGCTCAGTATCTGACTCTGATACCATTTGTAACAGCCCAAACCCACCGTCAGTAGATATTGTCCTCTTTGAGCTTCCCCTCAAAGTTTGAAAATGCGTCTGCTAGGGAGAGGTCTCCACACCCTTATACAGAATGCTTCGTTCCCCTCTCCAACTGATGTAGGATCTCACAATCCACCCCCTTGGAGGCCCAGCGTCCTTGCTACACACTGCCCTGTGTCTCGCTCTGATACCATTTGTAACCGCCCAAGCCTACCACTAGCAGATATTGTCCTCTTTGAGCTTTCCCATCTGGGCTTCCCCTCAAAATCGCGTCTGCCAAGAAGAGATGTCCACACCCTTATACGTAATGCTTCGTTCCCCTCTCCAGCTGATGTGGGATCTCACACGCACTCTTCTATATGTAGTTTTTGTATGACAATAAATGTTATATCGGTATTTATACGAGTAACACGTATACGCACATTTGGAAATAACCCTACAATAATCTGCAAAAATGGCTTGATTTGTTGTACAGAAATACCACTTGAGCCATCACTTCAGGATCCAAACTCTAGGCTTTGGAATTACTTCATCACTATGGGACAGAGTGTTTGGAACATTTCCTCCACCTTCAAAAGTAGCTGAGAAAACAAGATGATCCACTTCTGCAGGTCTTAGTTTATCAGTAAATATAGCTTATGACTGCAACTTACTCTTAACTCTTTCTCAAAATTATTCTTTGTTCTTGTGCCTATTTACTGCTTAACTCTCTGTTCATGTCGTGTGGCGTTGTCGTCGGGATGGTGCGAAACTGCCGAGTCTCATCTTTCCAGTGCCTTGGATTGTATTCTATCCTGCCATGATAGCTCTGTGTAACATGGATCAATATGTTCTAATATATAGTATAGTTTTCCTATGGTAATTTTTATGTGTTCTTTGCTATGAAAAAGTCGATCGGTTTGACTCTTGGTTGTGAGATGTGTATAAGTCGATCAAAACGCTTAATATGCTATTATAACGGTCGTTGAAAAAATTTATTTTGTTTTAGGTATCTTACGAATAATGAAATGTATTGAACAAAGGAGGTGTACGTCGGTTGATCGACGTCGTTTTAGGCTAAAATCGATATTGACAATTGGCTTGTTGGTTTGCATTAGTGTCGGTTGATCGTTTTGGCCTCGAACATTGTGGATAGTACATTAATTACTATGAAGGAAAAGTATTATTACTAAAATGTCAAACATGACTAGAAAGCATCCGGGTCTATGCTTGCTAATCGAAGAAGCCATAGAGAGCTATTCCACCGAACACGGGAATGAAGATTGCTGATTGAAATGTGTGTAAATGAGTACAAATGCACGCTATCAACAAGTAAAAATTCCGAAAAATTACATTTTTTTTATTTTTGTGTATTTAGATTTTGAATTAAAAAAATTTAAAAGGTATAATTATATGTAAAAAAAGCAATGACTTTAAAAATATATTTTTCATGTTATGAATACAATTTTTTTTTTTTTGTAAAAAAAAAAAAATACATAATATAATATATTACTAGCTATATTACACAATAAAATAATAATTATACTATATTTTTAATGTATAATAAATAAAATTTTATTTCCGATATATTATAAAATTAAATTGAAATCCAATTTCTGAACGGGGTTTATACTATGAAATTACTATTTTATCCCTGAAGAGAAACCCTGATTTCCATGTCTTCTTTCTCCACTCTCGGCCCACGGCTTACTCTACCAATGCTGAAACCGTGGCCACGATGACCGCTCCTGATTACCGGGCGACGGCGACGGTGACGGGAACTTCAGAAAACGGCGAGTACCAGAGACGACATTGATCCTTATGCATGGTGAGAATGGAAGAGCAAGGTGGCTGTGGTGCCAGCAGAACTAGAGCAGAGGAAAGGGGAAACTGATGGTGAGTACATTAAGCGGCTTTAAACATTTGCAGAGAAGCAATGCACCGAGATTAGGTAAAAGATTGATATGATGCTTATATTCTTTGTCACTAATTCTTAAATAATCAATAAATTTGGAATGCTTCTGTAGGATACTACTATTGCTAGTCTGTTTTTGTCGAACCTTTAGGAACAGAACTTATATAAACTAAGGAAGCATTAGTGGCTTACTGTGTGTTATTACTATCTGTGTTTGAGCGAAATTTCGGGATCAAATTTTTAGTAGCTGTTTTTAGATGCGAGTGAAAATTTGTCTCCCTCCATTTTCCGGCAAGTTAGAATTTGCTAACAAATTGTCGTGTGTAGACTAAGTTCTAGATCTACATGCTCTTTGCATATTTTGATATCTGCAAAAGCAAGTATAATTTAATCTTCGTATTTCACAATATGTAGACTGAAATATGAATGTACATGTAATCCGATCCCTCTACCTTCTCCATTTCTGTAACTTTTTTGGTATAAATGCATCTTTGGCTGAGGAACTCTCTAAAGCTGGAGGGAGCGAGAAAAGAATATGTAAAATGGGATTTGCCTTGCATTTTTTTTTTCTTTTCATCTTCTGTGCTTTAATGGAAGTCATTTGAACCTTTGAACCTGTTTTATTTATTTATTTATTTATGTTATTGTTAGTAGCTAAATTTTTGCCTTGTGAAAAGTGAGGAAAAAAAAAATTGTACAATGAGGATTTGTCTTGATCCTTTTATTTCGTTTGATCTTTCTTGCTTTGTATTGTGTTATTTGAAACATTTCATTGTTTTTTATTGCCTTTGAACTTCTGTTTTGATGGTTAGTAGATAGATTTTGGTCTAACTTGAGGTTGTGAGGAAAAAAAGAAAAAAAAGAAGAAAAAGAAAAAAAGAAAAGCAGAATGTAAAATGGGATTTTGCCTTGTTTTTTCTTTGTTCTTTTGATCTTTCTTACTTTATTTGAAGTCATTTCAAACACATCATTTGTTATTAAGTGCCTTTGAACTTGTTTTTTTGATGGTTAAATAGATTTTGGCCTTATGAGAAGCTGCTAGAAAAAAACAGAATGTAAAATAGAAAATTTTCTTGCATATAGATATACATTTCTTTTGATCTTTCTTGCTTTATTTGAAGTCATTTGGAATGTCTCATTGTTATTGAATGCCTCTGAACATCTCGTTGGTCCTTTGCTTCATCTCTCCACATCCATTTTGGATTACCAGGACACATTAATCGTTGTTTAAAGTGGTCAATTTTGAAGTCCCGTTAGGTGGTTCTTGTGAAGCAGTTTCTTTTTGAATCATCGTTGATTGGTAGTGACTTGCTAGTGTCTTTCCCCCTTTTTTATGGAAACAAACTTCTTCATATAGCAAAATTCATTATTGTTTGTGGTCAATTTTTTGACATTTATGTTAGATATATTTGTTTAAAACTTTGTGTCTATGAGATTTGTAGGATATTTTTCATTAATCTTTATGTTTTAAGCAAGGTTGGGCATATTTGTTTTGAAACTTTGTGTCCATAAGATTTGTAGGATATTTTACGGGGAGTGGTTTTGTATTGACTTCAAGGTGTTGCTACGAGTAAAGATACAGCAACTAGTTTTAAGGTGGTCTAATTCCTAATCCAAAAATTCCAGCCACTTAAAATTAAGATATGTTTTTTATTTATTTATTTATTATTTTTTTATTTTGCACTTTCTCACAGCGAGAAAGGTTTGAACAAGATTCTAACACTGTAAAATTAATTGGTGGAATTTTCTTGCATTTTGTGGTGAGAAAAAGGAAGCCATTATGTTAGCCATTGTAAAACGTTGTAAGAAAAGATATTGCACAAAAAAAAAAAAATATTAATATTGCAAATCAAACTGCATAGAGATGAGAGCATTGTTTTCAAACTGCAAGGCACACTCTAAGACGAAAAGCTTCTTAATTGCCTTAGAGTGAGTGGCGACAAAAAGGAGATGTGGTGTTGTGTCTGAAGGAACTTATCATAGAGTAAGACAAGGTTGAGCTTGATTGAAGTTGTTCGCCCTGGCCTGAGTGTTTGAGCTGGCCTCAACATTACCAAAATGTAAGTAAAAGAGAACCTAATCTAACCCAAAATCTATAATAAAAATGTAAAACCTTATGTATAGACAAGAAAGAAAAAGAGCACTCGAAATATAACAAAAATACAAGTAAAATATAACAAAAATGTAAGTAAAATAGAACCTAATCTAATTCAACTATGGAATGAAAGTAAGAAAACCTAAAATATACAACAATGTAAAACCTTACCTATTGACGAGAGGATACTTGATTGAAACTAGCGAGATGGGAGAGTGAAATGAAAAAATCCAGTTTTTGAACAGAATGAGGGTTTTTACTTGAAAGCGGAAAAATAGGGCAAAATAGAACTTTCATAAGGTCAAAAAATCCTGTTACACAACAACATAACTATCTTAAATCTCTTTAGCCACTCTATTTTCCTAGAAGCTAATGCAAATTTGTTGTTCAATTTTGCTTGCTTTATTTATAACTGCAGAGAACAATTTTTAACCGACTACCATGCCTTCTGCGTAGATGATCTGAGATGGAGTGGAGAATGTTGCGCTGGAGAGGAGAAAGTTGATGGCAGTACTTCCTCAACTAAAGTTTTATTCAAAAACTTGAAACTACCATGTGTGAAGAACTTGTTTTATAGGATTTCATTGCACTCAGTACTAACGAGTGGGTGATTACTGAACTAATGCTACTGATTGAAGCTGTGATATTGCTATTCTTCAGAACTTCCTCGAAAAATTTTAGCTTATGGGTTTGTAAGAGTTTGAGTGTAGCAATTCAATTGTTCTTAATTTACCCTTTTTCTTTTACGGACATTTGGCAATGGTTGGGGATGTTGTATCCAAGCCTGAATCGTCTAATTCCTGCTGTAAAGTGGTAAGACTTTCTTTCTTTCTTCTTCTTTCTCTTTTGCTTTTTTGTGCTTTGTTGATTGTATTTCACTTCATTTCGTTGTGGCTGTTATGGGTGCAGTGGAAAGATATGTACACAAAGCTTGAAGAGAAGAGAATTGCTCTACGTCAGGCAGTCAAGCTCCTTGAGGAACAAATCAGGAAGATTCAGGCGGAGAATCTTAATCTTAAAGAGGGTAGAAACCCAACCATGATGAGTTTCCTCTGCCCGCTTTTATATGTTGTTAGAATGAGATTTCTTTTAGCAGGCTGGGTCTGGGTATTGCAGAAAGGATATTTGTTTATGGTAGAATTTGTGGTTGTTCTGGCAACACTAAAATGGAGATGTGACATATCGCTAGTTGAAACAATCAAACAAACGTTAACCAACACAAGAAATTTGTGTATCTTTCTCTAAGTTGTGCTAACTGGAGTAGATTTTTATCATCCAATCAGGTCTAATTTTTTTTTCTTCCCTGTGATTCATTTTTCTTAATTGTTTATTAACAGACGAAGGACACTAAGTGTGTAATTCCTTGCCTTTATTTCTTTTGTTTTTAGTGGTTTTACTTAAGACGTAGATTTGTTTTCAAGCTTTATACAATGAAAGAGTTATTCTTCTCGAAATATGCATCAATTTGGTTTGTCACCTTGCGCCTTGCCCTAAGAACGGAGATAAGTTCTTTTTGTTTAGCTGTTGAGCATGTGGATTTTAAAAGAAAGGCTATACATTGTTGATGTTATTTCATTTCTTCTTCTACTTCTAATGTTGATAATTAATGGGTGTAGGATATGAAAAGGAGAAGGCTCGAGCTTCTATTGAGAGAGAGAGCAAAGACAAAGAATCTGCTATAAGAGTCTCTTTAGAGAGGGAAATTTCGGACCTCAAATCTCAAATTTCTTCATTGAGACAAAATGATGTAGAGGCAGTTAATGTTCGTGGAGAAGTAGATCATCTTAATGTTCTTGTTGCTGAGGGTAAGAAGAAAATTAGCCAACTAAAAGAACTTCTAGAGACAGAGAAGAGAAGGACAGATGCTGAAAGGAAAAATGCTGAAGCGAGGAAGGAGGAAGCTGCTCAAGCTTTGAAAACTATGAAAATTGAAAGGAGTAAGGCTAGTGACTTGAAGAAGTTGCACAAAACTGAAATGGATAAGGTTAATGAATGCAGACAACAACTAGGGATGTTAGAAAAAGAATATGAAGAAACAAAGTTAAAGTTGGCTAGCGAAACTTCTAAACTAACTGAGGTAATGAAAGATCTAGAGATAGAAAAGCAAAGGACTTTCAAAGAGAAAAAGCGTGCAGATTCTGAAATGTCTAAAGCACAGGCTTCAAGGATGCAAACTGAAGTAACCGTGAAGCAGGTTGGGGAAGAAAAATCTAGGGCCGAAAACTTATTTCAGCAATTGGAAAGAAAGACATGCAAGATTAAGAAATTGCGGAAGCAGGTCAAAGAACTTAAGACCTTGAAAAAATTTATTGAATCTTGTTGTGGTCAACCCGTCAAGAGAACTAATAGTAAGGATGTGAAAAAGAATGATAAACCCTGGTTGGAAATGATACAGAGAAATGAAAATGAATTGAAGTTGGCTTTTGAGTGTGTTAAGGCTAAGGAAGTTAACATAAATTATAAGATGGATGAAGATCTGGCGATTATGAAGGAGAAGACAGTGAATTCCAACATGATGAAAGCATCAGAACTGAAAAACCATTTAGAGATTTATCGCAGGAAGGCCATGGATGAACAATGCCGTGCTGATAAATTGTCTCTTGAATTAGAAGAAAAGAACAGGAAAATTGAGGAATTGCAAAAGAACTTGCGTGAATTCAAGTCTTCTAGGAAATTGGCTGATGCATCTGCTGTTTCTTTTGAACATGCTATGAGTTCCGAACGTGCAGAAATGAAGCTTTTGAAAAAAAAGTTAAAGTTTGAGAAGACGCGACTAAAACATGCTAGACAAGTGGCTAACTTGGAAAAAAATCATCGTTCCGTTATTCAACAAGAACTGGGTCGTTTTAAGCTAGAATTTGTCCAGCTGTCAAATCACTTGGACGACCTGCATAAATTTTCCTCTACTGGCACTAAGGATAATGATGACTCGGAAAAGGTTGATTTTCCTTTTTAATTACTTGTTTGTTACCTTTTCTTTAATTTTGTACCTACAGTATTGGCCATATTGATTGTTATATTTTTACTTACTTCTAAAGGCACAATGGCATCACATTATTGTCATTTCTCTGTTGGATTGGTCTACCCACTTTTCTCCCCTATTGGTGTAGGCTGGTTATTGATAACAGTTGAAACTACACATCATCAGTTTTCTGGTAACTCTGCTAGCCTTGCCAGTTAAGAATAAGATGCTAATCGCATTGACTTTAGATTCACAGTTTTGCTATACTTCACATGGAACTGATCTAAAAAGAAAATATCTACCTTTTTCATATTATTAATGATCTTAAAGATATTTTTTTCCTTTTTTCGTTTACTTCCTAACTTCTGAGAAGCGCGTGGATATTGATATTCTTTCACATTCTCACTTGCTTTCTTTATTTCCTTTCACCTTTGTCTTGATCGATAGATGTGGAAGAAACTTGTTTGTCTTGATCGATAGATGTGGAAGAAACTTGTTTATGATTGCATATTCAGTTTTAATTGAGTTGCTATAGTCATCTTCTATTCAACCTATTTGCTTAATCCGTGGTAATTAAATAACAAACATCGAATCTTATTAGCATATAAATATGTTGCTATTTCATGATTATCTTGCTGAATAGGGGGATTTTTGAAGGGGGACTCTACTCTTCAAGGGTTGTTGTTACTTACTATTCTCTACCTACTTTTGACTGAACTCTTCTTTGTTGAATGGTTCACAGACAATGAATGCTGAGAAATTGCAAAGTTCGTACTCAAAGAAGAATCTACGTGCTATAGAGGCATTCCAAGCCTGGATGCCTGATAATTTTAGGCAGGCCACCCCACATCATGGTGCTCCATTGCTTCCTTCGTCTGTAGGGAATCATATCACATCTTTATCAGGTATTGAATCTAGGTTGGAGTCCTTTCCTGGAGACTCTAACAGAAAAATGTTACAAAGTTGTGCAGTCAATTCCAGTACTGCATCTTTTTCTGATGGTCAGTTGGTCGGCTCACAGGAAAAGGCTGGCCTTCGTTTGACAGCAACAAAGTTGGCTGGAGAGAACTTCAACATGCAACCAAGAATATCCAACTTATCTAGTGAAGTTAGTAAGATGAAAAGCAATGAAAACCTTGCCATGATGGCAGGAAATAGTGTCAGAAGTCATATTAAAAACAGTGTTGGAAGAGCTAATGAAAAACAAGGAAAGAGAAAAAGAACCATTGAAACTGTTGAATCCATTGATTATTTATATCATGAAAGTAAGAAAATGCATTCTCAGATTGAAGAGAAGTTGTCTCTTTTGCATGCTTTAAACAGCCCTACAGAGAAGGCCTTAGATAAGAGTGAACATGTAATATCGAATGTGCTTCAAGATTCTTGTGCTGATAAGAAAATTCGGAAGAAAAGAAAGGCTTTGTGCCAGAAGAAATTAAAGGTGCAACATTTACTTGATAATAGTGAGATGAAGTTGAACAAAGTTGACACTGAAGTTTGTGCGCCTAAAAGTATTGGTATTAAACCTTCTCAACCTGTCAGCAAGCTTATGGACAATTGTCAGCCATGTGTTGAGGAACTTAATACTCATGTCATAAGTGAACTTCAAAGCTTGGAAACTTTTGGTAATATAGCAAATGTGGACTATATGAAATTGCTAGATTTGGATAGTGCTGCTGATGAGGAATGCTACAGGAGAGCAATTGAAATGCCGCTGTCTCCTTCGCTTCCAAATATTTATATTTCTGGCGCTGAAACATCTGCTTCGAATGAATTTGAGCCTCTAGTAGATGAACTCCATAAAGAATTGCCAGATGAAAGAGAAGGTCAGCCAAAAACACACAGCTACAATGTCATCGATGTTGAGATTAAGTCCAATTATACCCAGTCCTGCGACTTTGACTTGTTAGCAGATATACATAGCAGTAAATGCCAACTAGATCCGTGTTTAATACAAGGGAGACAAGAGAATGATCTTTTTGATGTTGTACAGGCAGGAAATAACTGTCTTGATCAGGTTGGGGTCATTGTAGGGATGCCTGGGACAAATGTTTCTCTTTCTGGTTGTGAAGAGGTGGGAGCATCGGAAATTAAATCTGGAACCCTGGGCAACTCTAACCCTGATTTTTGTGTTCTTTTCTCTAATTCAAAAGACTGTCACAGCATCTTAAAAATATTTTCAGCAACTAGGGCTTGTGTAAAGAGGAGCTCTATAATTACTCAAAAAGAGTGGATGGTGCAAGAGATTTTGGCTTCCCTTAACATGGAGCATGAACTTGTACCAAAGTAAGTGTTTCATTTGCTTTGCAAGTTACATATTTTACATTTCTGTTTTCTGTACCAGGGCAAATACAAATAATTATTGGTTTTAACAAAATGTTTTTCTATTTCATGATCCCTCCTCCCCAAAAAATAAGAGAGATCCTTAAATTTTCATAAGTAGCTTTTTCTATAAGAGAATTTATTGTCTAGTAATGAACTTTCAGGGAGAAGACTTGTGTATTCTTTTCCTTGTTGCTGCTCAACTTCACCGTTGTTGCTGTGCATAAATATGGGAACTTTCTGAACTGCCATACCTGCTTGGATTCTTTTTCAGGGCACATATGTGAAGGTTTACTATTTTCTCTCTCAGTAATTTATTTATTGATGAATTTGCTTTATATGTTTTTTTGTGGTTTCATATCAATGATATTTACCCTATTTCTTTGTCTTCTTTTCCCTTTTCCCTGTTGGCAGCAATGCTTGATGTGGCAATAAGAAGCTTGTTTACTAAATTGCTCTGTTTGGATGCGTTACTTGCCCTTATGGAAGACTTCCTAATAGACGGACGAGTCCTGTCATTTACTGATGCCTCTTTTGAGACATTGACGCAAGGTGTTTTGAGGGTCAATATCCCTATTGATAGTGTAAATAGAACATTGTCACTTACACCAGCATCAACAGACTATTTGATTGCGGGAAGTTCCATCCTAGCGTCAATTTCTAAAGCTGTTCATCGTACTGGTATTCTTTGGGAGATATCATACAGGATTTTAAGAAGCTGCAGGTATGAGTCTTCGTTGATGTTAACAATTCTTCATATTTTTGCACATATTGGTGGAGATCAGTTTTTCAGTTTGGAAGTGTACTCTAATCTGAGGGCTGTCTTGAAATCAATAATCACGCACCTTGAGACAGTCGGTTCTTCAAATGATGCTACTTTCACCCCACTCAAAAGAAATTGCAGAGCAGAGTTTGTTCAATGTGCTAATTGCCCTTTTTCAGAGGAAGGCATGCCTATGCCCATGGTTGTGTCGTTTCTATTGCGATTACTTCAGAAGAATATATCAAATGAAATTATGGATGAAGATTTAGAAAATTCAACTAGTTCATTAAATCTGGAATCCTTGTTCAAGAGGAATTTAGCTAACCAGATTCCATGTAAAAATTCAAGTGGTAAAGAGGTCCATCCGTCAGTGTATTTGGACTGTGATGCATCTTGTTGTTTAAAGAAGTTCAAGGTGTCTGATGATGAACCACGATTTCTCTTCAATCCAACATTGTGTGATGTTACCGATGCCATCTCATTGGTTGAACTGCTAGCATGGTACATGGTACTGGTCCTCACCTTTTTCTCTCGCTTACATTAGTCTGTCAATGGTTTAAGGACTGACCTCTTGGTTCAGCAATTCACTTTGGATATGATGGAATCTGGTCGAGTGTATTGAGAAAGTGATTTTGTCATGATATATTCTATTATTTTTTTTGTTCTAACCAAATAGCCTATAGAGATGCTCTAACAACTTTCATATAGATGTAGAATGGAATCTATCTGTCATCATTTATACCTTTTTACCTTTTTGTTTGGCTAGCGATGAATGAGTGAATTTTTAGGGGGTTAGAGAGGTCGTGGGAAGAGGGTGTTGGCTTATGCCAAGTTTAATGCCAAGATGTCTGTTTGTTTCTTTTCCTTTTATTTTTTGCAATTATGCTGTCGTTGTGGAGTTGTTTGTGTGTGTGTGTGTGTGTTTATAATCTTGATTAGGTCTTTTGGTTTGTTTTGGCTTCATTTTGGGGTGCTGTTTTTGTTTGCTCATTTTGTATTATTTAATTTTTTGTTTTTGATGAATGCTCAGTATCTATAAAAAGGAACAAAAAGTTCATATGGATGATTGTAGGTTTTACTGGACCCATGTCCACCTGCATGTAAGCTTAAGTTATTCTTCAACGAGTGATTGAATACCCAAGAAACTTCCAATTTGTCACATGCATGCTATTATTTCAGTTTATAATCGTCAAGATTCCATCTAATGTTTACTTGCAATGGTAGTAACCTTGAAATAATATCCTTCAAGTCTTGAAGTGGATTACTTTCCCTGAAATAATATCCTTTACTTTCCCTTTCACTGCAATTCATGTAAATGTCCATTTCATTATGTGATAGTTGATATTTAATCTTGAGAGATCTGAATATGACGCTTATCTTGAGATCCGGAAATGAGACTGCTTCTGGTTTGTTTTTCAATTACAGGGCTGGAATTGGACATTCGCTAACATTATCCCTCAGCTGATGGAATTATTGAAGTCATCAGTTAAGAAGGGTTTTGCAATTGTGATTCTTCTTGGTCAACTTGGGAGGTAAAACAGTGCAACTCTCTGGAAATACAAATTCTTTTCTCACGTGTAGTGCTAATAAATCTTGTTCTAAATAGTAAATACATGTTACAAATGAAACTTGTGCAGCCAATGGAAGCTTATAACCTGACATAGAATCTTTATCTCATTTATGCATAGCTTATTGATATGGAACTTTGTGTTGTCTTGGTTAC
Organism: Cucurbita moschata; assembly: GCF_002738365.1. Lineage (NCBI taxonomy): Eukaryota > Viridiplantae > Streptophyta > Magnoliopsida > Cucurbitales > Cucurbitaceae > Cucurbita > Cucurbita moschata. The sequence continues at coordinate 1,961,785 of NW_019268560.1, read as the reverse complement.
TTCTGTTTTTTTTTCTTCTTTTGCTACCTGAAATGTACCGACATGTTGATGCACAACCGTACTATAGAGGAAATGCACAAATAGTATCATCATTGAAATGTAAATTTTATTTTTGACCAGCTATCCAATTTGCCAATTTTTAATTGCAGATTTGGCGTGGTTGCTGGAGGCTTTGATGATGGAGGAGTTAAAATCTTAAGATCTAATCTATCATCATTTCTTTGCCTGGACACTACCATTAAATCTGGTCTCCCTGTTCAAATTGCCACTGTTTCTTCCTTGTTAGGCCTTCTCCCTTTCGATTTCGAAACAATCGTTCAAGATAAAGTGCGCTATCGAGCCTCTCCGAATCAATATGCCGAGGTCAACTTAATAAAGACGTGGTTTTCTTTATTAAGCCCAAAACAGAAGGAGTTGTCATGCAACATCTTACAAGTTGCTGCTTGCAATGTAAGCTGAGATTTGCTTTCCTTTGTGAGGCGTGGACAAGTAAGAGTTATCACAACCAATTTTTGAAGAGTCACCTGTAGATATTTAGGAAATTGAGGATTTGTGCATATCTTTAGCCTATAGTCTATTTTTCGTTCACACTTTTAAAGAGGGAGGATAAGTACAGTTTTATGTACTGTTTTACTGAGTACATTATCTGAAGCAAGTTTTGTAAATTACCCTAGTAGCTTCCACTTTCATCCTCTCAACTATATGTGCATTTTCTAGAATTTTCGCTCGATTTTTATAACAAAGGTGTCTTGTACTCGAGCATGGCTTCTGTCAAGGAACAAGAGGATGTGAACGTCTAGATTGTATCATAATTTTTGACCTAATTCGTCTCATGCTAGTCGTAAGACTTTCGACAATAAGGATATAACTTAGTTATATTTCGTTTCTTCAACCAAAAACTAGCCATTGACTTATTTTGATGCCCAAAAGAAGTGTATGTTTTGGAGTTCTACGTTGGCTCTTGCTCGCTATTTCTTCTTCTTTCGATTCACCAACCGTGCTTCCATCGATAAGGTCAACTTTTCATGAACCTTTTATAGTTTTTTTCTGGTCACATCCTGTTCTACCTAACTCTCTTCCTTCACATTGTCTTCATCTTTTTGGTTGTTTTCCATTACCTTTACATCTGCATTCTTTTTGTTCCATATCTTAATATTTTCCATTACGTTTGGACTTTTGTTCAGATCATTTTAGATCTATAGTAGTGGAGTTATGGGCAGACGAGGGTAGTGCAGCAATATGATAAAGGCCGACAAAGGTGGGGAAAGGAAAACAAGCATTCAAAATACGCATATTAAAGCGTTCGAATTCTAACACTTGTTCGAAACGTAGTAGACACTCACAACACAGCTTAAAAGACGAGAAGATGAGTAGACAATTTATATGAACATTCATCAATATACTTAGCGATTCATGTAGCCAACTATTCATGTGTTTAATTAAATTTAATTCATGTATTTTGAAAACGCGTCGAGATTAATTCTAACACAATCATGGCATGTCTATTCACTTCGTATTGTTTCATATAATTTGGGATGCACTACAAAATGAGATGAATTTATATAACTTTTGATGTTCATGGCTTCCATTACTCTTAGAACGAGTTTACTACTGTTCAATAGAAAAGGAAAAGGAACAGCTTTACAGGAGAAAGAGCAGTTCAAGAATCAAAATAGTCGGGTGCCTGGCTGATGAAATACTCAGAATGACCAGAGTGCCTAACCCTTGAGGTGAGGTCAAGGACATTGATAGGGAAATGTACGCGCACGCACTTGGAGACGTTTCAGATGCGATAAAAAAGCCTATTCTTTTGCTATCAATATTAAAAGTAGTATCCCACATCGGCCCTTTCTAAACCCACCACTCTAATATTCTCAATCCACTCTTTATATAAGAAAAGTAACCACAAAAGAAAGAAAACTCCTCAAAAAAAGGTGAAAAACCATTATTCAATCTCTTAGAACACTAAAAACTCAATCCCACATCGGATTTTTTTAGTTAGAACCCCTTCTTTTGGATCTTTTTAGTTCTTCCCAAGGAAGGAATGCTCTGTTCATGCCAGAAAAAGTTATCAGGATCAACTTTTGTCTTAATCTCCACAAGCCTGTTGAAGTTGTCCTTGAAATACTTACTCCCCCACTCACTGGCCTCAGCCAAGCTCATGTTGTTCTTCATGTTCATACCCAAATCAAGATCTCTATAGTTCACATAAGCAGCTCTTGGAGCCTTGGAAACATATGGAGCCATGTAGTTATAAAGCTCTCTGATCCATTCAATGTGTTTTGCAGCATGTCTGTTTCCACCCTGCCATAAGCTTAAATACTGAATCTTGAATAAGTTCCCTTTCCGATGTGGGAATGGGATTTCACTCTCTGAGATCTTGCTCATCATTCCTCCATAAGGGTTCAAGATCATAAGAGGGCTGTCTTCAACCAGCAATCTTTTCCACAGACCTTCCAGCCCAGTTTCTGGAATTGGGATTTGAACAAAATCTGATTTTGCTTTGAAATAGTTCTTGAATTGTGGCTTTCCTTGTAGAAGAACTTCAGGAGGTGTTTTAATGGATTCTCCTGCTATGTAAAGAACTGATTTGATCCAGCTCGTTTCAATGCAATCTTTTGGTGTTAAACCCAATTCAGGGAAGCTTTTCTCCATAACTTGGAGGAGTGTTTTGGAATCACCAAGAAAAAGAGCATTGTAAGCTGTTGAAATGGTTCTTTTCTTGGTGGGTTTATCAATGGTTGCTTGGATTATGACTCTAATGAACAAATCTTCATCTAACTTGTCTGCAATTTGCTGCCATTTGTAGAGGATTTGAGTGGCACCTTGCTCCAAGATCTTTGGAACAGTGAAAACTGTCACAGTTTCAGGAACAGGAACCAGCTGCAACTTCCACCAAAGAATAATCCCAAAGCTGCCTCCAGCACCACCTCTAATGGCCCAAAAATAGTCCTCTCCCATCGTCGATCGATCGAGAATTCTACCGTTAACGTCGACGATCCGAGCATCGACGACGTTATCAGCAGCAAGGCCATATTTTCGCATCATGGAGCCATATGCACCTCCTGTTATGTGTCCACCAATGCCTAAGCTAGTGCAAAGGCCAGCAGGGAAGCCATGGACATTACTTTTCTCTGAGATTCTATAGTAAACTTCACCAACCGTTGCACCAGCCTGAACCCATGCAGTGTTATCTTGGATATTCACTTGGACCGACCGGAGTTTCGCGAGGTCTAGAACGACGAATGGAGTTCCGATTTCGGAAGCATAAGAAAGACCCTCGTAGTCATGGCCGCCGCTACGCACTCGGAGATGTATCCGAAGCTTGTTCGAGCAAATTACGGCTGCTTGGACATGAGTGTCATGTAATGGAGTGAAGATAAATTCAGGCTTTGGAAGTGATGGATCTAAGTATCTGAGGTTTTGTGCTGTTGATTGAAGGAGAGTGAAGAATGAAGCATTGTTTTGAGCACAAACAGAGAAGGGAGGGATGGTTTGTTGGGAGTTCATAGCCAAACATTGCACAAAGCTTTGCTCCATTGAAGCTGAGCTTGAAAGTGAAAGGGAGAGCAGAGAGGCAAGAAGAAGGAACATGGAAGAGCCTGAGTGCACCATGGCTTGCTGTTTTGCTTATGATAAAGCTATGAAGTTTGAGATGATGGCTTAAGAACTGATATATATATATAGCTGTTTTGAGTGACAATATGTTGGTTTGGTTAACGTGTATATGAGCTAAGCCAAGCGTCATGCAAATTTAAAAATCAATTTGTCTTAAAAGAACGTTGTTTTGTTGATAACTGAGCGGTTATTGACATATATTGTAATAGCCTAAGCTCACTACTAGCCGATATTGTTTTATTTGGATTTTCTTTCAAGGTTTTTGAAACACGTTTGTTAAGGAGAGGTTTCCACACGCTTATAAAGAATGATTTGTTCCACTCTTCAACGTGAGATCTCACCATCCACCTTTCTTTGGGGCCCAATGTCCGTACTGACACTTGTTTCTCTCTCCAACCAAGGTGGGATCTCACAATCCGCCCTTATTTGGGGCTGAGCATCCTTGCTAGCACTCGTTCTTCTCTCCAATTGATGTGGAATCTCACAATTCACCCTTGTTTGGGACCTAGCGTCCTCGCTGACACTTGTTTGTCTCTCCAACCGATGTGAGATCTCACAATTCACCATTCTTTGGGGCCGAGCGTCTTTGCTAGCACTCATTCCTCTCTCTCCAACCGATGTGGGCTCTCGCAATTCACCCTTATTTGAGACCCAGTTTACTCGTTGACACTCGTTTCTCTCTCCAATCGATGTGGGATCTTACAATCCATCGTTTTTTAGGGTCGAGCGTTTTCGTTGACACTCATTCCTCTCTCCAACTGACGTGAGATCTCACAATCCACCATTCTTTGAGCCAAACGTCCTTCCTACCCCTTGTTCCTCTCTCCAACTGATGTGAGATCTCACAATCCACCCTAGCCGAGCGTCCTTGCTGCCACTCGTTTCTCTCTCCAACTGATGTGGGATCTCACAATCCATCGTTCTTTGGGTCTGAGCGTCCCCGCTAGCACTAGTTCCTTTCTACCGCCGATGTGGGATCTCCTGAACCTTAGATTTTAGGTTTAATAGGTTTTAACATATTTGATACTTTTTAACGTTAGGAATTTATTGGACACAAAATTAAAAAAAAAAAAATTACCTTTTTACTCCACAAAATAATTATTTTTTTTTAATGTCTAATAAATTTGTTAATTTTAATTTTTTAAATTAAAGGACTTGATAAATAAAACATATCAAGTTTAAGGACTAAAGGACTAAATTGTAATTTAAAGTTATTAGAATATTTTATTTTATATAAAGGAATTCCCATATATATTTATTAATTTTTCAGTCAAGAAAGTAGGAGAGAGAAAGAGTGCTATTTTTCACCGTCAACCTCAGTGAAAGACACGTTCTGTTATTTATTTATTTATTTATTTTTAATTTTTATAGTTTAAAATATTCTTCTCACTCAGTTTATTCATACAAATGGGTAATTTCTTTGACCAACCACTTTATTTGTAGTCAATTATATGAATTTAATTGTTTTAAAAATTGATTAAAAAAATATTATTTTGAAATTAATTTAGAAAATATTACACACTTTTTTAATAATTATTAGGCTTCATTTTAATAGTTAATTTAGCTTTTTTTAATTAAATAAATAACAAATTATATATTTCTCCACCTTTTTTTTATTAATTTTTTTCCTTTTCTTAATCAATTAAAACTTCAAATTAATAATTATATTTATTTAAGAATTAATTTGAATAATCTGTTAGTAATTGGTAGCCATTTTTTTACTTAATTTCTTTTAAATTTAATCAATATTACCTAATAAAATTATAAAAATTTGTCTTTTAAGCTTTATATTTAAGAATTACATTAATTTATAGTTATATTAAAAACTCGACGTTTAATTAATCTTATCCTACTACATATGGCTCGTTCACATCAACATCGAGAACTCGAATCCCGAACCAAAAGAAAAAAAGAAATTTAATAATTTAAATAAAGTTGATAATTCTTTTGTTTTTTTATTCATTATAAGCATGACAATATCAACTTTCTTTTGGGGTTTGGAAGAGACTTTGATTTGTGGGATATCAATGTTGAAAAAGTTGCTAAATCAGCGCTACGACTTTTAATTTGTTTACCAAACCATCGTTCCAAAAGTGAAACTTTGTTAGACGTCCAACGTTCTCGTTGATACATCGATTGATGTCTTATTCTATACCATTTGTAACAGCTCAAGCTCATTGCTAGTAACTTTTTTAGGGGCTAGCGTCCTCGCTAGCACACTGCCCAGTATCTAGTTTTGATACCATAACAGCTCAAACCCACCGCTAGCAACTCATTTGAGAGCTAGTGTTCTCGATAGCAGATCGTTCGGTGTCTTGTTATAATACGATTGGTAACCACTCAAACTCAACGCTAGCAAATATCGTCTTCTTTGAATGTTCTCTTTCGAGCTTCCCTTCAAAGTTTTAAAACACGTGGGATCGACCAATTTAATTTAATTAATTTATAATATTTTCCACCTGCCCAAAAAGCAAATTGTTGGTTTTATACATGACTTTTGTAAAAGGCCAAATGTTGTTCTTAGGGAATTAGTGTTACAATTGGGAGTTGGCCAAATGTTCAAAATGCACATACACATATAGGTTCCCCGTTCATACCCTAACACTTTGATTCTTGGATCTCATCATTACTTTGAAAATTAAAACTTGGGTTCCATTGATCTTCATACGAGGATCTAGAATGGGTCATACGTGTTCGTGTTATAAATAGTTCGTTCGTATGACCATTTATAACTTGAACAACCCGAACATACCCGATTCAAAAAATTTCTAATTGAGTTAGGTTGAGTTCATTATTTAATAAGAGTTTGTTTGAGTTGAAAAAATTTATAATCTGAACAACTGAGTTGAGTTGAAAAAATGTCCCAACTCGAACCAACCGAACCGACAAGTACCCCTAAACCAAAATGAGCCCTACCCTCGAGAGAAACTTAATATTTGATTAGATCATAAGTAGATTATTTATTAAATAATTAATGGTACTTTATGGTAAAACGAATTTTTGGCCAAAATATAATTATGTACATCTCGTGAGGATTAACTTTCATGAAATGGTTATATGGATGGAAACAACTTATTCAAAAAATGCATGTAATGACTTATACCCAATATTTAAATAAAGATTTAAAATTTGAATTTGGCACTTGATGATCGTGACATTTCCCCACGATATAGTCACGTTACTTACTACTTGTTTTTTTAGAGCGAAGACCTATCTCCACCGACCGACACGAGTCTTGTCTGCATGTTTTGTCCTCACTCACATGTTTTCTAGAAAAATTCTCAAAAAGTCACTGGAAATAGAATTGTTCCACAGAAAACATGTTTAATTTTAGAATTTCCATGATCGAGCCACTAAAAAAGTAGGTCTACCTTGTTGCTATAGGTTACCGCTTTCAATTCTTTTAAGATTTCTTAGTCATCCTATCTTCAGGACCGTTCTCATTCGGAGCAGTCCTAGTTCATTCATGTACTCCTCCTTTACTTGAGTGTCACAGTGCATAAGAGTGCAAGTCTAGGTCGGTCTACCGTGGAGTGACCTAAAGTTAATAAATAAAAATTAATTGATTAAAGAGTTTAATTAGTTAATTTTATACGATTGGAAGTTTATATTCTATTAGTTTATTTAATATTCTTTCGGACTCATAACAAGTACAAAAATACGAAATTTCAAATTAATTTTTAATATATGTGATACATTAAATGTAAATAAAAAATATATATTTAATTAGAAGGGTTGAAATTAACCTTTCTCTTCTGTATTCGAGTCATTGTAAGAAAGATCTCGTGGTCGAGATTCAACCTTATTGTACGTAAAGCACAACTATATTAAAAACGACTAAATATTCCCGTAAATTTTTTTTTAGTTTAATTCTGAAGAAAAACTTTATCCCAACATACATGGTTGCCTCGAGAGAAGTTTTTTCTCACTCGTCTCTTTAAATGGTAGTATTTCATTTTATTTAGCTGTCTCCTTCTCACCCGTCCCTTTAAATGGTAGTATTTATTTTATTTAGCCTTACACGTCTCTTTGTATGGTAGAATTTTTATTTTATTTAACTGTTTACTTCTCACTCGTCTCTTTAAATAGTACAAATGCCAGCGGTTGAGAAATTCAATCTAAGATATATCTATATTTATATATATATATATAGATATAAGAGAGATATCGTAATTACTGAACTATACTGAAATTGACAAAAAAATAATCTTATTTCATTCTTCGACATCTCTTTGATTTGCGTTTATTACAAAAACGAGACGCCTTTAAGAACGGTAGAGGGACGGAGGAATGCTTTGTTCATTCCAAAAGAAATTGAAAGGATCAACTTTGGTCTTAACCCTCACCAATCTCTCAAAATTACTTCTATAATACTTCAAACCCCACACTTCAGCCTCTTCATACCTTACATTTCTTCCATAATTCCTCCCCAAATCAAGATCTCTATAGTTCAAATAAGCACCTCTTGGATCCTTTGAAACATAGGGTTCCATATATGCATAAACCTCCCTTATCCAACTCAAATGCTTGTAGCTTTCACTACCATTTTCCCAACTCACCATATATTGAATCCCAAAAATGTTCCCTTTTCTATGAGGAAAAGGGGTTTCCAACTCAGAAATTTGGCTCATTTTTCCTCCATATGGTGTCAAAATCAAGTATGATCCTTCTTCTTCTAACACCTTATTCCAAAGCCCTTCCAACCCATTTTGAGGAATTGGGTATGTCACAAAATCCGATTTTGCTTTGAAAAACGCATTGGAAAGTGATTTTTTAAGCAAAATTTGAGGTGGGGTCTGTATAGGGAAGCCAGCAAAGAAGAGAATTGATTGAATCCAATTCATTTCAGTGTAGTTTTCTCTTTGCAATACCAATTCTGGGAATTGGGTGTTCATAAGAGGTATGAGTTTCTCAATTGGACCAAGAAATAATGCCACAAATGAAAGGGAAATTGTTTGTTCTTGAACGCCTATGGTGACATGAAGGAAGAGATCTTCATCAAGTTTGTATGCAATTCTTTGCCATTTTTGGAAGAGCTGAATTGCGCCTTGTTTGGGAGTTTTTTGAACGTGGAAAATTGTGAGTTTTGGTGGTAAACAAACTAGCTTGAGCTTCCATGATAATATCACTCCAAAACTTGCCCCTCCACCGCCTCTAATGGCCCAAAAAAGCTCCTCTCCCATGGTGTTTCTGTCCATGATTCTTCCGTTGAAGTCCACAATCTTAGCATCGATTACGTTATCAGCTGCAAGGCCATGTTTTCTGAAGAGGGTTCCAAAGCCTCCTCCACTTATATGCCCTCCTACCCCTACTGTGGGGCAGCTTCCTGCTGGGAATCCATGGATGAGGCTTTTCTCAGCTATTCTATAGTATAACTCGCCGAGCGTGGCACCAGTCTCCACGGAGGCGGTTTCGGTCTCGATGTCGATATCGATGGAGTGAAGGTTGGAAAGATCAAGAAGGATGAATTGAGATTGTGATGATACGTAAGAAAGACCTATTAAGAATGCAAGTAAGTGATTAGATATAGCTAGTAATAGTGTAATTTGATATTTCAGAGCACGAAATATTGCGTTTGATAACTTGGGTTTGTTGAGGATCGTTGGAAGGGAGTCCCACGTTAGCTAATTTAGGGGATTATGGGTTTATAAATAAAAAATACATCTCTATTGGTATGAAGGCATTTTGGGGAAACCGAAAAGAAAGCCTTATGCTCAAAGTGGACAATATCATACTATTGTGGAGAGTCGTGATTCCTAACATGGTATTAGAGCCATACCCTTAACTTAGCCATGTTAATAGAATTCTTAAGTGTTGAACAAAGAGTGTACTTTGTTCGACGACTTTAGAGAAGGAGTCAAGCCTCGATTAAAGGGAGGCTGTTCGAGGGCTCCACAGGCTTCTGGAAAGGCGCTATAGTGTACTTTGTTCGAGGGGAGGATTTGTAAGAAATACATCTCCATTGGTATGAAACCTTTTGGAGAAACAAAAAACAAAACTACGAGAGCTTATGCTCAAGGTAGATAATATTATACTACTATGAAGAGTCTTGATTTCTAACCGGGTTAATAGTAACTTATCAAATCATATCTAGTGAATATTGATAAATAACTAAATAGAGTATAACCCATCAACTTAAACTTTTGAAATCATCGGTACGTTAACAATACCTTCATAGTCATGTCCACCACTCCTTACTCGGAGCTGCAAACCCTTCTTCTGGGCGCAAACGACTGCGGCTTGAACATGTGATTCATGAAATGGGGTCACCAAGAACAATGGTTTTGAAGAAGTGTTGAGAAACCTTAGATTTCTTATGGATTGTTGCAAGAGAGAGGAGAAGGAAGCACTTTCATTTGTAAAAACCACTTTAGAAATGGGTATTGATTGAGGTGAAGAATAAGAACTAAAGCACTCCACAAAGCTTTGTTGAAGAGCATGAGAAGGAGAAGAAGAAGACAGCCAAATCAAAGGAAGATAGAAGAGAAGAATCCCCATCATGTCTTGTCTTCTTTTTTATGCTTTTAATGAAAGTTTGAGTTATAAATGAGGTTGCAATGTGGAACAATGTTGGAATAATTTGGTGGTTTTGTGAAGAAAATGCCACACGACCATAGTTTTCCCCAAAAATAGTACGAGGAGAAGAATTTTAGGTACTAGGTTACCTTGTTCTTTGGCCTGCAATATATAAATTCCATTGATTGAAGTCAAATGTAATGAATACACTTTTAACATTTAGTTACAAATTTGAATACCATTCCATAATTTTTGTTTGTTTGCACGTAATATATGGCAATCTATTGAAAATTTAAGATAATTTCTTTAAAATTTTAATTTCCATTTTTAAATTTTTAAATTTTTTTATTCACAACATAGGTTTGGGTTTAACACCTCGTGATCTTATCATTGCCTTTGCATCCCTCTCGATCGTGTTTCAATTTTAACCCTTATTGAGTTTGCAATTTAAACTGTCTAACAAGTTTTCGCTCCAAATATCGTTATGTTTTTTTTTTTGTTCTACTCTTAACTCAGTATATTTATGCGTGTTTTGTTGGAGAGATAATCCTATTAATCACCTTCTATGCAAGTTTGACAGAGAGATAATATTTGTGCTTTGTTGGAGAGATAACATCTATCAATTATCCGAACCACAGATTACAGCATCCATTCTTACTTTTTAGCACAGTAAAAAACATTAAACATAGCATGATACAAAATATACTCGATGCTAATATGTCATAGCAATCCCTACAAGTATAATTTGAAGAAAGACCAAATGATTTACTTAGACAATGCATTCCCTTCTCAAATTTACTTTTACGCTTGCCAAGAGCTTTGGATTTTATAAAATTTCTTTGGTAGATCCTAATTTATATTAAATTAAGGTCGATATTGAAATTGAGGAAAAAAAAAAAAAAAAACAGATGAATGAGAGTTGAAACGGATGAAAAAGGCAACCTCACTCACGGTGGAAAGGTTGTCCATGCGCGTTTGAGAGGAGTACTCGCACTTATTGCGTGACATGTGTTCGTCACCGATTGGCGCATTCGCTTCTAATCGATTGAATTTCGAACCTCTGTTGGCATAGCTTTTCGTCGCTTTTCTTTGAATGACTAGTGTCCTCCTCTGTTGCCCGGCATGTGGCATGCTCTCTGTCTCTTTTCGTATGAGCCTTTTGATCTTCATGAGTGTGTCTGCAATTGAATTTCGTGTTTTTAAGATTTTTTCTAGATTCGATCAGGTTTTCTTGTTCTTTCTATTTTCTTTTGTTTTTAACTCCGATTCGTTCCTTCACAAAGTTGAAGAATTTTAATCTAGCTTTTCAACGAAACTGATTTCATTAGTTATGGAAGAAAATAAACACATTCAAGGTTGACCAAAAACTAGCAAACTGGCCATTCTTGAGGCTTGTCGGAACTCTGTGGTGGGCTGAGGTGTAGACGCGTGTTGAATGGTGGTAGGTGTGCACGAGCCGATGCAGTAATGGCGGTGGTAGGTGTTCTCGTCTTTTTCCTTCTCTACCTCTCGATTGACCTCTCTGCTTCACTTCCACGGAGTCTTGTGACTTGTAAACACCTACATTGATAGATCCATGAGACCCCAAAAAACCTAGGCTTGAATTCCATTTCCGACGAAGAATGGATGCTGTTAAAGCATGAAACGTACCTTAGGTGTACGTACAGTCGTCGACGATCTCTTTTGTGGCATGGGTTGGTCGTTCTAGGCATTTAGTTCGTCGATTTAGTCTTGCTGGAAAACGTTTTCGAAATCTCTCTCTACCTCGTGTTTTCCCTCTTTGTTCTCTATTGCAGGTGTTCATGGGAAGTCCAGCTGAAGGTGCCGTCTCGAGAGTTTTGGGGGCGTGCATACTGTTAAAGATCACGTATTTGTTTAGATTGCTGTCAGTTAGTATCTAATTAAATCTCCGTTAGGAGTTACATACAGTTTTTTTATTTGATTTAGTTTTGATTTGATTAGATTTTATTTTGATTTGTTTACTGGTTTGTTACCAGATTTTCTGCAGATTTTTAGGTAGATTTTCTGAATATCTTTTGTATTCTCTGTATAAATATGGAGCATTCTTGCTCTTCATAATTCAATCATCTCATCTACCATTCAATAAATCCCTCTTTCACTAACAATTGGTATCAGAGCTATCTTCTTAAGGGATTTGTGAGATCAAAATGGGAGAATCAAGTTTTTCAGCGGTTGCACCACCGGTCTTTGATGGAGACAATTATCAAATGTGGGCAGTTCGTATGGAGACTTATTTGGAGGCTTTGGATCTTTGGGAAGCAATAGAAGAGGATTACGAGGTCCCTCCGCTTCCAGCAAATCCTACTGTAGCACAAATCAAATTACAGAAGGAAAAGAAGACAAGGAAATCAAAGGCAGAAGCTTGCCTATTTGCCGCTGTATCTGAAATGATCTTCATGCGAATAATGTCCCTTAAAACAGCAAAAGAAATCTGGGATTATCTCAAGTCCGAATATGAAGGAGATGAGAGGATTCGTGGAATGAAAGTCCTGAATTTGATCAGGGATTTCGAGTTGCAGAAGATGAAGGAGTCAGAGTCGGTAAAAGAGTACTCTAACAGACTTCTCAGCATCGCCAATAAGGTGAGATTGCTTGGTTCTGTATTAAATGATTCCAGGATCGTTGAAAAGCTGCTGGTCACTCTTCCAGAGAAGTTTGAAGCCACCATTACTACTCTGGAGAACACTAAAGACTTGTCAAAGATTTCTCTTACAGAGCTCTTGAATGCTTTACAAGCGCAAGAGCAAAGGAGGTCTATGAGACAAGAAGGGGTGATTGAAGGTGCCTTACTTGTTAAGCATCAAGACAGCCGCAGGTATAAAAGCAACAAAAATTTCAAAAATCAATTGACGTATGGAGATTCATTTGCCAATTATCAAAAGACAAAAGGAGGAGGTTTCAAAAAATCCTATCCACCTTGCCGCCATTGTGAGAAGAAAGGTCATCCACCATACAAGTTTTGGAGAAAACCTGACGCCTTCTACTCCAAATGCAATCAACTTGGACATGAAGCTGTGATCTGCAAAGCCAAAGATTTGGTGAAAGAAGTAGATGCACAGGTCGTTCTTCAAGAAGAAGAAGAAGAAGAAGAAGATCAATTGTTTATGGTCACTTCTTCCTCAAGCAAAGAATCAAGCAAGAGCTGGTTGATTGACCGTGGGTGCACAAATCACATGACATATGACAAGGAGTCTTTTGAGGAATTAAGAGACACCGAAGATAAGAGAGTGAGGATTGACAATGGTGAACACTTGAAAGTAAAGGGAAAAGGCACAATAGCTATAACAAGCTATGAAGGTACAAAATTTATTCCAGATGTTTTATTTGTGCCTAAAATTGATCAAAATCTCTTGAGCGTTGGTCAGTTACTTAATAAAGGTTATAAAGTGTTGTTTGAGAATAAGCGGTGCTTGATCAAAGATGCTAGTGGCAAAGACTTGTTCAACGTCAAAATGAAAGGAAAAAGCTTTGCTCTAAATCCGACGGCCTTTATATCCAGAGCTGGTGCCACTGGGACTTGGCACAAAAGACTTGGGCACTTTCATCATCGAGGTTTGTTTCAGATACAGTCAAAGAAGCTGGTAGAAGAACTCACTGACATTGATGATGACATGTCTCCTTACCGTGCTTGTAATTTTGGGAAGCAACATAGGCAACCCCTTCCTAAACAGGCATGGAGAGGCTCGAAAAAGCTGCAACTGGTTCATGCTGATCTTTGTGGTCCTCAGCGAACACCATCATTAAATGATAATCTTTATTACATTGCTTTTATTAATGAACTAACAAGAAAGTGTTGGATATTCTTGCTGAAGCAAAAGTCAGAAGTTGCGGGTGTATTTTGGAAATTCAAAGCCAAAGTTGAGAAGGAAAGTGCATGCTTGATTCAGACTATAAGATCAGATAATAGCAAGGAGTACACTTTAGAAACTTTTAACAGGTTTTGTGAAGAGACTGGAATTGAACATCAATTGACAGCATCATACACTCCTCAACAGAATGACGTCAGTGAAAGGAGGAATAGATTCATTATGGAGATGACGAGATGCATGCTTCATGAGAAGGATCTTCCAAAGCGTTTTTGGGGAAAAGCAACAAACACTATTATGTGCTTGCAAAATCGAATTTCAACAAAAGTTGTGAAGGACCCGACACCATTTGAAGTTTGGTATGGTTACAAACCTTCTTCAAAGTTCGTTAGAGTATTTGGGTGTCTTTGCTTCATTTACATTCCACAGGTCAAGCGTGATAAGCTTGACAAAAAGTCAGAAGTTGGCATCTTTGTTGGCATGTTAGAAGAGTCTAAAGATGAACGACAAGATGCTTTGGTTGATGATGCACCTGTCCGAGGAGGAGCTTTCAGTGATCGAGAAAAACAAAATCTGGGAGTTGGTTGATCGACCTCTAAACAGAAAAATAATTGGCGCAAGATGGGTGTTCAAAAAAAAAAAAAAAAAAAGCTTGGAGTTCACAGCATCTAAACAAAGAGGAGTGTTAAAGATCACGTATTTGTTTAGATTGCTGTCAGTTAGTATCTAATTAAATCTCCGTTAGGAGTTACATACAGTTTTTTATTTGATTTAGTTTTGATTTGATTAGATTTTATTTTGATTTGTTTACTGGTTTGTTACCAGATTTTCTTCAGATTTTTAGGTAGATTTTCTGAATATCTTTTGTATTCTCTGTACGGGAGCATTCTTGCTCTTCATAATTCAATCATCTCATCTACCATTCAATAAATCCCTCTTTCACTAACACATGCGTTTCTTCAGACCGATGCTTGAGAACTCCGGCACCACGCTTTCACTAACACATGCGTTTCTTCAGACCGATGCTTGAGAACTCCGGCACCACGCCAAAATTCTCGAGAATTTTGATGATTTTTTTTTTGTTTTGTTTCGTTTTTTTAGACGAGTTTAGGGACTTCATAAACATATATAGTGCATGATTGTCGTCAGCTCGTACTAAAGTGTTGGATTAAGTCCCATAAAACTTAGTAGAAACGTTACGTCATGTCAAATTATTTTATTTTTATAAGCATAAAAACTAGCTAAATTTTGAAATTAAGTAGAAAATCAGATTTTATCAATTATCTTTTTCATATATTTTCCACAGGGAAAAAAAATCTGCTATGAAATTTCAAAGGTTTGGTTTAATTATTGACGGGAAACTTGGAGATATCAGTCATGATCATCAATGGTAGCGACTTCCGTTATCCAACAAAGACTTTTTGGACACTCTCCAAACACTTAGCCATCCACATCTTGCTAAGTTTGTTAACATTTTTCGAACAATGAACATACAAACCTTCTATAAATAAAAACAATAGATTTAAATCCAAAAATGATAAAAAATTAATATGATCAAGATCAAAAGTAAAGAAAACTCGTGATTCGAATCATTGTACAAGAAGTTTGATCAACACTATCTAAATAACTTTTAACATGCAAGTTCTAAAACACAAGAATTTGCAAAGTAAAAAACTTAATTCTCAACCAAGCTAAAATAGAAACTCTATTCTTTTCGATTCAAAATGTGATGTAAGAAAGGAAGACTTTATAAAGCGTTTCACAACTTTAACCTATACGAGTTAAATACTCACATAACATTTACATTAAAGATAAAATATTGTAACCTACTTAGGCTACAGTATAACTTTAACTTCGATATTAAAATGAACTTAAAAGATATATAAATATTGAAACTACAATTAAAATAATACAATAAAAGAAATGTAGGGTATATTAACCATCTCTAGACTAAGTTCCATAAATTAAACTATTGAGTTCATTGAAGTTCAACTTTGCAAAAGACTCATCATATTCTAGAATTTTGTAACAATCCAAGTCCACCGCTAGCAAATATTGTCCTCTTTCGGCTCTCCCTTTCGGGCATCCCCTTAAAGTTGTAAAATGATTCTAGTAGGGAGAGATTTCCACACCTATACAAGTATGTTTTGTTCCCTTTCCAACTAATGTTCAGTGTCTAGCTCGAGTACTATTTGTAACCACTCAAGCCCACTGCTAGTAGATATTGATTGTTTTGACCGTTACGTACCGTTATCAGTCTCAAAATTTTAAAACGTGTATGCTAAGAAGAGGTTTCTACGTACTTACAAAATAAATAAGTATTTATGGTTTCTTTTTAATTGTCGATTCAACTACTCTTCTAGGGTACTCAATCAAAATACTCATTCTTTTTTATTTTTCCAAATGCATTAATGGGTTGATGGATAAAGTTTAGCTTCCATTTTAATATGAAGATTCAAAGAGGATGTCATTTATTAAGGTTATATGGTCACTAATTCTAAGTGTTTTTAAAAACAAATCTTTATGGCATTTCATCGTTGTAATTTATCATAGTCATGTTTGTCCAAGGCGTATTGCCTATGGTCGCATGTTGGATGTCTTAGTCATGCTTGTCCAGGACGTGTTGTCCAAAGCCGTATACCCGTTCCAAACCCTTTTTACTTTCTTTCATCTTAGATAGACATTTACTATTTCATGTTGTGTCAATACCGGGTGTATGTCGGTCACCAAAATCATGTCTATATTCTCTAAGGCCAAAATGACCTAAAATGTATAGAGGATATGACTAGTTGTCAATTCTTTCTACTTGGGTTAAATGTTATCAAAGTCGTTGTTGTTGCCTACTGGCTTTTAGCTTATAATAACATAACTTTCTTTATAATTGTTTTCAATGTATTTCAAAATATTTCTCTCAAACATGAATCAAGGCTCGAACATATGTCAATATTGTTTGCAAAGTTTGAATTTCACACAACTGACTTATTCGCTGAATTAGAACAAGTGTCGCACAATCGTTGTCCTATTGTCACAAGGGTACGATTGTGACACCGTGCAACCTAGAAATGACTTCAAAGATCAAGATGAAATCAATGTTGTTTTTAAGACAAAAAAAGAAATACAAAACCATCCAAGTCTAGCTTACTAGAGAAGTTGGAAAAATAAATAATTCAATGCCGAGATCGAAGTACGGTAAACCATAGTTGATAACAGTTTGATTTTTAGTTTTTGACAAGAATACTTTCAAAGAACTAATGGTTATAAGTAAGTAGCTTGATGATGATAATTAAGCTAACATGTCAGAGTTACCTACTGACACAACTAGTTAATGTTTTAGTGCACCGTAGGTAAAAACACGATAATATTCATGGTGCTGCTTCAGGATTCTAATGTACTACATCCAAGGTCAGAACGAGCTTACTGCAAGCAACGATAACTCCGAAACACTTGCTAGAAATGTCGACGTTTAATTTCCCTGAAGAAAAGTATGAAGTTTCATTAAATGATGGGTGGCCATTGGGCTACAATAGCAGACAGGTCACATGTTAGAATATTTGGTGACCCGATTGGGAGGGTGACATGAGCGAAAAATGAAGAGCTCAAAGAAGAGAAAGGCCTTGTTTTTCTCATACTTTGGCCATAGGATATGTATCATGTATTAATGTTCCATTTCATAATCAATGAAAATCGAAGTTTTGACTTGATCAATCGAAGTTTTAAATGTGTTTTAGACCTTTAGCTCACGTCTTCTTCTACGTCCTTCGACTCTCTCTCTCTCCCTTCACGTCGTACCACTTGCCTAAAGTGATCTTCTTTTGTGTAATGACTCATATTTGCTATACTTATACCAACAAGTTACTGTCAGAAAAATATAACAAAATTGATTCATTTATATAAGCAACTCTCTTTATTGAGCTTATGATATACACATCTAGAGTATGAGCCCCATAGCCCCTTAGTTTCAGTATGCACTCGTTACGAATCGTTCAAGCTCAGCTATTATCCGAAAAAGAAAAGTAGCTCATTTATAGGCTTATAATTAGATATAAATCCCATACAAAATCAATGGATTATGTATTTACCTTATATGTATTCCAATAGTGGTAACCTAAACTCTCAATCATAGATTATCTATCAAAATAACTACATATACGACTTGACCTTCTCCTCCGAGCCAATCAATGCTAAAAAGTCTTCACCATTTCATCTGGCTCCTTCAACCTTATCTCAATAATTAAGTTCACATTATTCAACTTATCTAAGCTCATCTCCATCATTTATATCACATGGTCTATCCAATGGTTGGTATCACATCACTGAGTCATCTTAACCCATATTTCAACCATTGGTTCCACATGTATCTAAGTTCAAGTTATTTAGTAATGCAAATTATAATGCCTTGGCTATGTTGCATAACTATAGGCCTAGTTATTAGGTTACTATGTGAGTTCTATTAAAGGTTAGCCAACGAACTTGTCATATGATCATGTTGTTGGTAGAGCATCAAGTCATTCAATATAATTATACTGATAGGTTACAATACAAAGACTTTCAATGGTGTCAAATTAACCTTTAATAATAACTTGTCTTGATAGACATAGTCCGTATGAGTATAAGAAGAGTTGATTAAGCTAAGATCAATGTCCTAGTGCCCCAGTGTATACGATATGTAGTACGATCACTAAGTTATTAGGTAAGGATTGTTTAAAGAATCTCGAACAAATCGTTATCTATACTATTTAGGTCGACTTTGATTTTTCTTGGTCAAAATGTATGCAATTTTGCATAGTTTGTCATCAAAGTTTGAATCTTTATAAATAACTTAATATGAAACTCCAAACCCACAAACCCATTAAAATGAAAACATTAAAGTCCTCAGTAATTTTGGTGCTATCATTTTCATTTCTTCTGGTTTTCGCTTCTGCAAAAACAGCTACTGAAAATTTCGTTCAATGTCTTCTCCGCCGCTCTCCGCCGTCCTACCCTATTGCTCCGGCGATCTTTACACCCAACAATCATTCTTATTCCTCTGTTCTTCAGACTTACATTCAAAACTTGAGATTCAACACTTCAACAACTCCTAAGCCATTCCTTATTCTCACAGCTCTCCATGAATATCATGTTAGAATTGCAATTCTATGTGCTCGAATCGATAATCTTCTGATGAAGATTCGTAGCGGCGGCCACGATTACGAGGGAGTTTCTTACGTCTCCGACATTGTCCCTTTCTTCATTCTTGATATGTTCAACCTCCGAAGAATCTCTATTGATATAAAAACCGAGACGGCTTGGGTATTTTTATCGATACTCATTTACTTTATTAGGAATCACGACTCTTCACAATAGCATGGTATTGTCAACTTTGTGCATAAGTTCGCAATGGAGATAGTATTCCTTGCTTATAAACCGATGATCATTCCCTGAATTAACCAACGTGGGACTCCCTTCCAACCATTCTCGACGCACTTCACTCATGGGCTTGAAAATTAGGATAGGATTACGAGCGAGAATAATGTTAATTAAAAAAAAAATGAACATGACATCATTTTTAAGAAACTTTTGACATCATTTATTTATATTCTTTATGATCAGGTTCAAACAGGAGCCACCATAGGAGAAGTGTTTTATAAAATTGCAGAGGAAAGCAAGCTCCATGGCTTCCCGGCCGGAGTGTGCCCTACGATGGGTGTCGGTGGCCATTTGAGCGGTGGCGGGTACGGTAACATGATGAGGAAACATGGCCTCACGGTGGATCAATTCATCGACGCGAAGATAATCGACGTAAACGGGAAGCTTCTCGACCGAAAAGCAATGGGGGAGGATCTATTCTGGGCCATCACAGGCGGCGGAGGATCAAGCTTCGGAGTCGTTGTAGCGTACAAAATCCGATTGGTTCGTGTACCGGAGACGGTAACGGTGTTCAGAGTAAGAAGAACGTTGGAAGAGAATGAGTTGACGGAGATAGTAGATGAGTGGCAGCGGGTGGCACATGTGATTGACAATGATTTGTTCATAAGGGTTACGTTTGATGTTGTAAATGGAACACACAAGGGAAACAAGACACTGAGAGCAACGTTTCTAGCCATGTTCCTCGGAGATTCCCAAACCCTTTTGTCTCTCATCAACAACAGCTTCCCTAAATTGGGTTTGAAGAAACCTGATTGCCTTGAAATGAGTTGGATTGAATCAGTGCTTTTTTGGACAGATGGTAAACTCCCTTTTTACTCCCAAATTTATGATCAAATTTTATCGAAATGGAAGCTTACGGTTTCATGTTTTATCAAATTTTATCGAAATTTCATTCAAATATATCGATTTTTCTTGGAAGCTTACGGTTTCATGTTTTATTCCACTCCCTGATCGAGTTACATAGAAACATCTGTGAATGCCCTATTGAACCGAATGACGGGACGGATCCACCTAAAAAGAAAGTCGGACTATGTGAAAACCCTAATTCCAAAGAAAGGATTTAACAAAATATGGAAGAAAATGATAGAACTTGAAAAACCCATGATGAAATTCAACCCCTATGGTGGAAGAATGGGTGAGATTGCATCAAATGCAACTCCATTTCCTCATAGAGCTGGAAACTTATGGAAGATCCAGTACACAACAAACTGGAATGAAGAAGGAAGCCGACAAGCCGACCATTTGATAGACTTGACGAGGAAACTTCACAAGTTTATGACACCCTTTGTGTCCAAGAATCCAAGAACAGCGTTTTTGAACTATAGAGATCTTGATATTGGTGTAACCCATAATGGGAAGAAGAGTTACTATGAAGGGAGGGGCTATGGAATCAAATATTTTGAAGGCAACTTTGAGAGGTTGGTGAAGATCAAGACCAAGGTTGATCCTGACAACTTTTTTAGGAATGAACAAAGCATTCCAAGATTTCCACATGTTTGAAGATCAAAGTTGGCTGTGTTCTTTCTATGTTGTCGCTTGTCTTGTTCTTGTTTGTCATATGAAAATAAGTTGTCCTTTTGTTTTTTGTTTTTTTTTTTTTTTTTCTGTTCTTATAAATATAACGAATGCCCAAAAAACTATGAAAATAAGGCATTCTATTATTGTGAAATATTATACATTTCTAATTTTTAAGAGTTTCAATACTATCTTTTTATTTTTTTAAAAATTTAAAATATATCCTTACAATTAGTTTTTTTTTTTTTTTATCAAAGCTATTACTAATTTATTATAAATAATTATATGGCTCTGATATCATTTGTAACGTTTGAAGTCCACTACTAATAGATATTGTCCGCTTTGGTCCATTATGTATCACCGTTAGTTTCATGGTTTTAAAATGTGTCAGTATGGAGAGGTTTCTGCCCCCTTATAAGTAATACTTCGTTCTTCTCTCTAACCGATGTGGGATCTTAGAATTCACCCCCTTGAGGGCGAGCGTCATTGTTGGCACACCGCCTAATGTCTGGCTATGATATCATTTGTAATTAGCCCAAGCCCACTACTAACAAATATTGTTCGCTTTGACCTGTTACGTATTGTTGTCAATCATACACGTTTTAAAACTGTGAGACTGACGACGATACGTAACAGGTCAAAGTGGACAATATCCATTAATAGTGTGCTTGGACTCTAGCGTCTTCACTGGCACACTACTCAATGTCTAGCTTTGATACCACTTGTAACAGCTCAAACCCACCGCTAACAAATAATGTCCGCTTTGGCCCGTTACGTATCACCATCAGCCTCACGGTTGTATGACTGACAACTATATGTAACAGGCCAAAATAGATAATATCTATCAGTAGTGAGCTTGAGCCGTTACAATTTTATTCAAATTCTAAAATTAAAAAAAATTAAAAAAAATTAAAAAAAATTAAAAAAAATTAAAAAAATACTATAAGAGAGCTTATAGTTTGGTGACTGCTAGTAGCGTTCGATATCACTAGAGCCCGTCGATCTGTCTCCTATTTTTTGGTGACCTAGGTTAGACGAGTAGTGTCCTTGTTAGACGACATGTATTTAGGAACCCATACCATCAAGTTTGGCCAAGACCAAATAGGATGGCATGTTGAGGTGACTTGTAAAGCTACTATTGAATGTAGAAACAAGTCGAGAGCTTAGGTTGTAATTCGTAAACATGCCTTGAGAGGGGCAGGAGACTACACAGGTAGTGTAGCTCATGATAGGTGCCACTATCGTGTGTGGAGTAGTCAAGAGTCCTTTGAACAGTCTCGTTGTACTATAAACCCCCCTTGAGAGAGGTGAGGGACTAAATGGATAAACGGAACAATTGACAAGTACATGGGATTGCTCCCTCAGATGTTGACCGTATCGATTTTCCAATGAAAGGGTCGGCAATTAACATTACATAGATGTGTTCTCACAAAGATACTTCCAAAGATAGCACTCTTCTTAAACCACACACATGACACAACCCAACCTCACTACATGTGCGCGCCCCTTTGTCAGCTTCTCACAAAAAGTTAAACAATTGCGTGGTAGCCAAGTATTGGTCTTTATGGGGCACCGCCAATGCCTCCCCCAATCATTCATTTTTCTCTTCTTTGCTTGCTCCCAAATCATTCATTCTTCTATTAAAACCCTAAACCCATTTGTTTTTCTTCACCACAATGAACATTCCTTCAAGCTTCTTGGCTCTCACCTTCGCTTCCATACTCACTTTAGAAACATGGGAATCTTCAGCCAATGAGCACCTTCACTTTCTCCGCTGCCTTTCTCTTCATTCCCCAAACGGCGATGACTCAATTTCCAACCTCATTTACCCTCAAACCAACTCTTCATTCTCTTCTATTTTGAACTTCTCCCTTCGAAATCTAAGATTCTCCACGCCCACCACCCCCAAGCCGCTTCTAATCGTCACACCCTCACAACCATTCCATGTCCAAGCCTTAGTTATTTGCTGCAAAGCCCATGGCTTTCAGATTCGAATTCGAAGCGGCGGCCATGACTACGAGGGTCTTTCTTATGTTTCTGATGTCCCCTTTGTGTTAGTGGACTTGGGTGAGTTTAGATCGATAGCCATTGATATTGAGAACAATACTGCATGGGTTCAGTCTGGTGCGACTCTTGGCGAGCTGCATTATAGGATTGCTGAGAAGAGCCAAACTCTTGCCTTTCCGGCTGGTGGTTGCCCGACTGTTGGAGTTGGAGGACATTTCAGTGGCGGCGGGCATGGTGGGTTGGTTAGGAAGTATGGTCTGGCTGCTGATCATGTGATTGATGCCATTTTGGTTGATGCAAATGGGATGGTTTTGGATAGAAAATTAATGGGGGAGGATTTGTTTTGGGCGATTAGAGGCGGTGGAGGTGGTAGCTTTGGGATTGTTTTGTCGTGGAAGATAAGGTTGGTTTCAATTCCTCCAATTGTGACAGTTTTTACAGTTAATAGGGAATTGGATGAGGATACTCTTAAGTTGATCCATAGGTGGCAATATGTTGCAAGCAAAGTTGATGAGAATCTGTTTATTGGTATCACATTGAGCACTGGTATGGTAATACTGTTGTTATAAATTTCATTTATAACGTGTGAGATCTTACATTTGTTGGAGAGGGGGATGAAGAATTCTTTATAAAGGTGTGGAAACCTCTCAGTAGACGTGTTTTAAAAACTTTTAGAGGAAGCCGAGCTTGGGTTGTCACAAATGGTATCAGAGCCAGACACCAAGTGGTGTGCCAGCAAGAACGCTGGGCTCCGGAGGGGGTGGATTGTGAGATCCCACCTCGGTGGGGAGGGAAATGAAACATTCTTTATAAGGGTGTGGAAACCTCTCCCTAATAGATGCGTTTTAAAAATCTTGAAGGGAAGCTCGGTAGGCTTGGGCTGTTACAAATGGTATCAAAACCAGACACCGGGAGGTGTGCCAGCAAGGACGCTGAGCCCCAAAGGGGTGAATTGTGAGATCTCACCTCGGTTGGAGAGGGAAATGAAACACTCTTTATAAGGGTGTGGAAACCTCTCCCTAGCAGATGCGTTTTAAAAATCTTGAAGGGAAGCTCGGTAGGCTTGGGCTGTTACAAATGGTATCAAAACCAGACACCGGGAGGTGTGCCAACAAGGACGCTGAGCCTCGAAGGGGTAGATTGTGAGATCTCACATCGGTTGGAGAGGGAAACAAAACATTCTTTGTAAAGGTGTGGAAACCTCTCCCGGTAGGCTTGAGCTGTTACAAATGGTATCACAGCCAGACACTGGGGGGTGTGCCAGCGAGGAATTGTGAGATCGCATATTGATTGGAGAGGAGAACGAAACATTCTTATAAGAGTGTAGAAACCTCTCCTTAGCAAACGCTAGTACAATATCACAATATCTACTAGCACTACTAGCGGTAGGCTTGGACGATTACAATGCTATAATTTCTACTTATAAATTTTGAAGTTGTATCAATTTTCACCGAAATTATCAATTTCACCCAACCCTCTTAGCAAACAAGTTACCGAAGTCCTAAACCCGAATTTTTTGTTTCAAACAGGTCCTAACTCGGAAGAAAGGCAAAGAACAAGAACTAGAACTAGAACGGTGAATGCGTCATTCTTTTCTCTATTTCTTGGCAAAGCCAACGATCTCCTTTCCATCATGCAACAAAGCTTCCCAGAGCTAGAATTAGCAAAACAAGATTGCATAGAAAAGAGCTGGATAGAATCCAACCTCATTTTAGCTGGCTTTACAAACAGAGAGTCCTTAGAAGAAGCTCTCCTCAACAGAAGCACCACACCATCCTTCATTGGAGCCTACAAAGTTAAATCAGATTATGTGAAGGAACCCATCTCACAAACTGGCTTACCAGGGGTTTGGCACATGCTAAGAACCACAGACATTGACTCAGCTTCAATTGTGTTGCTCCCTTATGGAGGAAAAATGAACGAAATTTCCGAGTTGGAAATTCCATACCCACATAGAGCTGGTTATGTATTCAAAATTGGATACTTTATTGTGTGGAAAGAGCGAGGAGTTGATGCAGCTGAGAAGCACTTGAATTGGAGTAGAGAAGTTTATGATTTCATGGCTCCTTTTGTTTCCAAGCCTCCAAGATGTGCATATGTGAATTATAGAGACCTTGATCTTGGAAGGAATAATGAGTTTGGGAAAGGTAGGAGCTACAAGGAAGCAAGCATTTGGGGAGTGAAGTATTTTGGGAACAATTTCAAGAGATTAGTGCAAGTCAAAACTAGGGTTGATCCTCATGATTTCTTCAAGCATGAGCAAAGCATTCCCTCTTATGTACTTTATTAGGTGGTGAGAATTGAGGTTGATGCTTGGCTATTTGGCTATTCATGTGTTGCTATGATCTATTAAGATTGCTATCATCATGAGATGGTAAAAATGTTGAATATAGTACTCATTCTATAAGGCAATTTTTAATAGCACTATGTGGAGAACTTTATGAACATAGAAGAAGAAATTAGACATAAAGTTATGTTCACGCACAATCGTCGATCTCTATTAGAATGACAACGATCTCGAGCTTTGAAAGTCTATTTCATCTCTCCAATAAACTCATTGGTCTTCCCAAATTGTGTAAGTTCGAATTAGAGCTTTTGTTCAGAAATTATGAATTTATAGGTCACAACATCGAGATCTTGACTCAAAAACTCGTTTTTAATTATGAAAAATTAAGGTAGCGTTGAGATATTATGGCTGAAAAACATCTTCATGCATGTTTCAAGAGTTGAACGACATTGAGTGTGATATTGTAACATTGAGCTGATAGAGTGCCTTATCATAAGCAACGCCTCAACGTTATCTGTGTAGGTCATCTGGCTTCACTGATGAACTATCCAGGGGTTTTACTCTAGGCCCTAAGAGGTTCGAGTCCAATCTCTACTGCTCTCTGAGTATTTGGGGTGTCTAAAAGTTTTGAGCAGATCTCTAATCTAAATTTTACCCCTAGGAGTCTATATAGGTTTTCAAACTTTTGTATTCTTTTACATACGAAACATGTTTTGCCTATGCAGCGTAATGACCAACGTCTTGAGTTGATGTGTTACCTTATGAAGAATAGCATTCATGGAAGTTTAGCAGGTGGACCCTCTCACATGACCATAAAGTCACCTAAGTTTGGGGTACCTAGTTGTCTCGATGCACTTCCCTAACTTGCCTAGGTCTAGCTCAATAGTCCTGTTACTAGAGTGGAAAGGGTAGCAGAAACTCTAATAGCATCGTTCTTACTGCAAATAGCCTAGAGAGGTACCTTAGTCTTTTTTGGATGCTACAAAAATCTACTAGGTTCTTGGGGGCATCTAGACAGTTTAATTCTTATCTTGCATTTCTAGAAGACTCAGGACTAGCTTTATGGGGCTAATCCAATCTCTAGGTACACTCAAGTCTAGACCTCTAATCATTTCTCACAATTCTAGGGTGCACGGTCTACTAAAAATGTCGTGACCTAAGTCAACGTGTAAATTGCTCTAGCTGTAACACCCTTTAATCTTAACTTGGTTCACTCATGCATGCTTATTAGGGAGATATTCCTATCGATCACCTAAAGCATAAAAGGCATATTCTAGGCATCACCTTAGTCATCTCTAGGTGTTGAGAAGGTCTTTTAGGCCTTTAAGGCAGCTAGGTAATTTAATGCAACTTTCAATTCTAGGGTACAATGTTCTAACTAACTCCTGGAGTCTTTCTTAGTCTCGAAGCACTAGAGTCAAACAATTTGAAAGTTTGATATGTGAGAATTATGAGATTTTAACTATTAATATATAACGCATTGTAGGTAAGTAGAATTTTTTTAAAATAATTAAAAAAATACAACTCAACCATCCGAACCAACCCAACCCTAAAGTAACCTTAAAGTCGGGTTGTAAACTCGATTTAGATTATTCGGGTCACCAACTCGAAATTTTAAGTTTGTCCAAAATACTTTTCTAACCCAAACCAACCCATCCCGTATTAAGGTTACTTTTCGGTCTATGAAAAAATAATTCAAAATTTATTAAACAATTTCAGTCAATATATATATATATTCAACACCTAACATAATTATTAATCTTGTTCTACTCAATTGACCACATTAATATTGGACATTAAAATAAATAAAATGAAGAACTATTCAAAATCCTCAAATTTAATTAAAATAAACCTATGCTTCAAGATTAAGCTTATACAATCTTGCTTCATATAAATAAGTAATTATTTTTACTAATATATTCAACATGATATACCTTTTTATTTTACAATAAGAAAAGTAAACCATCATTAAATAACAATTTGATTTTTATTTTTTAAAATTAATTTTTTAATATTTTCAAAAATCTAAAGTCAAAATTTGAAAAAGTCTAAAGTTATTTTTTGTTAAAAAATGAAATTGGATTAAAATTCAAATCTTCATTTAACAAATATGAAAATTAAAATAATTAAAGATGAAGTTGAGCTCAAAGTAACTCGAGCTTGAGGCAAACTGTTAGAGAGTTTGTTCAGTCTTAAATTTTAGAGAAGAGAGATCAAAGCTTAGAATACGCATATGACAAGATAAATCTACGCTAAAAAGTCCACTGACTCAATTAATCAGGTTCAACCTATCTCGAGAAACCCTAGCTCTTTCTCCTAATAAGTACACTAGATTATAATTCTACAAACCTCTAAACCAACTTAAGCTTCGAAAATCACTTTAGTGGATCTTTCCCAATTCCACGAACTGAACTCGTTCATCTGCACATCTCAACTGAACCAAACAGCTTATAGTCGTATTCTCATTATAGCCGATAACGATGTTCCTCTTGGTTAAATATTTCTTTTTCGATTCATCTCTAGAGTTAAATATCTCATTCAAGAATTGTTTTTGATCAAATCCGTAGAAATCATTGAAAAAAAATGGAAAATCTCTTATGATATACCAAATCGGGCTCGATTATTGATAGAGTGAATAGATCTGTTATTTCTTGAAATCTCTCTTTTGATTCAAAATTGTGGTGTAACGAGTGGAGAGAGCGAAGACTCTCGTTTTTTCTTCTCATATAAATTATTTATTTATTATTTTAGAAAATAAATTCCTTAGTATAGGTTTGACAAATGTCGTTGTTTCAACTACCAAATGCATGAGAAATAGTCAAATGAATAATAATAATAATAATAATAATAATAAATATGAATAATTAAAATATTTATCAATCTTTTCTACCTTATCATAAACTAAAATAATGATGCCACTGAAAGCAACTAAATTCATAAATAATTACCGACTTTATAAAGCTTAAAAGAGACTTAAGCTTCTATAATCTCATTATAATGTTGGTTGATAAAGCTCTAGAACAAAAATTATTTCTAACCCTTTAATTACGAGTATCCTTACAATGGAATTAGAGTATTAGAGAGACTCCATCCCTTGAGAGTAGGAAGTCAGCCAAGATGAACGATTTTTGTGAGACCCCACATCAGTTGAGGAGGATAACAAAACATTCTTTATAAAGGTGTAGAAACCTCCCTCTATCAAACACGTTTTAAAAACTCTGGGAGGAAGCTCAAAATAGAAAGCCCAAAGAGAACAATATCTACTAGCGATGGGCTTGGATCATTACAATTGGTATTAGTGCTAGACACCAGGCGGTGTACCAACAAGGATGCTGAGTCCTAAGGGGGATGGACACTGAGTGGTTTGCCAATGAGGACGTTGATCCCCTAAGGGAGTGGATTGTGAGATCCCACATCGGTTGGAAGGATAACATAACCTTTGTAAGGGTATGGAATAGCGACGGGATTGGACCATTACAATTGGTATTAGAGCTAGACACCAGGCGGTGTACCAACAAGGACGCTGAGCCCTAAGGGGGGATGGACACTAGGTGATTTGCCAATGAGAACGTTGGGCTCCGAAGGGAGTGGATTGTGAGATCCCACATCGGTTGGAATGATAACAGAACCTTTTTTTATAAGGGTGTGAAAACCTCTCCCAACAGAACAATATATGTTAGCAATGGTTCGTTTGGATGATGCAAGGTGGCTAGAATTTTTGCATCTTCTTATGTATATAAATAGAGGAACTTTAGAATCACAAAATTCATCAAACCCAACCATGAATAAGATCCCTCTAACCCTAATCTTTATTATTGTTCTATCTTCATCACCATTATGGGCTTCTCCATCACTCCACATCCATCAACACTTTCTTCATTGCCTCTCACACCATTCTCCACACACTTATCCCATCTCCAAACTAGTTTACACTCCCATAAACTCTTCATATTCATCTGTTTTGAACTTCTCCATTAGAAACCTCATATTTTCAAACCCTCAAACACCAAAGCCACTCCTCATCATAACACCCTCACACATTTCCCACATCCAAGCAGCCGTCATATGCTCCAAAGCCCATGACCTACAAATCCGAACATGAAGCGGCGGTCATGATTTCGAGGGTCTTTCTTACGTCGCCGATCAACCATTCATCATTGTTGACCTAATAAATCTAAGGTCCATTAATGTCGGACGTTCAAACCAACACCGCATGGGTTCAATCAGGAGCCACTTTGGGTGAGCTTTATTATAGAATTGGTGAGAAAAGTAGGAGCTTGGCGTTCCCGGCGGGGATTTGTCCGACGGTGGGGGTTGGTGGGCATTTCAGTGGCGGTGGATATGGGTTGATGCTGAGGAAATATGGGCTTGCTGCTGATAATGTGGTGGATGCTTATTTGGTTGATGCTAATGGGAGGGTTCATGATAGAGAGTCGATGGGGGAGGATTTGTTTTGGGCCATTAGAGGTGGCGGCGGAGGGAGCTTTGGTATTGTGGTGGCGTGGAAGGTCAAGTTGGTTGTGGTTCCGGCGGTTGTGACCATGTGCTCGACGAATAGAGATGTGGAGGACGATGCAATCAAGCTAATACATCGGTGGCAATATGTGGCTAACCAATTGGATGATAATCTTTTCCTTGGCATCCTTTTGACTGGTATTGTTTATGAGTTATTTTTTCTTTCTTTTCTTTGAAAAATATGATCCTTAAATTAATATTATAATGTCAAGTAAACCACACGACATAGTTTTAATTAGATTGAAATTTGTTTGTTGGTTTGTTTTTTTGTTTTGTTTTTATTTCAATTAGTTTCGGGACTTCCCTTCAAGGGTTTAAAACGCGTATGCTAAGAAGAGGGGCATATCACCCGGTGTCTGTCCCTTCAAGGGTTTAAAATGCATTTGTTAGAGAGGTTTCCACGTCCTTATAAATAATGTTGTGTGGAAATGTTCTCATTGATACACCGCCCCGTGTCCGGCTCTGATACCATTTGTAACCACTCAAACTCATTGTTAGCGGATACTGTCCTCTTTGGCTTTCCCTTCTAGGGTTTTCCCTCAAAGTTTTAAAACGCGTCAGCTAGTGAGAGGTTTTCACACTCCTAAAACAAATACTTTATTTCCTCTCCAGCCGAGGTGGATCTCGTAATATATTTATATTTATATATAAAAAGTGAGTCAAGCGGGAATTTGGGCTGAGTCAAGGGCAAGATCGAGGATGAAGAATATATCCTCTTCACCGACCCCTTTTCGTTAACAGATAGATATTTCCTCATTCATTCTCTCATTCCTAGTTTAAACTACTCCGTTTGGGGCAGGTCCACTTAAAGCTCTAACCCTGATGGTTAAATCGACATCTCCTACATAAATATGTATGAAAGAAAAAATATATAAAATAATAGTTCATATGGACGAAAAAGTTAATAGTTAACCTTTAATAAATCTAACTCCTATTTCGATCTATAAAACTTTTCCGAAAATGAGTTCTTTTTTCCTTGAACCACCAAGAACGTAAAATTTTTAATGATTTGAACTCAATTCTTACTGATTTATACATGTAGGTGGGAATTTTTCGACTCGAGAAGGCATAACGAACCCAACAGCCACATTCTTCTCTTTATATCTCGGAAAGCTAGACGAGCTTATAGCCATATTAAAAACAACTTTTCCCGAATTAGGTTTAACAAAAAAAGACTGTGTAGAATCGAGTTGGATCCAATCAACCCTAATAGCGTCCACAGGGGTTCAAACCTTCGAGCCCCTAGAAGCTTTACTCAATAGAACACCCCCGACCATCGAAAGCACCAAATTCAAATCCGATTACGTCAAGGACCCAATTCCCGAGGCGGCAATCGAGGGCATATGGCAAAGATTAAAAGCTCAAGACATAGAAGTTCCACAAATCTTATTCATTCCTTATGGAGGTAGAATGAGCCAAATTTCAGAGTCCGAAACTCCATTTTCACATAGAGCTGGAAATCTCTACAAGATTGGATATGCTGTATCATGGAAAGAACAAAGTTTAGATGCAAAGAACAGGCACATAAATTGGATACGAGAGGTGTATGAATACATAACTCCTTTTGTTTCAAAATCACCAAGGGCTGCGTATGTCAATTATAGAGATCTTGATATTGGTACCAATAATAAGTATGGCAAGACAAGCTACGAGCAAGCCAGCATTTGGGGCATGAAGTACTTTGGTAACAATTTTAATAGGCTTGTGTATGTTAAAACTATGGTGGATTCTCATGATTTCTTTAGGCACGAACAAAGTATACCCGTAAAACTTGCTTGATATTAGCTTCGAAAGTGTTTCAAACCGTATTCGTGTAGCAAAATAATGGGTTTTGAGTAGCTTATATGTACGCTTATTAGTCACTTTGTTTTAACGTGTTCGGCTTATAGTAATCAAATCAAAGTCTTAATTTTGTGTTTATTGTTGGATGATGAAAGTCTCATATCAGCTAATTTAGGAATGATCATGAGTTTATAATCAAGGAATACTCTCTCCATTGGTACGAGGCCTTTTGGGGGAAGCCCAAAGCAAAGCCATGAGAGCTTACGCTCAAAGGGAACAATATCATACTATTGTGGAGAGTCGTGATTCCTAACATGATATCATAACCATGCCCTAAAACGCTCTAAAACGCCCTAAAACTTAATCGTGCCAATAGATTGATAAATCCTCAAATGTCGAACAAAGAACTCCAAAAGAAAAGGAGTCGAGTCTCGATTAAGGAGAGGCTAAGATCAAAATATTATAACATAATTGAAATTTATGGAATTATGGACTAAAATAATTTTAAAAATTGGTTAGTTGAGATATCAAATTTCTTTTTTAAAACCTTTTTTAATCCAAAGATTTTTTTGAATATATTATCTTTCCAATCTAAGATTCTATTTTTCTTTTCTTTTTTTAAATAATTAATTTCATCCAATACTTTCAATACCTAATTATTATTCATTTGAACTTTTTGGCCAATAATGGTTATTTAATTAAGCGATGAATATTTTATTAATGAAGCTATTACAATAGAAGTCACGTATAGACAAGAGCAATAATGATTCAAAATAATTATATCAATTATGCATAATGAATTCATTATATTTAAAATATGATAATTAAAAAATATTTAAAATAATTAATAATTTCGTAAAGCCAAATTATTCTAATGGCAATGCTTCAAACCCAAAATTCAGACTTAAATTCATATTCAACATTTGATAATCTCGACATTCCCCTACATCCCTTCTGTCATGACCACGTTACCTACTTGACTTGTCTCGAAGTGTTTTTAAGAGTAAAGAACACGAGACATTTCAACATGTTTTATCCTCATGTTGTAGTAAAACACTCGACATAAGATTTCTCCGAGCTAAGTAGGCACAAGCCACTTGTCTTTCAATTCTTTTAAGAAAATCTCTCTCATTTGAATGTAATATCGTTCGTTCATGTATCTGTGTTTTACTTGAGTTTCCTTGTTGATTATCTCCGAACCATATCGTACTCGGAAACCACTATAAAAAGTAAAGCTTTCCAGCACAAAAACCTCCAACCTAGCCATGAAATCTTCTCCATTAACCCTTCTTTCACTTACCTTCATTGTTCTATGTTCATCTTCCTTATGGGCTGCACCTTCTTCCAACCAAAACAAGGACTTTCTTCAATGTCTTCTCCATCATTCTCCAGACACTCACTCCATAACCAAGCTTGTTTACACTCCCATCAACGCCTCCTATTCATCTCTCTTGAATTTCTCCATTAAAAACCTTAGATTTTCAACGCCCAAAACCCCAAAGCCACTTGCAATCATAACCCCATCAAACATTCCCCACATCCAAGCAGCCATCATATGCTCCAAATCCCATGGCCTTCAAATCCGTATTCGAAGTGGCGGTCATGACCTCGAGGGGCTTTCTTATGTTGCCCATGTCCCTTTCATCGTCGTTGATTTGATTAATTTGAGCTCGGTCGAGGTCGATGTCGAGAAAAATACTGCGTGGGTTCAGTCCGGGGCGAGTCTTGGTGAACTTTACTATAGAATTGCTGAGAAAAGCCGGACGTTGACGTTTCCGGCAGGGCTTTGTCCGACGGTTGGTGTTGGTGGGCAGTTTAGTGGCGGTGGGTATGGGATGTTGATGAGGAAATATGGTCTTGCGGCGGATAATGTGGTGGATGCTTACTTGGTTGATGGTAATGGGGAGTTTTTTGATAGAGAGGGTATGGGGGAGGAGTTGTTTTGGGCTATTAGAGGCGGCGGTGGAGGGAGCTTTGGGGTTGTTGTGGCGTGGAAGGTGAAGCTGGTTCCGGTTCCGGCGACTGTAACGGTTTGTGCAACTAGCAAGAGTTTGGTGGATGGTGCAATTAGCCTCATTGATAAGTGGCAATATGTGGCTGACAAATTGGATGAAAATTTATTCCTTGGCATCATTTTGGCTGGTATTGTTTCCATGGTTTGATTGAGTTTAATTTGTGTATATTTTTCTTGTTTACTGATGTAAGCAGATATTGTCTTTTTTGGACTTTTATTTAGGGCTTTTAAGTTTTTAAAAAGGAAGGTTTACACACGAATGATTCGTTCCCCTGGATCTCACAATCCACCTTAGGTTGTTACAAATGTTAACAGGGCCCGACACTGGGCACCACCGAGGAGGTTGAGTCCTGAAGAGGGTGGACACGATGCAGTGTGCCAACAAGAACGCTAGGCCTTGAAGGTTGTGGATTGGAGTGTCCCACGTCGATTAGAGAAATGAAGGAGTGTTAGCAAAGACGCTGACCCCGAAAAAGTGTGGATTGTGAGATCTCACATCAGTTAATGAGGAGAACGAATCATTCTTTACAAGGGTGGGGCTGAGCATGAAGGGGGTGGACACGAGGCGGTGTGCCAACAAGAACACTGGCCCCAAAGGGTGTGGATTAGGGGGTCCCACATTGATTGGAGAAGGGAATGAGTGTCAGCAAGCCCCGAAGGACAATGTACACAAAGCAGTGTGCCAGCAAAAACGTTGGGCCTCGAAGAACGTAGAGATTGGGGATCCCACATCGATTAGAGAAAGAAACTAGTGCTAGCGAAGACATTGGGACCTGAAGAGGTGGGACCACATCAGTTGGAGGAGGAGAACGAATCATTCTTTACAAGGGTGTGGAAACCTCTCCGTATCAAACCCATTTTAGTCTGAAATATAAAGTTAAAAGAAGAAAATATCGGCTAGCGGGTAGCGTATTGTTCATTACAATTACAATTGATGATTTGATGATTTGAGCTCA
Organism: Cucurbita moschata; assembly: GCF_002738365.1. Classification (NCBI taxonomy): domain Eukaryota; kingdom Viridiplantae; phylum Streptophyta; class Magnoliopsida; order Cucurbitales; family Cucurbitaceae; genus Cucurbita; species Cucurbita moschata. Next base: position 1,927,342 of record NW_019268560.1, on the reverse strand, counting down.
ATTCTTGATGATAGGAGGAGGCAAAACAAACCCATTAGCTATATTCTTCTCCTTGTTTCTCGGAAAGGCAGACGAGCTCGTGACAATACTAAACAACGCGTTTCCGGAACTGGGTTTACCAAAAGGAGACTGCATAGAAACGAGCTGGATAGAAGCAGCCCTTATAGCAGCCAACGGGTTCCAAACCGGCGAGGTCTTAGAAGCCCTGCTCAATAGATCAGCCCTGATACCACCAATCAACAGCGGCAAAAGCAAAACCAAATCCGACTATGTCAAGGAGCCCATGACTAGAACAGCAATCGAGGGCATGTGGAACAGATCAAAGTCTCAAGAAATAGAAAGGGCAAGCCTTGTATTCATCCCATATGGAGGAAAAATGAGTGAAATTTCAGAGTCAGAAATTCCTTTCCCACATAGAGCTGGAAATCGATACGAGATCGATTACATTGTCGGGTGGGACGAGCAAGGCGTGCATGCAGAGAAAAGACACTTAAATTGGATACGAGAGCTTTACAGCTATATGGCTCCTTTTGTGTCGAAATCGCCGAGGGCTGCGTATGTCAATTGTAGAGACCTTGACATTGGATCAAACGACATGTATGGACGAACAAGCTATCAGCGAGCACGAGTTTGGGGTTTGAAGTATTTTGGCAACAATTTTGATAGGTTGGCGCATGTCAAGACTGAAGTGGATCCTTATGATTTCTTTAGGCATGAACAAAGCATACCCACTCTTTCCCCAACTCAAGAATTTAGCAAAATAGTTGAACAATGTGATGTTTTGTTTTACATTTATTCTAAACTATGCCCCAACGACCGCTAGGCTAAATGGGTCGATGAAAGTGGAAATATTATTAGAAATAAAGCTAGATTTGTAGTTCGAGAGGAATGTATTGACAATGAAAATAATTTCATGCTCGTTACTGATTAAAAGCTAATAACAAAACTTGAAAGAACTGAAAGTCACTACATATATCAACAAAGTGCATCATTCTTTTCAGTGTCTTAATTATAGGAGTTTCATGATTAAGCGTGTTTTTCTTAGAACAATTTTAGGTCGAATGACCTCTTGAAAATTTTTCTAGCTAGGATGCGTGTGAGTGAGGATAAAGCATGCTAGAATGACTCGTATTGATCAGTGTGGATAGCTTTTACTCTTAGAAGCGATAAATAAGTAACGTGACCAAGTTGCATGGAAATGTTGGGATCATCAAGTGTCAAATCCTTATCTAAATCCTAGGTACGAGACATTACAAAGTTCTGGAGAATGATTTTGAAATGGGTAAACTTAATACTATTCTTTTCATTAAGACTACGGAAAAGAATATATTTTTAGTGCAAATATATATGGATGATATTATATTTGATTGCACTAATTCTTTTTCGTATGAGGAATTTTCTAAGTATATTCCTAATAAACTTGACATGATCGATCTTACTTGTGAAGTGATTCGAATCTCAATCAAGTGTTCTTGCCTTGAGATATTTGATTAACAAATTAATCCGAGTTTTACTCTTCCTTTGAGTGATTTCTTATCATTAAGGCTAAGCGTTCTTACCTTTTCTTTAGCTAAGGCTAAATTTCTTTGCAATTTTATATAATTTAGGTTCCATGTTTAAAATCATTCAAACTTGACATGATTGATCTTGTTTGTAGAGTGATTCAAATCTCAAATAAGTGCTCTTGCTTAATACATTCGATCAATCTGAATCTTACTTCCATTGTAGTGATTTTTTATCAATATATTTTACTTTGATTTAGGTGAGTAATTATCCTAAAGCTCCTCGCTTACAATCCACTAAACTAATCAAGAGGCTAATGTGTTTTTAAAAGAAATCTATTTTCCTTATTTTTCTCAAAATTTAGTTTCACGACCAAATTTTTCGAGAATTCGAATGTAATCACTCCCACCCATTTCTCATTCTCAAACATAGTTAAATGTTGAGTTGTTGCAGTCGAACTATGCTCGGTTGAACACAATTCTTTGTGGAAAACACTCATTCTCTTTGTTAAGACCAATCGAAAAGAGATTGGAAGAAACTATGCAGAAACCACTCTACTCTATTAGGCTGGAGATTTCTTGTAATGAAAACCTCGATAGTGTGAAAGGATATTTATAGCAGAGGTGGAATAGTGATGATATTTAAACATGTTCGGGTCCTTCTAACCTATATTGTTTTTAACGCTCCAAAAGAATCCACCCACAACCACAAATGGAGTTGTTAGAAATGATTACAAACAAACAAAGATTTCTTCTAAAAAAAAGCAAAGATCTTGTCATGTTATTTTTTTTTTTTTTATCCCACTCCTTTTATTGGCTTTATCAAGGGGCCATAAGAGCATTACTTTACTTCCACTCATCAACTTCCAAAAAACACTGGAAATACGACGTTTCGAATGTGCACGTAAAAATGTCTGCCACTATAATCAACGCCTTGTTTAATCAGCTCCTACTTCAACTACTTCAGCTCACAAACATGATGATGAACCATTTGACTTATATTTAAAAAATGAAGAACAATGTGACTTAAGTTTAAAAAGAAAATAAACAAATAAACAAAAATTTCTTCCAAAAAAAAACAATATATATATGGTATTTTGAATGTCTAAAATGCACGTAAAAATGTCTGCTACCGTGATGAACGCCTTGTTTATTCTATCTTCATTTACCGTCTTATGGGCAGCTGCTTTAGCTCACAAACACGAACATTTTCTTCAATGTCTCTCAATACACTCTAGAGACATTTCTAAGCTTATATACACTCCAATCAATTCCTCTTATTCTTCCCTTTTGACCTCCTATGCTCTAAACCCTAGAGTCTCCATCCCCGCGACCCCAAACCCTCATGTCATCATCAAACCATCGCACCTTTCCCACATTCAAGCTGCCGTGGTTTGCTCCAAAAGCCATGGCTTCCAAATCCGAACACGAAGCGGCGGGCACGACGCTGAGGGTCTTTCTTACATCTCCCACCACCTCCCATTTATCATCGTCGACCTGAAAAATCTTAACTCCATCACGGTCAACATCGAGAACAACACTGCATGGGTTCAGTCTGGTGCAACCATAGGTGAGGTCTATTACGAAATTGCTAAGAAAAGTCGAACGCTCGCATTTCCAGCTGGTGTTTGCCCCACGGTGGGGTTTGGTGGACACTTGAGTGGCGGTGGCTATGGGTGGTTGATGAGAAAATATGGGCTTGCGGCGGATAATGTGGTGGATGCTTACTTGGTGGATGCTTATGGGAAGGTTTTGGATAGGGAGGCGATGGGGGAGGACTTGTTTTGGGCCATTAGAGGCGGCGGTGGAGGGAGCTTTGGGATCGTTGTGGGGTGGAAGGTGAAGTTGGTTGCTGTTCCAGCCATTGTGACAACTTGTCAGCTGGAGAAGAACTTGGACGGATATGCAAAGAAGCTTGTATATCAATGGCAATATGTTGCCAACAAAATGGACGAAAATCTACTACTTGGCGTCAACTTGACGGGTAATTTGCCTTTTACTACTTAGAACTAACCAATCTAATCATTGAATTTTAATTTTGTCAATTTGTGGATTGATTGAGTTATGGTTTCATGTGGATGTCAAGTTAATCCCGGGAGCTAAGACTCCGAGGGAACCGCCTTGAATTGGGTAGTGAATCTTGTTTAAATGGAGAATAGGGAAGAAGTGGGAAGAGATTTTTATGTGTTACGTGACCGGTCAAGGTGAAGATTATATTTCTCGTGTCTGTCTCCACCGAAACCCCTGCTCTGCCCCACCACGTTTTACCTGGGATCCTCTCAAGAAAATGCATGTACTAGAGAAAAGTTTCCACACTCTTATAAAAAATGTTTCGTTCTCCTCCCCAACTGATGTGGGATCTCACAATCCACCCCCCTTTAGGGCCAGCGTCGTCACTAGCACTTGTTCCCTTCTCCAATCGATATGGGACCTCCAATCCACCCCCTTCGGGGGGGGAAGGGGGAGCCAACATCCTTGCTGGCACACGTTTTCTTCTCCAACAATGTGGAACTCCCCAATCCAACCCCCCCCTTTAGGGTCGAGCGTCCTTACTAGCACACCGCCTCGTGTTCATGCTAGGGAGAGGTTTCCACACCCTTATAAAAAAAATACTTCATTCTCCTCCCCAACCGATGTGGTATCTCACAATCCACCCTCGTTCGGGGCCCAATGTCCTCACTGGCACTCGTTCCCTTCTCCCATTGATGTGAGACCCCCCAATCCACCCCCCTAGGGAGCCCACCGTCGTGCTGACAGTTCTCTTCTCTAATCGATGTGGGACTTCCCAATCTACCCCCTTCAGGGCCCAACGTTATTACTTGCACACCGCCTCATGCCACCCCCTTCGGGGCTCAGCCTCCTAACTAGCACATCACCCAATGTCTAGCTCTACAACTCAAGCCCACCGCAGCAGATATTGTTCTTTTTGGTCTTTCTCTTTCAAGCTTGCCCCTAAAAAATTTTAAAATGTGTATACTAGGAATAGGAATAGGTTTTCATACCCTTATAAAGAATGTTTCGTTCTCCTCCCCAATCAACTTAAGATCTCACATTTCCCGCCCTAACCCATAGACATTTCTTGTTTCATCTTCCACAAACACAAAAGTAGAGATTTTAACATAAAAGCCTTACAAACAATCATATCCCATAATCCTTCACAAAAATCATTACAATGTTTGAATTTAAACTCAAGTTTTTGATGATAGGTGGGAATCCAACTCAAGGAGCAAAACCAAATCACAAGGCAACATTCTTCTCTTTATTTCTTGGAAACTCACACGATCTCATTGCAACCATGAACACAACATTCCCTCAATTGGGGTTAACAAACAACGATTGCCAACAAACAAGCTGGATACAATCAACCCTCCTTGCAGCAGGGTTCACAAGCAGAGACCCCTTGGAATTCTTGCTAACCAAAACATCTTTCAACACCGTCGCCTACAAAATCAAATCCGACTACGTCAACAAACCCATCTCCAAGCATGCATTCAAGGGGATTTGGGACAGATTAAAGTCCCCAAAAATGGAATCTGCACAGCTTCTGTTGTTCCCTTATGGTGGAAGAATGAGCAAAATTCCTACGTGGGAGACTCCTTTTTCACATAGAGCTGAGTTTATGTACAAAATCTCGTACGTTGTGGGGTGGGCAGAGCAAAGCAGGGAGGCAAGTGAGAGGAATTTGAATTGGGTTCGAGAATTTTATGAGTATATGAGTCCTTTTGTTTCGAACTCGCCCAGGGCTGCCTATGTTAATTACAGAGATCTTGACATTGGAATGAACAATGAGTATGGTAGCACGAGCTACGAGGAAGCTCGTGTTTGGGGGGAAATGTACTTTGGGGATAATTTCAAGAGGCTTGTGCGTGTTAAGAACAAGGTTGATCCTTTAAATTTCTTTAGGCATGAGCAGAGTGTGCCTCCTCTCGCACTGTCATAGGCTTGATTCTCTCGTTTGTATGGAAGAATAAGAGGTTGTGTGGAGTTTGTTGTGTTGAATCGACTCATTGGTCCTTGATTTAATGAAAACATAAGCTTAGTGCTGGATGGATGTCTGGATTCGAAATCTGGATTCAACCTGATGACCTCGGTATTCTTTTGTGATATAGGCATGTTACCTATAGATTATATGTAACGACTCATGCCCAGGATTCAGAATTTGGATTCAACCCTGATGACCTTGGTATTCTCCTGCGATATAATCATGTTACTTATAGATTATATGTACTGACTCATGCCCAGGATTCAGAATTCGGATTCAACCCTGATGACCTTGGTATTCTCTTGTGATATAGTCATGTTACCCATAGATTATATGTAACAACTCATGTCCAGGATTCGGAATCCGAATTCAACTTTGATGACCTCGGTATTCTCCTGCGATATAGTCACGTTACTTATAGATTATATGTAACGACTCATGCCCAAGATTCGGAATCCGGATTCAACCTTGATGACCTCGGTATTCTCCTGCGATATAGTCACGTTACTTATAGATTATATGTAACGACTCATGCCCAAGATTCGGAATCCGGATTCAACCTTGATGACCTCGGTATTCTCCTGCGATATAGTCACGTTACTTATAGATTATATGTAACGACTCATGCCCAAGATTCGGAATCCGGATTCAACCTTGATGACCTCGGTATTCTCCTGCGATATAGTCACGTTACTTATAGATTATATGTAACGACTCATGCCCAAGATTCGGAATCCGGATTCAACCTTGATGACCTCGGTATTCTCCTGCGATATAGTCACGTTACTTATAGATTATATGTAACGACTCATGCCCAAGATTCGGAATCCGGATTCAACCTTGATGACCTCGGTATTCTCCTGCGATATAGTCACGTTACTTATAGATTATATGTAACGACTCATGCCCAAGATTCGGAATCCGGATTCAACCTTGATGACCTCGGTATTCTCCTGCGATATAGTCACGTTACTTATAGATTATATGTAACGACTCATGCCCAAGATTCGGAATCCGGATTCAACCTTGATGACCTCGGTATTCTCCTGCGATATAGTCACGTTACTTATAGATTATATGTAACGACTCATGCCCAAGATTCGGAATCCGGATTCAACCTTGATGACCTCGGTATTCTCCTGCGATATAGTCACGTTACTTATAGATTATATGTAACGACTCATGCCCAAGATTCGGAATCCGGATTCAACCTTGATGACCTCGGTATTCTCCTGCGATATAGTCACGTTACTCATAAATTATATGTAACGACTCATGCCCAGGACTCAGAATCTGGATTCAACCCTGATGACTTCGGCACTCTCCTGTGACATAGTCACACTACCTATAGATTAGATGTGTTAAGAATGAGAAACATAAGTGGGATCGAAAGTGCAATCTTCATTAATGTCCACAACGTTTAGATAAGATACAAGTTACGAAAGGGAAAATATACTTCTAACTAAATCTTGAAAATAAGATAAAAGTACTGAATATACATAATCAGTGAATCTGATGACCTCGGCATTCTCTTTGTCTGTCTCATGGTCACGTTAACTATCTCTCACTTCTGAAGAGTCCACAAGCTAACACGTGTTAGACTATCTCCATAGGCTAACACGAGTTCTTCCAACATGTTTTGTTCTCCTTTCCACGTATTTCAGAAAAATTTCTAAGAAATGACCCAACATAGAAGTAAAATACGTAATTATAGAGTTTCTATGATTGATTAGAGAAAAAAATAACCTTCAAAAGAGAAGAAAAGATTGTCCATCAGTGTGGCATCTGATTCACTGACTATGATACATTAGACTATGATACTTTAGTTAGATATTAGAGAAAAGAGTGGCTCACACCACCTTGGCCTCGAGAGGCCAAGGCAAGATGTCGAGCTATCGGCTCAATTTCCTTTTGGTCAATGGCTCACACCTCGACCAAGATGTCGAGCTATTGACTCAATTTCCTTCCTCCTTCGAGCTTAATTGGATCTTGGGTCTTTTGTCATTCTTAAGTCATAATAGCATTTGCACCTCGACCTATGTCGAGGCCGAGGCAAGATGTTGAGTTCTTGCTTTCGGCTTGATCGAGTTCTTGGGTCTTTTGCCATTCTCGAGTCCAACATGGTTCGAACCCTTTTCACCTCGAAGAATAAAGAACAAAATAATACATAAACACCATCCAGAAACACTTCTAAGAAAATTATTCATTAGAACAAAGAATCAAGAACAAATAAATAAAATACATAATAAACTCCTGTAAGAACACAACAAAAGAACTTCAAACAAATATAAAATCACAAGAATTATCCTGCAAAAGAATACTCTCTCTCTCAAATTTCTATAATAAAATTTGTATGAACACACACACAACCAAAAACAATCACTCAATCTTCTTCGTCTTGAATCGATACAAAACCCTCTTCTTCTTGTTCGAAACATTCTCCACTGTCAGCACAATCTTCCCTGCCTCACTGTTCCTAAAACTGTTCCTCACCGGTTCTTCACTGCCACTCATCTTCTTCCCCTTCTGCACAATAATCGTGTACGACCCTTCATCCGACGGCACAAATTCCTCTTTATAATTCACTTCCCAACCCACCACCGTCAGATCCCAGATCACTTGGCTCTCCCCCTGACCTGCCGGAATTTCAATGGAAGCCGTCGACCCTGCCTTCAAGTTCAGCTCTGAAACGCCGCCGTCTTCTGGGGTGAACTCGCCGTCGTTTTCTCTCTTGAAACCGCCGTATTGGACGGGGATTTCCTCTGCTGGAATGTACTTTAAAAGGGTTTCGGTCACTTTTGCTGGACGAGCTACTACGATCTTGCTCTTGGTTCTTTGAGTTAAGAATGGCGAAAGCAGAGCGTTTAACGCGTAGTACCAAAATGGAACATTGATGAATATCTGGAAATCCAATAAGAACACAATAAGAACAAATTCAAACTTGAACAGCTAATGAAAATCTCTGTAAAATGATATCGAAACTTACATTTTTGGCGACAAATTCAGGGTAATTGTCCTGTAAAATTGCGACCGCTTTCTTGGTGGCGATTCTGAGCTCTTTCTTAACGGGTCCAGGGGAGTTCTTCAAATCGTTAATCTGAAGCAGAGAAGAAACCCCACCAGGTTTCAGATCGAGCTTTTGAATCCCTTTCTCCATAACTTGGAATCTCCATCTTAAGAACTGCTCTGTTTTCTCCTCTGTTCCGAACGTTTTCTGGTAAAGATCTTCGTTTTCGAAAACTCCGAAGACATTATAGCAAACTGGGTGTCCTTCACGATCGACGCCATTCATGAGCGCTGCAGAATCCAAATTGGAGGGGAATTCCTCTTTCAAGATGGAATCGATGTTGGATTTCTTCCGCCATGAAAGGGTTTTTTGAAGCATTTCGTATGCTTCATTCACTTTGAATTCTCTTGCTCTTAAGAACTTCAAGAGTATCACATCAGTGGCCTCTGTTCCTTTGCTTGGCAACAGAGGAACCCCCCAAAGAGAAACTTCCATTATCTCCTCGTTGATTTTCTGGGTTTGTTCTTCGTTGTTCTTCTCCTCTGGTTTTTGCTCTGTTTCTTCAATGGATTTCTCTGTTTCTTCAATGGATTGCTCTGTTTCTTTAATGGGTTGCTCTGTTTCTTTCTCCTTTTTAATGGGTTCATCTTCTTTGAAGAGATTATTCCCAAGAATGGCTTCTTCGAGTTTGGATTTAAGTTCAGCTAAAGCTTTCTTCTCGAATTCCTTCAAATCAGAGAGATGGTTGCTTTCTTCTTTGTAAGAAGAGCTCTTATCAATGGCGGATGGCTTCAACGCTTCATCTTCAACAGTCTTCACAGCGCTTTTTTCTTCCTTTTCCTCTTCAATAACAACCTTCTTCGGCTCTTCTGGAACCTCCACAGCCGCCATTGAAGCACCTTCAAGCTTAACAACCTCCACAGTCATGGCGGATAATCAAACTGCAAACCAAATCCAAAACAAAATTAACAAAACAGAGTAAAAAAAACAACAAATTAAAAGAACAAAAACGATTACCTTACCCACGCCGAATCGAAATTCTCTCTGCACTGAAGAAGAGGATTGATTGATTAGGTTATGAATTGATGAATTGGAGACGATGAAGTTGCAACGGTTATATATGAACTTAATTTAATTTTAATTATTTAAAAAAATTGAAAGACAAAATTAAGAGTGCCCCACCAACGGTCACATACCTGTATCCAACGCAGAGTAGCCGTTAGGGAATTTTTATTTTTTATTTTATTATTATTTTTTTTAATCACGGATGAGCTATGCTAGCCTGGAGGCCAGCAATTTCGGCTCTAATTGAGATCGCTTTGGGACCCACTGATCTTCGAATCGGACGGATCAGATGAGGCTGGATTCTGGTTGGAAAGACACCTGGCTTTAATTTATTGGAATTATATCATAATAATAATAATAATAATAATAATAATACAAAGAATCTTTGTTTTTTCCTCTCTATTTTTTTTTTCTTTTTAAATTGACTCGTCAATTTGTTATATGTTTTTTATTGGAACTAGTCAAATTCTAATTATTGGAATTTGAAATTTTTATTTTTTAATTTATGTATTTTTTTAACTACCTTGAATATTTGATATTTTTGGATTATTTTCATTTTCTTTTAATTTTAGTGATTTTTTTTATTAACATTTTTATTTAAATTTATAGATGAAATTAAAAAAATTCGATGGGTCCCCTATTTCTATAACTACACATAAGTATTTTTCTTTTCATTTATCTATTTGGTTTAATTATTAATTTATTAATTTTAAAAATTAGAAAAATATAATTTTTCAATTTTAAAATAATTATTTATATTACTACTTTTAAAGAGTAAAACTTGATTTTAGATTAACATTTTAAAATTTTAAAAATATATTTATTTTTAAGTTAAACGATATTAAAAATAAATTAATTTTTTAATTAACAATATTGAATAAAAAATGATATTGTATTTTGAATTTACCTAGGAATAATCTTTTTAATTAATTATAATAAATAAAACACTTAATTTTCAAGTCCCCAAAAAATATGTATGATATTAATTTCAAACCTAGATATATTAAAATAACATAAATATATGTTTTTTTTATATGAAAGTTCATTATTTTAAAATAATGTATATTTTTATTTTTAATTTAATCAAATTAAATTACAAAGTCTCCATTTTTTCATTAATTATGTAATTTTTTTTTCTCATTCTATTTTAATTTATGATATTTATGATATTTTTGAAAAATACTGAAAAAAAAAACCCATCTGATATGAACCTATTTTGAACTATTTTCAAACTAAATTCTAAAAATTCGTGAATAATATATATATATATATATACACAAAATTGAATATTAAAAAAGCACTTCGAAACTCGTTACAACCACTACTTTAGTTTCGTTCGTTTTGGTTCGGTTCAATCTCCGAAAATATTAAAACTAAGCTCAATTTATTAAAAATAAATAAATATAGATTCAATAATTGAAAGATTAGGAGGAAATTGTGAAATGTATTATTGAGAAAATTAAAAATAAAAAATAAAAAAAATTAAATAAAAAGGCAATGGTTCTGGCAAAGCATCAATCATGGAGTGGTCGCCGACAATGAATTTAAAGTCAAAATGTTTTGTTCTTTACACATTCAGCTGATCAGCTGGAATCACAACACTGTCCTTTATGTTCCTGTCTAGTCACATTCAAGCCCACATGCTCCTCTAATGTTCATCATATATCATAAATAACCAAAAAAACAGTCAAAATTATGACATTAAATGTGTTTGGAAGAACATAAACTCCTGTCAAATGGGAGCTACAGCGATGTTTTAAAGAACCTTACAACTCTACAAACATCCATGATCTGTAAGTGGATGAATGGCCATGAATAATACTTGTGACAGCATCACAAGTAATCGATATTCATCTAAGAACGCACACCTTCATTCAAAATTTCGACTTCTTAAGTCTCTGCTCTATTCTAAAGGACTCGTCCGTGTCCAAGAATTCTCCAGTTACCCTGATGAGCATGTCGATAAAACCATTATCGATCGTCGCAGCAAGCAATGCAGAAAACGAAGGGAATCATATGAAAGTATAAACAGAGAATTAAGGGAGTGTTGTAATTTGTAAGCCACTAGATGAAATGAAACATTTAACAGTTGGAATTGCAGCATAACAAGTAAAGAATCCTGTCAAGATATTCTACCGTACAAAAAAATCTACGGGTAACGATGATCGTCAATCATTTAGCTCGCAACACAATCATTGAGCTGATAATGAAAGCAAACATCTAGGAAGGTTTAGGAAGTTAAAGATGTGCCCGTTTCTCGACATTCATTACGTCAGTCAGTCCTTATTGCCTAGGTTGTCGATTGACAGATAGCTTATACGAAAATTTTGAGCATCAAGAGGCTTGTGTGGTCAGTCCTTATTCGTTCGGTTGTGTTCTCAAAAGTAAAAGGTTCGTTTTCAAATAGTTCGTTCAAAAGGCGTCGAGAAAATATGATCTTTATAAGATGTTAAACATCCTTAATTTCAGTAAAGTATATATATAACTCATCACCACAAGAAGTCAGAATCAATATGTGAATTCCTGAAAACACTTTGAACAAAGATCTCGACATACCTATTATATGCCAAATAAGCTTCCCCAATTGTTCCTGCAACTTTATTTCGTACTTTCCGTACACATACCTACAAGTATCAAGATCACAACGAAAACTAATGTAAACCGAAATCAATATAATGTTTTTCGTGGGTAAATTACCTTTTTGATCTATGACGTCTAAGATTTACGTAACTTTAGTCCCTTCACGTCCACAACATTTAGAAAACGCTAAATTCTATTCTCTCTATTAACAGTACCGTTGGTAATCTAACAGAGTAATCTGTCGAAGGAGGTGGCCTCCCACCTCTGTTCGATTACTAATGGTGTCGTTAATAGAGGGACTAAAAGTGAGCAGTTTCTAAATGTCGGGTACTGGATTGATTGCTTTTTTATAATATGTGCACTCTTGTACTCACCTGTACGAGATCAATGGGACCAGACTCGGGGTCCCTATTACGATGAATAACAATTCCATTATCACATTTGTTAATGAAGTGTGCACTTCCACTTATATCGTACATATTAGGTGCACCTCCAGACCAGTTCTGCAACTGTAAAAAAGCAATGAAAACGTGAGAAAGAACAAGACAAAGAACAGAGATCACAGTGGCTAACGTGTCGTGAATATGAACCGAAAGGATTTAGATAATGAAGAGAAGCCTGTTTTGAGCTCCGAACAACATTAAGAATGAGTTTGTGCCACAATATCTTTCCTTATCTATTGATTCCTCTTACTGTTATAAACAGCTCATTATCTAAGTGTCATCATAAACAATCTATTAATTTGCGCCACTTGCTAGATTTTTTTTTTTTTTTTTTCGGCGGTGGTGGACACGTGTTAGGTGACCACAAGAAGAATGAAAGTTTAGCGACCAACCTGCCTAGGATGTGCAACAAACCAAACATGACAAGCGTGATGTTGGGCGAACCGTTTGACCTTAGTAAGCATCTGGCTCACATACTCTGTTTCAGTTCTGTCACAAAAAAAGAACTTCCACCCTATAGTGAACCGTACAATAAACAACAAAAGGCGAAAAGAGAAGGCCAAAATTTGCAGCTTAGATCTATCTTCAGGGCAACAAGCAAAAAAAAATAAAATAAGTGAAGTTTTGGAAGTACAAATTTGAGTTATATCACCAATGGCGCAAATAATGTTGGAATTGTTCCTTTAGAGCTAACAAATTGAAATGATCAGCAAGCTTTTTTTTCTCATTAAATCTGAGAATAAACACTCTGCTCAAGGAGATAAGAAAGTTGCAAAATCTTTTAAGGAAGATAAGGATCATCATGTGAGATCCCACATAGGTTCGGGAGGAGAACGAAACATTCTGTATGAGGGTGTGGAAACCTCTCCCTAGCAGATGCATTTTAAAACCTTGAAGGGAAGCCCGAAAGGGAAAGCTCAAAGAGGACAATATCTACTAGCAGTGCGCGTGGGCTATTACAAATGGTATCAGAGCCAGACACCGGGTGATGTACCAGCGAGGAGGCTGAGCCCCGAAGGGGAGTGGACACGAGGCAATGTGTCAGCAAGTACGTTGGGCTCGAAAGGAGAATGGATTGCAGTCCCACATCGATTGGAGAAGGAAACGAGAGCCAGTGAGGACGCTAGGCCTCGAAGGGGGGTGGATTGTGATATCCCACATCGGTTAGGGAGGAGAATGAAATATTTTTTATAAGGGTGTAGAAACCTCTCCCTAGTAGACGCATTTTGAAAACCTTGAGTGGAGAACCGAAAGGAAAAGCTCAAAGAGGACAATATCTGCTAGCAGTGAGCTTGGGCTCTTACAAATCACAACCAAAAAACTTATGAATTACATAAGAGCTAAGTATTATCACTGAGATCGAAGAAAGCATAGTCATCCATGGTAGAAGGCCACAGGAGATATCTGCATTGTCTGCTAAGTATTATCACTTCAGTTTAGATTTTTTAATTTGAATTAGATTTGTTTTAGATAAAGTTCTTTGATTAAGATTTGGCTAAGATTAGAACTAACAAAATGATAACACTCACTGGCTGGAAGGCCGTTGATGATCAAGCTCGTTATACGGGTCAATTACGAGTCCAGATACTCCATGCCTTAAAACTGCTGCTTTTGCAAGATCCAGGACCCAATTAATACTTGGGAGGGACTCATTTTCACACCTAGTCCAGTGAACAAGAGAAAGAACACATTCAAAAGCACATCAAAAGGTTTGTAGGGAGGCAAAAATGAAAAAGTAATAAAAAAAACCTACAAATTTGATCATGATTAAAATGTCATAAAAAATTTTTTTTTTAAAAAAAAAAAAAAAAGCTTCCATTAAGCACTTGATTAATTAGAGAATTGAGTATAACATGTTTCTTGAGGTACAATCTTCATAAGATATTATAAAAATGTTCCTGAGAAAATTACAAGAAAAAACCACAAAATCAAGATCCTAACATGGTAAGGACATTTTCTTCGTGAACTAGAACGTTTCACGGATACGACCGAAATTCAACAGCCAGAAACACATATCTTTCGGTTACGAAGATCGCTCTTTACACAAACTGGCCATGTAAGATTATATCTTGAGATGTTAAGTACCAGTAGTAATGTATGAATATGAAAAGTAACCAACAATATATATTTCAGACATCTCCATTTACCTTGCAAGAAAAAATGTATCATTTAACCATTGCTTGCCTTGCTCCAACTCATCGAGACTCATTCGTTCTACAGCTCCACCGTAACTTGAGGACATAAAAGAGGAAAGACAAAGTTAGTTGACAATTCAATTTATGAAAATCCGAATTTTAGTGCGGATGAACGGTCCACAAACGGGAGTCAGCTTACACAAAAAGACTCTTGTCGAGTAAAACAAGACCACGAGCGTATTGCAGGGAGAAAAAGGCTATGGGTTAATTTGGAGTATTTTCAAAATAGTTTTCTATTTTTGTTTTCCACATTGTTCTTAAGAATTAGGATTAGAATGTTTGTAGAGTTTAAAGCTATTGTTTGATTCAAACCTTTATTGACAAAGCTCTAAAGTCATGATTTTAGAATAAATGTTCTACACAATATATCATTAGTGAAAAAAACAAAAACAAAACGAGAAAGTTTTCACTAAATTTAACCTAAACAACAAAAGATTGATTTGAACAATCTGCTAAACATATACAAAGACTTGGTAAATAATGTTTCAGTAACAATGACCTATAAACAAGTGAGAAAAAAAAGGTCCGCCTTGACACTCCGACCTGTACAAGGGACCTTAGCCTAGCTGAGCACAAGGCTGCATCTTCGAATTTCGTCTTGGTCTAACCACTTAAAGATGTATTTTTTGTACCAGTGGTACATGACAAGGAGAAATAATGTCTTTATTATTTCAATGATTGTCCTTCCTTAACACTAAAGAATCCACAAAGGCCAATTAGATTATAAAATGTAGAACGGTTGCAAGTGTAAATTATCTTGCTCGTATTTCTTCTTAATTGCCAGGAAGGTACATAATAAAAAATTAAAGAAAAACTAACTAAATACCTAGATACTAGGCAACAATATAGAAAAATAAATCTAACTAAATTCCTAGATAATGTAACAATATAGATATAACTAAGACTAGGATTTACATGATATAGTTAAGGTCATTCCTTCGACACTCTCCCTCAAGCTTCGGAACAGATATCGTCCATTATCATCCATTCCCACCTTGGACTGGATAGGATTATATGCAATATTGAGGTTGTCGGTCGCCACATACCAAAGCCGTTCCTTTAGCTTGCTTTGGGTGGAGGTTGTCGGTTGTTCTTTCACCCACCCAAAGAATAATGGAAGTGTGCCGCTTTGGTACGTGAATTTTCTTTTTTTGGTGAATGATGTAATCGTTTAATTGAGAGATAAAAAAATCTTTAGGGGTATGGTGAGGTCTTGAGAGGATGTCGGGTCCCTTGTCAGGCTTAATGCCTTGTTTCAACGTTTATATTAAAAGAATTTTGTAATTACTCGCTAGCCTTTAGTCTTCTAGGTTGGAGCCTTCTTTTTAAGGGTTTGGCTATTAAAACTATTCGTAATAGTTAAATCTCAGTCGTGGCAGCAAAGCCACTCTACCCCTTTGAATCCTTTGGTTGAATATGATGGTTATAGAAATCAGGGTAGTGAGAGAACAAAAAGTACAATCTAAAACTTACCGAGCAGAAAAGAAAGGCTTCTTGATGCGTTTCTCCAATAGTTTTCTTGCATGCTCTCGAACCTATAAATAGTTCATCAGAAAAAATTTAAATTGAAACAGGGTAAGAGAAGGAAGGAAAATTAAGAAATAGAATCTGTTGGATTCCCTTAATTTTACTAGTTATCTCACAAAATAAACGAATTTCATTCAGAGAGAGAACGTATAGAGGAACGTGGGGTCACAAAAAAGGGTCTCCAACTGGTCGTCGAAACCGTGACACTATAATACTAATCACCACGTATTTAAAAACATAAGATTAATTCGAAAGAGTTGACTTTGAAAACTCTCCAAAACAACAAACAAAGCAATAAGGATACCAACTCTGCTCACACTCAGGGAGCATCTGCTCCCCATGCAACACGCACCCCACAGGGGATGCCCCCCAATCAAGACAAAAGCCCTTGGGGGGAAACACCCCTCCTAAAACCTCTGTTACACTCGAAACCATTACACTAGGAACATGTAAATAAGGAACGGTTGCATTCAGAACAGTTGCACCCGTTACAAATGTCTTGCAAAATTTGTTCCCCCATATTCTCTTCTTTTATGTATAGTTTTTTCATATTGTAGATTGTTTTATTTTTATTCATATAACTTACTGCATCTATAAACACATAGCATGTTTCCTAAACTAATGTTTGCAGAGGTTGTCTCAAGAACCTAATACACAAAAGATGGCTGGAAAGAGCAAAGAGAACTTATGTTCGTTAGCACAATTTAAATTGAACAATGTTGTAATAAATTGATTGTTTCAAGACTAAAATTAATTTTGGTACTTCAATGAAATACAGATATCGAGGTCATAAGAGAAACGTGCAAAAAGCAACACCTAGCAAAGCAACAAGCGGCGATAAGTCTAAAAGCCATCTGAAAAGATTATCAAGAATATTATGCTGAAATGTTCCACATCAAGCAAAATCCATTCACATATCAAGTGCTTAAAGAAAAAGGCTCTATGGGCAGCTCAGAAGTTTGAACAGCTCACCTGATTTTCCATAGAGCAGAGAACAAATTTCCAACCAGAACTTTCATTAAGATTGCATAGCAGGGCATCAATCCATTCACTCTTTCCCGAGTTAGGAATACCAGTGACAATGGTAAGCTCCCCTGGGACAACCTGTTTAAACCAAAGGCTTTAGCTATGATAGATCTAAAAAAGTTCGTTTTTCTGATACAAATTTTTGCAAGTTTCCTTATACCGACGTAAAAAAGGATCGCATCCTACACACAAATATCCAATTACCTTCATTCCATTAAAGAACAAAGCTAATATTTTCAAAGAAAGAGTTTGCTAGTTTGAACTCACGTTGTACAAATCATTGAGAGCCTTCCATCCAGTCGGGACGCCAAACTCATTTCCACCTTTCTTGTGATAATATGAATCAATCTCGTCGAAGTAATTTTTGAAGTTAAATAATCCGCGTATAGGAAACAGTTCTGCATTATCAACTACTTCCCTCAGGGCTTCAGGGCCCAAATACATCAGAACCTAAACACGATAAAAAAGACAAGTGATCCTCTATACAAATAATGTCCTACTATTACGGTTATGAAAGAATTTTCCTATGACCAAAAGAATTCTAAGACTTCTTATCTTAAAAGAATTCTTTGATTCCTCCCCTTCCCTATTAACCGAGGAGTTCGTAGAAGCGCCACTCCAATGAACTTTTCCTTCCCTTTAAGCTACCGGTCCACAAGGACTTCTATAAGCCACTCATCAAGAGTTCTAGGTAAACACACTGGTAAGTCCAATTCATTTTAAACGAAAGACCACTTCCCGAACGCAAAGGGCATGGAAAAGGTGGTTCAAGAATTCCTCGCCATCATGGCAAAGGCAGCAAAATGAGGGATACATGGTCCACTAGGGAATTTCTTTTGAAGCATTGGGTGGGCGTTAAAAAACATCTCAACCTCCTTGAGGATCTTGAACTTCCAAACTAGGTTAACCTCCCTACTCAATCTAACTTTTTTTTAACAAGAAATAACTTTTCCTTGATTATAAGAAAAGGAAACGCTCTGAAAGTCTTCCCTTCTCGTGAATGAGAGGATGGAAAGGAACTCTTTGATCGTCTCGGAAGCCCCTATGCCTGGTCAAGTCCAGGTTGAACTCAAAAAAACTGTCCCAAACTGCATAAGCAACATCACAACTATAAAGAAAATGATTAAAGTTCCCTAACTGTGGTTTGAACTCGGTTTAATCTGAGTACACTACCTCCAAGATAGAGCTCAACTAGACTTCTGACTTCTCCCTATATCTTAATTGTAATGTTCTTTGAAAGATGTTATGAGTACCAAAAAGATGACTTTCCACTCAAGATCTTATCTATAAGGCTCATTGCCCAAAGCAAGCTTTGTCTAGGAAAAGAGAAAAAAAATAGCAGAAATATCAGTATTTCCCATCAAAGCTTTAAATCTAATAAAAATTAACTCCTCCTTTAGAAGAGAAAAATAAATGAATCAATAAATATACAGCAACAACAATAATATATATATATATAATTCCAACCTCATTTGCATCTTTGAAATGATTGGCCTCATTCTTTTTTGGCCATTTGACCCTCCAACATCTAAGAATGAAAAATGAAAATGCATGTTACTAGCCAAACTACTCCACATCTATTCCAACCAAATAATGAATTGTAGTGAGAAAAAAGATTAAAAAAAAAAAAAAAAAAAAAAAAAAAAAACCTTTCCCTTCCAACACGACGTGCAATCTCCTCTGCTAAAGCTTGACCAGGAGCATCCCCATCAGTAGCAAGTATAATGCGTGATGCCTATCAATTTCAATATCATTTATACTAGACAGCTTTCGAAGCCCTACAATGTGTTTATGCTTAAAAGAAAGGGAACTATATTCGCCAACCTTACTCAAGTAGTCTTTGCAGTTCCATAGATACTGATACTTCGTATCCTAGCTTCACACAAAACATGAAATATGCATTTCAATCAGACTAAAATAAATGAACATCAATCAAATAATAAGAATAATAATTCAATTTTCGATATGACAATGTTAGCTTTGTGGAGAGGATGAATAGTTTCAAATGAAAATAGTGCACACAATGAAATATTACAAATGCACCGAAACCAAAGTTTTTGGCCAAAAAGAAGAACAATAAAATATTTTTTTTATGCATGCCTGCTCACAATTATTTCTCGCCCTTTATGACACAAAGATAGACCTTCTTGCGCTATTTGGGAAAGGGTGGCGTATGGCCATTTAACAAAAGGGTATGAAGGCAAATTAAACACACGAACATTACCCACACAGGTATAAAATGAGAGAAAGAGCTAGACTGGGCAGCAAAACAAGAACGCTGATCCCAAAAAAAAAAAAAAAAACAAACAAACATTCTCAAACCGACCATCTCTGGCAAGAAAATAACAAAATATGAAATTTCGAAAAATATGAGGCCTTTAAGCAGACTGGATATCCTCTCACAGCCCCTTGTAATTTTATTCTTTGGCTCCTTTGTTTGATATCAGCATAAATATTTAGACAGTCTGCTTACTTTGGTACTATCATTTCTCCTGATGAAAGTGATTTGTTAATCAGTTTTTAAAAATAAAATTAAAATGAAATCCATTGCTAATGCTAGTTAACTAATTTCATCAGGGAAGATCTGCTAGCTATATGAGCTAATTCTGTGAAACCTCTACTTAGACATATATTAGTCTGCAAAGTGAAGACAACGTCTGTTACTTGACGAAGAAGCGAGAGAATATTAATTAAGGAAAAAACCATGTAGTCTGCAGAGCGAAGACAAAGTATGTTACTCAATGAGGAAGTACAGAATCCCAGAGATGAATCAGGTGAGGTGTCAATGAAGATGGCTACCACGTCATCGTTATAAAAAGGTATATAAATCTGATGACTAAAGTTAAGGATTAACAAAAAAATCAAGGTCCTCAAAGAACAACCTGATCTACAGGAGGCACGTCCTTTTGGGAAGCTGACGGTGGTGCACCATCTGGAACGCTCACGCAATTATGGAAACCAGCTTCTGCCATTGAAAGCTTGTCTATCTCCCCTTCAACCTACATTATTAAGGAAAATTATGAGTGATAGATCTAAGTGGAGAAACTTTCCACACTAAATAGCTCATACTATGATTATATCGCTTGCGCCATCTATGTCATCCAATCCATAAAATATTTTCTCAGTATTTGCCTCCTGAAATAAAGGAATGGTAGACAATTAGATGATGATTAAATATATATTATACAAGCAAAACATAGCCCATTGTTCTTTCGGGAAGAAGGGAAAATCAAAATGCATTTAAGCTGAATCAAGTGGTTAAATTTACTCAAAAGTATATGTTAAATCTTTAGGATATAAAAAATTATCATAGGGTGTTATTTATAAGTTAAAACAAGAACCTGCCAGAACTTCTTGTTGACATCACGATACTTGCAACTAATTAATGCTCCACGTCGTTTATATGTAAACGCAATACTGATCTGTCAAAACAAGTGTAACCAGTCAGAATTGGCAAATCATGGTCAAATATTTAGTCCAGTAAGCAAATCAAAATTTATACAAAATAAGAGTTATGTCTTCGATGTCACCAAAGTAATCAAAACTTTCAGCATTCTTGCTGTCAAATTTTGTATGGCAACTAAAAGTATCTTATTTTCCGTTTTAAGATTTTCTCCATGCATCCCACCCCCAAACGTGTTGAGGGGGAGTCCCACAATGACTAATTTAGGGAATGATCATGGGTTTGTAAATAAGGAATACATCTCCATTGGTATGAGGCCTTTTGGGGAAACCAAAAGCAAAGCCATGAGAGCTCATGCTCAAATGGACAATATCATACAATTGTAGAGAGTTGTGGTTCCTAACATGGTATCAAAGTCATGTCCTCAACTTAGCCACGTCAATAAAATCTACAAGTGTCGAACAAAGAAGTTGTGAACCTCGAATGTGTAGTCAAAAATGACTCAGGTGTCGAACAAAGGGTGTACTTTGTTTGAGGGCTCTAGAGAAAGGAGTCGAGCCTCAATTAAAGGGAGGTTGTTCAAGGGCTCCATAGGCCTCAGAGGAGGATCTGTAGTGTACTTTGTTCGAGGGGAGGATTGTTGAAGATTGTTGGGAGGGAGTCCCACATTGGCTAATTTAGGGAATGATCACCGGTTTACAAGTAAGGAATACATCTTCATTGGTATGAGACCTTTTGGATAAACCAAAAGCAAAGCCACGAGAGCTCAAGCTCAAAGTGGACAATATTATACCATTGTGGAAAGTTGTGGTTCCTAACAAAACGCACAAAAAGGTATAATAACAACTAATCATTAAATAGATAAAATTGTAATTTATGCAATTGATATATTCGTCAACGATTATGAAGCACGCTTTATCAATACAGATTTGAAATGCAATCTTAGCTTAGCATGCTTCAGATGCCATTAAGAGAATATCATCCTAAGGTCAACGCTCCGTAGCTAGCTCAATTCAATAACAGCTCCTTTTACCTGATTATTGGATCTTTTCTGCATAACTGAATTTCTTAACAATGTGTCCTTGGATATCAGTCGCTCAGCAAAATAAGCAACCAGCTGAAACAAGAAACATAATTATTTTCTCTATGTTCCATATACAGATAACATACAACAACTGCAAGTGTAATTGATAGGCATATACCAACGGAAATATTTGTATTAATTCTTTAAAGATTGAATAATTTCATTTTTAGTTAAGTAACTTATTACTTCAAACTTATCCAAAAAAAAAAAACGAGATGGTAGTATTATATCTATTTTTAATTTGTTTTAGAAAATTTTAATTAAGTTTTGGGCTAAGTTTAAATTCTTAATTTAAAGAAAGATGAGTGTTCCTAATCTAAAAAAATGTAGGATTACAATAAAGGATAAACAATTGATGGGCACCTATAAATAAGATATTTAGAAAACTAAACAATAACATACATATATGCTTTTGCAAACATCAGATAGCAATAACCATAATCAAATGAAGAACAATATAAAAATCGACCACCTCATCGCACAGTGGTTCAAGTTGTAGGCTCTCCACTGTAATTTTTCGTTTCTTCTGCTTAAGTGTGAGTTGTCCAGAAATTTGATGTGATGACCGACCATCAGCAAAAGCCTGCCATCAAAAGCTATGCTAAGCCAAATAACTCAATCATGCATTCATATAAATTGAAGCAATATGTAACTATAAGGACCAATTTGGATTGTGAACATTTTTCCATTTTTTATAAGAAACATTCCTTCACAACCATAAAATAAAGAAAACATGAGGGATAGGACATCCTTGTGAGGTCGAGCATGATAGCATCAACCACTTGCATTGGTAGATGATAAAATCCTCCAAAGCATGAAAATTAGGTTGTGACTCCCTCCCATGTAAAATCTGCCACTCACAAAATTTGACCTTCTTTGCAAGTGGCAAAAGTAGAAGTAACCTCAGCCGGAGAAGTGACCGACAAAATATGTAAAAGGGATCAAGAGGAGGAGCCTCTCAAAGGATCAGGAGACAAAGTTCTCGAGTCTCTTTGCTCCAGAAAAATGCATTGGTCTTGCAAAAGGGAAAGAACATCAGTCGGCTCTCTATCAAAAAAGGACAACTGAAGCCCAAGGAGATCGAAGAAGAATCGGACAGAGAAGGCAGAATTGAAGCCACTGAAAGTTGGTTCTACTAAGAGAGGTGACATAAACGAGGAAATACCTCCCAAAAATAAACATTCAAGCATTCTCCAGTGAACCATCTAATAAACTGAGAGAAGAAAGGGAATCCATAAGTGATAGCTTTCGAGAGGTTTTTCCTAGGCCCATAGATCGAACCACAGTTTGCCACACACTCAAAAGGGTGTGGTCATATCTGCTCACAATAACTTTGTACCATAAAGCATCAAGCTGCATGACGAATCACCACGACCACTTAGCTAACAATGTATCATTATGTAATCTCAGGCTCTGAGTCTCTAATCTTCCTACTTACATTGGCTTCACCATTAACTCCCCAAATGAGACCCTCCCCAACGGCCTTTTTCTACGAGTTCCTTATCACCCTCAAAGAGACTTACTCACGAATAACAAAATTCTAAACAGGGACAAGAAGTAGATGGTAATACCACTCAATCAAACTTTCTGAAATATTCCATGATATTTGAACAGAGTACAAGAATTTAAAACAAAAACAAAATTACCTTATCAAAAAAAATAAAACAAAACAATAATCGAACAACTCTTTTTTTATAAGAGACAATTTCATTGATGATTGAAATTTATAAAATGGATGTCATGATGTTTACAAACAAACCTTCCCAATTAACAAAGAGGGAGGTATAACGGAATGACTTTTCAAAATTGACCCTGTGTGAAAGGGCCCAACCACATTTTGCACAAAAGCACACCCAAATGAATTATTATTAATACCAGAGTACGGCCTTTCCAACCACATTTTGCACGAAAGCACATCCAAACAGCAGCTCCCCTGATATTTGAAATAAAAATTAGAAACCTACAATACTCGAAAAGACAAAGTTTGCAGAATATAGGACAATGGAATTGAAGGATTGAAAAGTGTAAGGGATGGAAAGGAAATCCAACCACTTTTTGTACATGAGAAAAGTAATAATTTCGTTGGACACAAAGATAAAGGTGAGAAGTCAAACTAGGTTCGTGGCACGCACAAAAATAACGAGAAAAAAAACCCTCCCTGTAATGCCCAAAAAGATGCCATTTAAAAATCATCCTGAATAACTTCCACAAGAACATTTAAAACATATATAAACCATAAAAGATACACACAAAAAGACTATCACTGTAACAAATAAAAAGATGCCATAAATCTTACCCATCTTCTGAGATATGTAGGGATAAGGCCCGTTCCCCTGAATCGCCCCCTTTGCACTGGCACCAATTTGATACAGAATTAAAATTAAAATTTTGAAGATTTTAAATAAATCAAAACTACCTCGTTTCACTTAGAAGTTTCAAGTTTATAACCAATAGATGAAGGCAACAAGTTAAACCAATTTATTGGAACCAAAACGAAAAAATAATATGTAAAGCCAGTTCCAGCAATAAGTAGGAAAGACATTAGTCGAGACTTTCAAACAATTTCCTAAATTTTTCTTCGTCCAAACCGTTACCATTCCAAGTTCCCTTACTATCGTTTAAAATCTCAAGCACAGTGTGTCTAGAAAATAGTGTCTCCAATTGTATTGTATGTGGATCTATCTGTGTGCGAAGTGTTTCTTCATCACCTCCATACTAAGATCATCTCCAAGTACCTCTTGAGAAATGCAAAAAATGACAGTAAAATTTGCAAGCTAACCCTGTTAAAGTAGTTGCACCATGGTCTCTTTGATCATGGTCATCTTGCAATGAGAGAGCCTATACAAAAGATGATACCACAAAGCTAGCATAGTGTTGTCGATCCTAGGGTCAATCCAGAAAGATGTGTTTCCTCCATCACCCACCCTATGGCGAATGCAGTTGGTGATAAGGTTTTGATGCTTTTTTACAAACTTACATTGCCCCTTTACAAAAGTTGGGGAGGGATCGATTAGTACATGATGTAGAAGCATATTTAACCTTTATAAGATTCTTCCACGAGGTGGTGGAGGAATCTCCATGGCCCCTTTGGATCATGTTTTCCTACATTGTTAGTTTGCTCATAGATGTTGGCCATTCCTTTAAAGCTACTCAGGTTTTCAATTTGCCCCCTTAGTGTGAGGATGCCTTTAGAATTTGTGGCTAAGGTTGGTTCTACCCAACTACTTTCAAGTTACGAAGTCCGAGAACCTCCGGGGATGCAAGTTGGAAAGAAATCGCAGGAGTTCTGAACATAAGTTCTCTGTTTTTACTAACTTTTAAAATAATATAAAGCTCATTGCTTCTTGGCAGTACGGTAAAAATAGCAAAAAAATTTGTAATTATTGTCTCTCGATGATCCTTCAATATTGGAAAGCCTTCTTGTGATTAAATACTTTAAAGGGGGAGTTTCTCTTCCGCTACCCCTAGGCTGTCTTTTTGTTTTTTCATCAATATATCTTCAGGTTTCTTATAAAGAAAATCTTTTAGAAGCTGGAAGCTGTTTTCACTTCTACAAATTGGATAAATATCTCAAGATAGCATAAAGAAACTGATATTAGAAACCCAATACCATTGGACAAAGCAAGTGGTTGGTCTGCCCAGGAACACAAAATTCAGCATCAATGTCAAGTTCCTGCAACTTTTTTTTCAGAATATTCAATCGAGTCAAGCTTAAAGCCTCAGCTAGTGGATTCTCCATAAATTCTGCACGAAAAAGAGATGCAAAATAACGTTAAAACTAAACAAACATCAAGTCAAGACATTGCCTGCAAACTACCTTGCTGTCTTAAAAGTGAACTGAATTCTTTCTTGTTAAAAAATCTCTTTCTAGTCGCTTTAGAACCATTAGGAGATTCTCTAGAAGAAATATGGGGTTCTACTTCGAGTGGCAACATGCTACGGGTTGGCAGTCCCGCTTAGGGGGTCAAATCAATACGTTCGAAGAAGAAAGATCGGAAAATCAATCTCAATCCCATCAATCGAATTGTTTTTTCGAGAAATACAAGACATAGCCTCTCCGAACCACCCAGCCAGGAAACATCAGGTTGCTCCAAACCTAACTACAAGCCTAACTACGAGCCTAACTACAAGCCTAACTACGAGTATAACTACAAGCCTAACTACGAGTCTAACTACAAGCCTAACTACGAGTATAACTACAAGCCTAACTACGAGTCTAACTACAAGCCTAACTACGAGTCTACTACAAGCCTAACTACGAGTCTAACTACAAGCCTAACTACGAGTCTAACTACAAGCCTAACTACGAGTCTAACTACAAGCCTAACTACAATTCAAAAGCCCTAAACAGCTCAAAAGCGATTACCTGGAGGTCTGGGAACATTGGCATGAGAAGTGAAAGACGAAACCCCATTTGGTTTCATGGAAAACGCCTTGCCACGGGACATGGGTCGTACAGGAAATGAACCATGAAGAACAGAATTGCTTTTGTACAGGAAAAACCTCTGCGAAGAAGAAGAAGAAGAAGAAGAAGAAGAAAGGGGCGACAGGAATAGCAGAGAAGACGACTTGCATAAATTAAAGGAACCCATTAGATAAAATGAGGAGGAAAGGGAAGAGAGCTTGGAGAAGGAGCTATAAAGACACTGATTGTGATGAAGAAAACGCATGGCTGGGTAGGTGGGGCTAGGGTAAAAGGCTGCCTATGGCCTCCATTTCCCTGTCTACAGAGTTAACATAGTGGGTAGAGAGTGAAGAAAGCAGAAGGCCATTAATATTGAATGTTGGTGAAGAAATGAAGAAACTATGGGTGTGCAAAGCGCAGAGTGGCTCTTGGCTGCTGAAACTCTTCGGCTTCGTGCGCTATGAAAATCCTAACCTTTCTACCGCCGCTTGCTTACGAACACAAATGAACCCGACCTCGATACGAGAAGCGCTCTGCTCTGCACAACTCGCGCCTGCGGGATTATTTTCCCTGTCAAATTCAAACCAAAATATCATTCGTTCATTTTACATCAGCTAAATTAATTAATATATATATATATATATATATATATATATATATATATATAT
>NW_019268560.1:1890949-1899249 GCF_002738365.1 Cucurbita moschata | reverse complement strand
TTTTTTTTTTACTATTAATATTTTATTTCAAAAATAACTTATGACTTAAAAAAAATTAAAAAAATATATTTATTTTTTTCTTTTTGAAAATCATTAGTTTCAAAAAATATTCTTTAAAAGGTTTAGTTAATATCCTAAATTTTATTAACTTCAAAAATATTTTTAAATTTTTTTTAAAAAGATTGAAGGATATTAATTACATTTTTAAAAATTCAAGATATTTTTAAAATATTATTAGAAGTTTTTTCCAAAACTAAATTATTTTTAAAAAAATTTTTAAAAATTTATTTTGTCATTTTCAATTATTTTTATTTAAATTAATTAAATAATTACCTTTTATTTATTAAAAAAATAAATAAATAAATAACTCATTTTTACTAAAGGACGCCAATTGAGCCCTTAATCCTGCAACGTAGCATAAAACCTGGTGTTAAGCGCGTTGCTCGAAAACCCATTTCAATGGCGGGAAGAATCTTAATCAGAGCTTCTGCATTTCGCCGGTTGATTTCAACCTCAATTCTTACCTCCTCGTTTCAGAGAATCCACCATGTTGTTTCAGCTAAAGCAGCTTCCACCTTCTCCAATCATCTCAAAATTTCCCCGAATCAACCTGATCTCTTACACAAGATTGGATTCACGCAATCCCAAATCAGCAATTTCCTTTCGAAGAATCATCTCTTCTTGACGAATTCCAATTTGCTGGACATTGAAGCTTCTGTTGCGGTTCTTTTATCCTTCAAAATTCTCCCGAGGGATCTCGTTTCCATGGCGATCGACTGTCCTGCGGTTCTGGACTTGGAGTTTCTGAGGAAATGGGAGGCAAGTTTGTCGTTAATTGAATTACGCAATGTTTCTGTATTGATGATTCGGAGTATGCTGGTGTTATCTAAACGGTTTCAGCTGGATTCGTGTATTTTTATTACAACTGTAGATTTACTGAAACGTTTAGGGCTTAGTGATGCTACTGTGACTAGGGTTTTAGAGGATTACCCTGAAATAGTGTTCTCGAACGAGGAAGAAATCTTGCGAACGATTGAATTTCTGATGGGAATTGGAATTCGAAGGGGTGAAATTGATCGGATCATTTGTTTGATTCCCAAAGTTCTAGGATTTAGGGTTGATGGAAGATTGAAGAGTTTGATTGGTGAGTTCAACGAGTTGGGGTTTGATCAAAACGTGATTGTAAGAGAAATTGTCAGGGAACCGAGAATTTTAGCCACCGAATTAGGAGAAATTTCAAGGTGCCTCGAGTTGCTTAGCAATCTGAAATGCAGGAACTCAATCAAGGAGAAAATCTTTAGAGACGGTGCTTTAAGAGCTGCATTTGAAGTGAAACAGAGAGTTGATTGTTTATGTAAACATGGGCTGATTCGTACAGGAGCATTTAAATTGCTGTGGAAAGAACCGAGGTTGATCACTTACGAATTAGAGAACATTGAAAAGAAAATTGACTTCTTGACCCATAAGATGAAATTTGGTGTTGACTGTTTGATGGATGTTCCAGAATATCTGGGAATCAATTTCGAAAAACAGATTGTTCCTCGCTACCATGTGATTGAATATTTGGAATCAAAAGGATGGCTTGGTTCTCAGGTTGGATTGAGGGAAATTATCAAGCCTAGCAGGCTCAGGTTCTACAACCTTTTTGTTAAGCCTTATCCAGAATGTGGGAAGATGTTTGGGAAATTTGTAGGAGATAACAAAATGAAGAGCCCAAGGCGGCATCCTATTGGACTATGGAAGGTCTTCAAACCACAAAAACATCCAGAATCGAAAGAGGATACTAAAAACATGAAGTCGTTCATGGAATCTTTTATTTAGATGAAAGCTTGGTAAGAAGGAAGAACAAGGGATCATCTGGTAACGGGAAGGCAGCGAATCAAGCAGATATATGGTGTACTCAAAGGTTCGAAGCAAATGACAGGACCTTGAGCTAGATCTTGTTAAATTTTGCGCCATGATTGAATCAAGCAAATATATGGTGGAGATGACAGGACCCCCGAGCGAGATCTTGATGGACCGTGCAAAGTGTCTGAATAACATGGTTTGGTAAAACACGTTCAAGTTTTCGTAAGTCGATGACTTCCTCATGGTGTAGTTCTTGTTGGATCTTGGATTTACACCGCTGCAAGCCATCAATGCAGAACCCTGAAAGAATGTGGTTGGGATGGATGATCAAACCTGGTAAGTTGAACTGACTCCGATAATGTTTGTTGAAGCTTTGAATTCATTTGTTCAAACATGCTGGTAGAAATAAGTATCATATTGTTCATTTTTGTTGAAGATCCATTATTTTCACAAGAGTAAGATGCTTTGGTTTTTGACTTCTGAATCACGTCCCTGCTACTAACAATGCTGTTGTTTTGTTTCTTATTGTGAATAACCAGCATCATTCTTAATGCGGATGAACTACTTTATAAGTGAGCATCATATCCCATCATAACTTTGATTACCAATTCAACCTCACAACACGGAATAAATCTCAAACTTCTGATGTCATTCCTAACATCTCACTCTGTAACACACATTCCTAACTACAAGCTTGCTGCAGAGTTTTCTCTAATATCGGCACATTTTTACACTCTACTCAACAAAACTAAACAACGGAAATCGTGAATTAGAACACTCCAAATCCAATATTAAAGAACAAGGGATGAGCATCTGGCAGGCGGGAGGAAGAAGAATCGATTCAACTGTTTCAGTTGGACCGGTTTGACCTGATTACCGTTTTTTGAGTCAATTTCAACCATATTGATGTTTTATATGATGTTTAGGGCCTACTTAGCAGGTTTTGGAGAATTTAAAGGAGGAAAAGATTCAAATTTTTCTAGAAACAAGAATTAATCGAGGTAAGTGGCTAACTGGAAATTCTATTTGAGTTTTACCTTGTAGGATGAATCTTTTAATGAATTGAATTTATGCCTAAAATATGGTTGCACTGATTGAATTTAGTTTGTTGAAGCATGATAAATGATTGATATCATGTTGAGGTGCTTGATATATACCATGTGAGTTTATAAAATTGGAAGCATGTTATGATGTTCAGTTATTCAATTTACAACACTCTTGATTCATATTATTGGCCTCATTATCAAGTTACTATGCGAGAATTGCTGGGGCTTAGTGAACTAAATCTCTAATAGGTCCCCATAATGGGACCAATTATGATTATACCATGTGGGGACTATCAACTGGTCGTCGGTTAGTTTTCATAGTGAACTACCTTGGTAGACATGATCTTTATTATAATAGATTGTGTTGCATGATATAGCGTTGTGTTCTTGTGTTCTAGATTTGAATAGTGTCATGAGGTTATTATATGGGGATTATTTCAAGGATCTCCAACTATCTAATAGTGAACCTGAAGTGAGATAGAGATTTGCACAATATTAAAATAGTCAAAAGATAAAAGGGTCATTGTCACATGATTGTGACTATGTGGGGGTTGCTAGAGAGTCGTAACTAATCTCTAGTAGTTAACAATCCATGGTCTATATATGTCCTAGATTGGGTTATTCAAGAGGTCGTGTCTCACCTGTTTACATGTGTATGTATGATCGAAATCGATATCAGAGTATAATAAAGAGCCTAGTTAGATAGCTAAACCTTGGTGAAGTCAATTATTGTGATAATGTGATATATTACATGACACTAGTTGGATAATGTGAACTCAATCATTGAGATGAACTTAGAGAAGTCCGATCAGGGATTCAATGATATAAAGAATTTGAGCAAGATTGATAGCTACTTGGAAACAACAAGTGAGCTATTTACTGAATATTTTTATACTTATTCGTGTTACTTTTCTTTTAAGATGGTACAGTAGCCTATTTGGTTGATGACAAGGGCGATTTAGAATTGTAAAGCTATGGAGTTATATTTGTTCTAAGTCGTTGAGTAAATCTTAGAGCTTTTAGTTGTATAAATTACGTTGCATCGTGCAAATTATCATTTCGGCTTTAAATATAAATTTGTTTATAAGATCCTTAATATTATTTAATGCTCGGCATTACTTGAATTTCTAATAAACAAAATCGATCAAATATTTTTTTATTCTTGAGCTGTGGCTATCTTATGAGTGAGAAAAATCAGACATATTTATTTATCCTTCATCCCAAAAAAAAAAAAAAATTATAAATTTCTATTACTAATTGAATTAAACGTATACGTTTATAGTTAAAATTAAAATTTTTATTTTTCCAATATGATTAAATTTTAATAGTTTTATTTGTATATAATACATATAGCAAGTGTATATTTCATTTTATTTGGTTATAAGAAAAAAATACATTCAAATAAGATTTAATTCATTAAAGTTAAACATATTATTTAAAATAAAATATATATATTAAGAAAACAAATAAAATGAATGTTTATTTATTTATTTATTCATTGAGACAATTTTATAGTTTAATTTCAAAAATGGAAACGATAATTTCTTTTTTATCAACTCCTAATTTTTGTACCATACAAAATTATGGCTTTTCTCAATTTTATATAAATAAATAATATTTTTATTTCATTATTGCAATTAATTTCAACACGTTTAAATTAGTTTTTTTTAATTAATTTATTTTTATTAGGTCAAATTATTAAAATAATATTAACAATTTAATTTTAATTTAATGTTCATTCTTCTATAAATACAAATTTTAAATATACAAACCCCTGTAGCCACACGGTAAATTCACCTTTAACCACAAATACTCAAGTAAAACCCGGTAAATTTTCACCCATCAAAATAGGCACAATATTTTAGTAAATTTTCACCCACAATATTTAAATATAATTTAATTAATTTTTGCTTAGTGAGCAAATTTAGGGGAAAACTAATTATAGTAATAAAAATAATTAAAATAATAATATTTCAAAATAATAAAAATAACCTATTTATACTATTAACAAAAAGAAAATAAACTTATTTATTTTAATAAAACATAATTAAAATAATAATATATCATTACTTAAGTCATAAATTCAAATAATATAATTTATAATCATAATGTAAATAAAATAACCGATACTAAACTCTTCAAATTATTGTAATTTAAATTATAAATTCAAATTATCAATATTTAACATATAATAATTATTATTTAATTCATTAAGCTAAATTTTTTTTTAACCCTGGAGAGAGAGAATTTGAGGGAGGTAAAAAAAAAAAAAAAAGTGAAGAAGTGGCGAAGCCGCCAAAAGTAACTGTTCGGGTTCAATTCTACTCGATTTTCATATAAGAAAAAATTAACTATTTTGGTCGATTTTTGAGTTATTACTGTCATATCTGTTAGAACTAGAACCGACTAATAAGTAAGTCTAGAGATTATTTGGCTTTAATACTTATAAACCAACGAGTTCGACTCGGGTTTTCATTTTTCGTTATATTTTTGCGGTTCGATGACGATTCTACCCTCGAACCGAACCCTAGTTACACCCATATCGAAACCCTAAACCTAGATAGTAACTAACAACACAATAGAGAGAGAAAGAGGAGAGAGAGAATCGTGGGTTAAGAAGTTGGGGGTTTCACGGAGATTAATTAGCTACTAATTACCCTTCTCTCTATAACTGATTCCTCATTAATCTCATCTCTCTCTCTCTTATAATCCAAAATTAACAAACAAAAACAAAACAAAACAAAAAAAAAACACTGTCAGAGTTTCAAGTTACTGTCAGAGTTTCAAGTTAGTTTGTTCAGTTTCTTGTCCAAATTCCTTCCTTTTCTTACTCTCTCCCTCTTCAATGGCGGCTCTTAGCTTTTACTCCAATTTCTCCTCTGACCCTTCTTCTTATCATCACCAATTCCACCCTTTTTCCCCTGAAATCTCGCCGGAGCTTTTCCACCTTCCTCCGCCCCAGCTCCTCCCCGACCCCGCCTTCGATTACCTCCATGCTGCCGTCGATCACTCTGTCTTTTTCCCGACTGCTACTGCTCCGTTCTTCGACGACGTCTCGCCATTTGTCTTTTCCGATGTTTACCCCTACTTCCCGACTCCTGCCGTTGATTCCTTCGTCCCCGTCTCGGCTGAATTCTTCCCTTGTGATGAATTTGAGTTTTATTGCCCCAAACGCCAGAGGGTCGTGATGGAACAGAGTTTTTGTTATGGCGGTGGCGGCGGTAATGTAGGTGGTGACGGAGGTTATTTTCCTCTGCCGGAGTTTTTTTCCGATCAGTGGGATGGTAGATTGGGCAATGCTGAACTGATGAATAAAGGTGATTGCTTGAAAGGTACACTGACCCCGGCGCCGTTGCCGGCGCCGTCGAGTAATAACTTATCGGCGCAGACGATTGCGGCCAGAGAACGGCGGAGGAAGATAACGGCGAAGACACAGGAGCTTGGCGAGCTGGTTCCTGGCGGCAGCAAGATGAACACTGCTGAAATGTTGAGTTCTGCTTTCAAATATGTGAAATTCTTGCAAGCCCAAGTCGCCATTTTGCAAGTGAAGCAAGAAACAGAGCAAGAACAAGAACGTACAGAAACAGAGGATCTTCAGATTCTTGAATCGACAATGATTCAAGAGAAGTTGTACGCAGAAGAAAAGTGTTTGGTTCCAAAAGGGTTCGTCCAAAATCTTGTGAATTCCCCTGAGATTCAATCCAATCCGTCCATTTTGAACTCCATCAATCAGATTCTTCACATGAACAGCAGCTAGAAAAACAGAGGAAGCTTGATCATCATTTTGTCTTGTTCTTTGTTGTTGTTGTTTTTGTATTTAAAACACTCTACTTTAGAGTTTAAAGTTTAGTTTCGATTAGATGCTAACCTCATGATGATCATTAACTGTTCTTTGTAGAACTTTTTCATTTGATTAAATGAAACCCCTTTTCATTTTCTTGGAAATTTTCTCTCTCCATTGATCCGAACAGCTGATTTTTCAGGTTTTTCTGTCAGATTTTCTCGGTTTCCAAACACCCATTTCTCTGTTTTACAAGCAGCACATAGAAGATTCTGCTAAAACTCTCATTTGCTCTGTTTCTCGAGAAAATATCAAAATTTCCCGAGAAAAATTAACAGGAGTTCTTAATTATTAAGATTTTCTCGGTTGCCTAACACCCATTTCTCTGTTTTACAAGCAGCAGAGGAAAGATTCTGCTAAAACTGCCCTTACTCGTATGTCACATGCTCTGTTTCTCGAGAAAATATCAAATTTTCCCAAGAAAGGAGTTCGTAATATTAAGATTTTCTCGGTTGCCAAACACCCATTTCTCTGTTTTACAAGCAGCAGAGGAAAGATTCTGCTAAAACTGCCATTACTCGTATGTCATATGCTCTGTTTCTCGAGAAAATATCAAATTTTCCCGAGAAAAAACAGGAGTTCGTGATGATTAAGGTAATTGTATTATGATTATAATATCCAGACAAAGATTTAATCAACTCCCAATAAGAAAATATTTTTCTTTTTTTTCTTTTTTTTTTCTTTTTTTTCTCCAACATAACCGTCGTAGCCACCGAAAATGGCGGCTTCCACTTTCTCCTTAATCACTAACAGTCGAAAATTTAGGGCAACAGTTACAAAGATTCCGCAAAAAATTCATTTCTTTTCTTAAATATCCCAAAAACTCAAACCTTAATATCTCAGAATCATCAATGGCGGCCATGTCTGCAAATTTCATGTTCTTCCCCCCTTAACAATGGCGGTTTCAACTCCACAGTCTTCAACAACTGTCTTTTATACCCTTTTCTTGGCTACTACTCTGCTTCTCCATTGGAGCCTTCAATGGCTGAGATTAAAAAAAATAAAAAATAAATCTATTATATCTTTAAATTTAAAAATAAAAAATTAAAAAAAAAAAATTTTAAACCCTGTTTTAAAAATATTTAAAAAAATATATTTTTTTAACCGTGTTTCAAAAATATTTTCAAACCATATACTCTGTATTATATTTAAAATTTAGTCGAGTTATTAACACCTTATATAATACCTTCATAAAAAAAAATTAAGATAATTTTGATCTTAAAATATTTTTATTTTTAATAGTAAGGGTATTTAAAAAAAATTAATTGTATTTTTTAAAAAAAAATTTAAAATAGGTAAAAGGTATTAATGAAACTAATAATTTAATTATATATTTGAAAATATTTTTATTTTTAATAATAAGGGTTTAAAAAAAATTAATTGTATTTTTTAAAATTTTTTTAAAATATGTTTAAGGTATTAATGAAATTAATAATTTAAATGTATATTTGAAACTCTCAATCTTAAAAGGTATTTTTGAAATCGAGTGTTAATAGTTTTTATCTAAAATAACGTGTATATATATATATATATATATTTATTTATTTATTTTTTTTTTTTTTTTG
>NW_019268560.1:1855218-1889609 GCF_002738365.1 Cucurbita moschata | reverse complement strand
TTTTTTTTTTTTTTTTTTTTTTTGTAGATTTATTATTATTATTATTATTATTTTAAGGTATTATCCAGTCTTTATGAATATATTTTAAATAAAATATACATTTTTTTATTAATTTTTGTGAGAAAAAATGGTTTGTTTATGACCTAAAATTTGAGTTTTTAAAAATGGCTTTTATTTTCTTAAAACTTTTTTATTTTCAAAGCATGGGTTGATTTTTAAACAAAAATCAAATAACAACAAAATTAAATAATTATCAAATAAAATTTAAATTAATTAATTTTTAAAGTCTGAGACAAAATAGAATAACTGAATATTTTAAAATAATTAAGCGTATCAGACTATGGTACCAACACCTCGTACCTTCAATGCTATGATACAATTGAGCTTGACTAAGTCTTGAGGGTCACCAACCACTTCGAGCTGTGACGTAGTCATTAATAGTCGACTGACATATACGTATGAGTTGGTATAGGTACAAAGTCACTCCTCTATGTTTATGATTACGTATGCGACATGTAGATACTGGGTCACCGATAGAGCCATTTAGGATTATGCCGGATTCTAGTCATTTGCACGTTTAGATCAATTCAGCCTAAAAATTTGCATTCATAATTAGAACATATTAATTAATTTGGCATGTCCTTTTTACGATGTATTCTTTAAAGCTTTTTAAATTTGAGAAACGCAACTCTTAGATATACAATCTGAACACCGAGAGAGCTATCAAAACACACCATTAGCATTCTTGATAGCAATAGATCGAAGAAAAATTTAAACAAATGGAAATCAATCGGATGAAGTATCATCGAAGTAGTGCAAGAGTTGCAGGTTTGGAACGAACCAAAGATACAAAAAAAAAAAAAAAAACTATTTAATTTCTATTATGGAAGAATTAGTGTGATGTTTAGGGTTTAAATCAATTGCTCTCTCATTACTGGTTCGGAGTATTTTTAATCTTTTCGTAAATTCGATTTCGTGTTAAAATATTACATTTTATAATTTCTCCAAGAACAAAAATGTCTCGCTGTTTTTCGGAACCCAAAATTCAATCCAGGAGCAAGACTAATAGCAAAAGATTCGGGGGGCGGGCTGGGCCTTCGGCCAAATGAACATGATTTGATCAACGAAGCATGTTCTACATATTTCGTTCCCAATTTTATTTTTCAGTTCATAGATTTCTTCCTCGTTTCTCTCGACTCGAGTTTCTCTTTTCTACTCAATCCAACTACAAAAATCCGACAAGCCCCACTTTGTTTTCGTCGAGTGCAGAAGCCGCACTGACTTCAATCTTTCAAGCTTGCAACGACCATTCTCTTCTTCGTCAAGGTAAGCAATCTCATGCTCATGCCATTGTCAGTGGAATTGATCGAAATGGATATCTGGGTTCTAGGATTTTGGGTATGTATGTGCTTGCGGGCAGTCTCGAGGATGCCAAGAACATGTTTTATACGCTTCAATTGGGATGTTCTTCGACTTGGAATTGGATGATTAGGGGGTTTACAATGATGGGTCGGTTTAATTATGCTTTGTTGTTTTATTTTAAGATGTTGGGTGCTGGAATTTCTCCTGATAAGTATACATTTCCTTATGTGGTTAAAGCCTGTGGTGCTTTGAATAGTGTGAAGATGGGTAGGATTGTTCATGAAACTGTTGATTTATTGGGTCTTAAGGAGGATGCCTTTGTGGGGAGTTCTTTAATTAAGTTGTATGCTGAGAATGGTCACTTGAGGGATGCACAGTACCTGTTTGATAATATTCCTCAGAAGGATTGTGTTTTGTGGAATGTTATGCTGAATGGTTATGTGAAAAATGGGGACTCTGGTAATGCTATTAAGATATTTTTGGACATGAGACATAGTGAGATTAAGCCGAATTCGGTAACCTTTGCTTGTGTTTTATCGGTTTGTGCCTCGGAGGCAATGCTTGATTTAGGTACTCAACTTCACGGGCTTGCTGTTAGTTTCGGGCTGGAGTTGGATTCTCCGGTGGCTAATACGTTGTTGGCTGTGTACTCGAAATGCCAATGCTTAGAAGCTGCACGTAAACTGTTTGATATGATGCCGCGAAGTGACTTGGTGAGTTGGAATGGAATAATATCTGGGTATGTACAGAATGGTTTGATGAGTGAGGCTGAACGTTTGTGTCGGGGGATGATATCTGCAGGAATAAAGCCTGACTCGATCACTTTTGCGAGTTTTTTACCTTGTGTAGCTGAGGTGTTGAGTCTCGAACATTGCAAGGAAATTCATGGTTACATCATAAGGCATGGTGTAGCTTTGGATGTGTTCTTAAAAAGTGCTCTAATTGACATATACTTGAAGTGCAGGGATGTGGAAATGGCACGAAAAATTTTGCGCCAAAGTAGTTCGTTTGATACT
Source organism: Cucurbita moschata (assembly GCF_002738365.1). Lineage (NCBI taxonomy): Eukaryota > Viridiplantae > Streptophyta > Magnoliopsida > Cucurbitales > Cucurbitaceae > Cucurbita > Cucurbita moschata. The sequence continues at coordinate 1,887,231 of NW_019268560.1, read as the reverse complement.
GTCGTGTGCACGGCCATGATTTCAGGGTACGTGCTTAATGGGATGAACATAGAAGCAGTGGAGGCGTTTAGATGGTTGCTGCAAGAGAGAATGAAGCCGACTTCTGTGACGTTTGCGAGTGTCTTTCCAGCGTTTGCTGGCTTGGCAGCTTTAAACTTAGGAAAGGAATTGCACTGTAGTATCATAAAAAATAGTCTTGATAGAAAATGTCATGTAGGCAGTGCTGTTCTGGACATGTATGCAAAGTGTGGACGGTTGGACCTTGCTCGTCGAGTTTTTGACAGAATGACTGAAAGGGATGCTATATGCTGGAACTCCATGATCACAAGTTGTTCGCAGAACGGCAGACCAGGCGAGGCCATCGATCTTTTCCGTCAAATGGGAATGGAGGGAACTCCGTACGACTGTGTGAGCATATCCGGTGCTCTATCTGCTTGTGCAAACTTACCTGCTCTCCATTATGGAAAAGAGATCCATGGCTTCATGATCAAAGGCCCTTTAAGGTCTGATCTTTATGCCGAGAGTTCACTGATAGACATGTATGCTAAGTGCGGAAACTTGAACCTCTCTCGACGAGTGTTCAACACGATGCAAGGAAAAAACGAGGTCTCCTGGAATAGCATTATTTCAGCCTATGGCAACCACGGTGATTTAAAGGAGTGTCTTGCTCTGTTCCACGAAATGTTAAAAAACGACATCCAGCCCGACCATGTCACCTTTATCGGCATCATATCTGCTTGCGGCCACGCTGGCCAAGTCGATGAAGGAATTAGATATTACCACCTCATGACAGAGGAATACAGAATCCCAGCTCGAATGGAGCACTATGCCTGCATGGTTGATTTGTTTGGGCGTGCAGGTCGTTTGAATGAAGCATTTGAAACCATTAGTAACATGCCATTCCCTCCAGATGCAGGTGTATGGGGAACGCTACTCGGGGCCTGCCACGTTCATGGGAACGTCGAGCTCGCTGAAGTGGCATCAAAACATCTATTTGATTTAGACCCTCTAAACTCTGGCTACTATGTATTGCTTGCAAATGTGCAGGCTGGAGCTGGAAAATGGAAGAAGGTACTCAAAGTACGAAGCATAATGAAAGAACGAGGAGTTCGAAAGATTCCTGGTTATAGCTGGATCGAGGTCAATAACGCCACCCACATGTTCGTTGCAGCCGATGGAAGCCATCCGCTTACCGCTCAGATCTATTCCGTGCTGGATAGTCTTCTTTTCGAACTGAAAAAAGAAGGGTATGTTCCTCAACTCTACCTTCCAATGCACCCACAACTTCTTATGAGTAAATCATTATCAGAAACTGCTTTACAAGATTGAAAATTCAGATTCATTGATGAAATAGCCAGATTTTTTGTTTATCTGTCTAGTTTACAACATTGTTCTAGGGATAAGATAGAATATGTTATGATAATTTCTTGAGCTGATGATCATGAACTCTTCTAACTTGTCGTCTCCCTTTGTCTGAAACACTTTCCTACAAGAGCTGAAACTTCAATGATATCATTTTTTAGAAGATTTAGAGTCCAAGGACAAAGAATTTGAAGAAAGAAAGGCTGGAAAAGAGAGTGGGAGAAGAAAAAAGTGTATGAACAATTATTGAGCTGATGAAATATGGGGAAACCCCACGTAGAGCCCAATGCTTTGACCCATTAGAGCTTGAAAGGGAACTGAGATTTCACTAAAATATAAATTTTGTGGACACCAACGAATGATAAGACCCTCTGCCTTAACTCATTAATGATATGATGTTAAGCTATGTCCATTCTCCCCATCTCTTGTCTAACCTCCTTTGTCCCTTTCCGTAGTGCATTGTCCTTTTTCCTTTCTTAGATTCACCATTAAGAAAAGGGTTTAGAGATCCTACCGGTTTGGGGAGGGGAACGAAACATTCCTTATAAGGGTGTGGAAACCTCTCCCTAATAGATGTGTTCTTAAACCGTGAGGCTGAGGGGAACGAAACATTCCTTATAATGGTGTGGAAACCTCTCCCTAATAGATGTGTTCTTAAACCGTGAGGCTGACGACGATACGTAACGGGTCAAAGCGGACAATATCTGTTAGCGGTGGGCTTGTGTTGTTACAAATGGGATCAGAGTCTAGACACTGGGCGGTGTGCCAACGGGGACGCTGGCCCCTTAGGGGAGTAGATTGTGAGATCTCACGTCGATTGGAGAGGGGAACGAAACATTTCTTATAAAGGTGTGAAAACCTTTCCCTAGTAGACACGTTTTAAAACCGTGAGGCTGATGGTGATATTTAACAGGTCAAAGCGGACAATATCTGTTAGCTCGGCTTGGGTTGTTACAAATAGGATCAGAGCCTAGACACTGGGCAGTGTGCCAGCGAGGACGTTGGGCTCCCAATGGGGGTAGATTGTGAGATCGTACATTGGTTGGAGAGGGGAACGAAACATTTCTTGTAAGGGTGTGAAAACCTCTCCCTAGTAGGCGCGTTTTGAAACCGCAAGGCTAACGGTGATATTTAACGAACCAAAACGGACAGTATCTGCTAGTGGTGGGCTTGGGCTGTTACAATATCCAACTTCAAGTTAAAATGAGTCGAGGTTAGATCAGTCTTTCGTGATAACCTTAGAAGCCTAGTGATATGACTATTATATGCATTTCGAGACACAACAAGAACACATTTATTGATTGGCTCTGTACAGTTAGTGTCTAACACGTTTATTGTGCTAGCCAGTGTTTGATACGTATCCAACAAGTAACAAACTAAAAAAACATAAACTCAAAGACTTCGAACAAAAAGCCTTAATATCAAATTAGAAAACATAAACTCAAAGACTTCGAACAAAAAGTCTCAATATCAAATTAGAAAACATGAACACAAAAGGGTTGAACAAAAGTCTTGATAGGCAGGCGACGTGGGACAAGTTATATAGCTAGAACCAGCTATTGTGAATATGAAAGCTTATAAAATTAATGATAAAGTTTGACGTAATGTTTGGTTGGTTCTCTTAATCATTAATTAAACGCCGCATTTGAGTTGTAGCTTTCTCACCTTCCCAAATTGTTAAAATATAGTTTTTATCTCTAAACTTAGAAAAATGTCGTTTTCGATTTCGATCCCTTAAAGTCAAAAGGTTTAAATTTAGCCCTTATCGTTAAAATTTGAGTTTACTAATTGACGAGACCGTGACATGATCTGTCTTGTTGTCTTTTTTTTTAGTTCAACCACATACAGGTTGGAAAGATTCGAACATTTGACTTTCTTGCTCAAGAGTATAGGTCGTTTTATTGTCAATTACCGTCCACGTATAAGTAATAGTGTAACAGGCCAAACCCACGACTAGCAGATATTGTCCACTTTGGCTCTCACGGTTGGAGAGGTTTCCACACTCTTATAACGAATGTTTCGTTCCTCTCTCCAACCGACGTGGGATCTCACAATCCACCTCCCTTGGGGGCCCAACGTCATTATTGGCACACAACTCGATGTCTGGCTCTGATACCATTTGTAACTACTCAAACCCACCGCTAACATATATTATCCATTTTGGCTCATTACGTATCGTCATCAGCCTCATGGTTCTAAAACGTGTCTATTTGGGAGAGGTGATTCATTCCTCTCTTCAACCGATGTAGGATCTTACAAAAAATGTGTCATACCAAGAAAATAACAGTCGAATACTGATCGACAAAGACTTCTTTTTCCAGTCAGCATGAATATCCTTAACCAATAGATCAAACGTTTGAACGGATAGACGATAAAGAAAACTAGATAAAAATGTTCAAATTTCTTTAGAAGGAATGCAATGAATTAAAATTCCTCCCATGTTTGGTGAACAATTAATGTTCCAAATCTGTTCTTGGGAATCTGATTCCAAAACATTGGATGTTCGTTACATCAGAACAATCTAAAAAAAACAGCACAATTGCCAGCTCAAACCTTGGAAGCAAATCTCTGTTGTGTACTAAATCAACAAAAAAAAAAGAACAATGTGAAAATTAGCTGTCTTCTTCAAGAACATGAATTTTTTTCAAGCACATGCACCAGCTGTCACTTTAAAATCAACCCAATTTGAATGCCAACCATTCAAGGTTAATTCATAATAATGAAAAAGCTAACCTTTCCGCGTTTTGATTGGATCTCGTTCACGATCTTTTCGGTTTGAAAATAGTATAGTTTAGTTAAAAGTTGATGGGTTATTTTAATTCATATCAATTATGATAGAGAATTCAGACATACCGTGATATGATTAAAAAAGATCCATCAAATCTATTGGTTGATCTCGATCTTTTCGGTTTAAAAATAGTACAGTGGGTTATTTTAATTGGTATCAATTATGATAGAGGAATTCAGACGTGCGTGCTGTGATCAAGTTAAAGATGATTGAAAAGGTTTCATCAAAACTACGGATTGATCTCGATCTTTTCGATTTGAAAATAGTATAGTTTAGTTGAAAATTGATGGGCTGGTTATTTTAATTGATATCAATTATGATAGAGGAACTCAGGTGCCGGGATAAGATCAAGATGATTGAAAAGCTTTCCTCAAACCTATTGGTTGATCTCGATCTTTTCGGTTTGAAAATAATATAGTTTAGTTAGAAAATAATGGATTATTTTAATTGATATCAATTACGATAGAGGAATTCAGACGTGTCGTGATAAGCATTAATATCGTTTGTTATATATTTCAATATAATGGAACTCCCTTTTCTAAAAAGGTATACGATTTGACTTAAATGACCTAAGCTATATGATAGCAATTGCAAAATTGGATGGTCTAAAATGAATATCAAAAGCATCAATCATAATATGAACGGGTTGAAAAAGTTATACAAAAAAAAAAAAAAAGGTTCGAAAAAATCATAGGATCGGGAAACTTCCATTAAACGAGTTTTCCACTGATATAGGACAATAGTGGTAGAATTACGTTCAACAAATAAAATACGTACACCAATATAGTGACACTGAGCTTGAGTAAGAGAGCGGAGTTACCTCTCTTGAAGTAATAACAACTTCTTTATACGAGGGTTCGGTTAACTAAGTTAGGTTATTTGTGGGTTTCTTTAGCTAGAGGAGTTCACAGCACCCGCCTCATTAGGATTATGGGCACAACGATTTCATGTCGAGGCTGACAAGGGTTAGGTCAAAAGACGTTATTCTGTTTCTTCTTATGGTTCGGTTACTTTTAGCCTCATCCTTATTTTGTTTGACCTTTTTGAGTTTATTCGTTTGGTCCAAAATTACCCGAAACAATAATACATTTAATTTTTAAAAAGCTTTCGATAAATTTAATTTGTTTATTTATTTATTTTAGTTTATAAATTTTGATAGAGAATATGAGAGGAGAAAAAATAAAGGAAAAGAAATATATTCCCTTTCTTTTCAAAGGAAAAAAATCCCCAAAAAATCCCTTTTTCTTTTTCTTTTTCCAAAAAATCTTTTTCTATAATATAATTATCCCATTTTAAAGCATGTGAATTATTTTTTAATTAAGCATCAGACAAGAACATATATTCTGCTTAGTTCAATAATAATAATAATAATAAAATAATAAAAATTTATAAATTGTCCAAAAATTATTATAATTGTTAGATCTCGACCAAGGGAGATCGACTGATCTTGACTCTTTTCCGACTCAAAGGGCCTTGAAAGGCGGAAGAAAAGTTGTTGTTTTGAATTGAGCGGTAAAAGAAAGGCACTGGTCCCTACCGAGATTTGGCTTCATCTTTTATTCTCTTTTTGACTTCGTTCAATTATCGTAATTATCGTAATAGTTTTGTTATTATTCCAGCTCATTTCATTCTAACTCGAACAATTTAAACCTCCCGCTCTACCTATAACAGTAAGGTAGACTTTCCTTTTCGATTTTTTTAGAGAAGTTTTATGTTGGGTGACTTTCTGATATTTTTTCTATAAAGCATGTGAGTAAGAATAAAACATGTTGAAAGAACCCATGTTGGTACGTGAAGATAGTTTTTGCTCTTAAACGTGAAGGGTAAGTAACGTGACTATGTCGCACGGAAACGATGAGGTCATCAGGTGCCGAACCCAGATTCCAAATTTTGATAACGAAATTTTGTTTAATTTTGAAGATTATTCTTAAAATGTTGCATGTGAATGGCAAAGAGCATGCCTATTTGTACTATTGTCTGTGCCTTTAATATGCATATCATTATGAACTCTTAACATGGACTGTTTTTTGTTTACTGTTTATGAGCAAATTAATATTCTATCACGTTCGTTGTCGTTCGAAAATTATTGTTCCAAGCCACGAGGCTCGATCGACAATGCCCATGTAACGATGTCGATGTTGTATTGATGTGTTGCTGTTGTTGTTGATCGTGTTGTCTAGATAATGACAGAGAGGAAAAAATGCTGATTAGTGATGTTGATAATAAAAATTTAAAAGTAGATCTAAAGTTTTAGATCTGAAGTTGATGTAACGTTATACCAAACTTGAATAATGTCGTCTTATATCGAAAAGAAATTTGTATTATTAATTTTGTTTTCGTTTCTTAGAGCAATCTATAGGTTGGGTATCGAATTAATACTTGAGGTAATTCATATTTAAAATGTTAGAGAGAATATTGAAAAGGACAAATACGTAAATTTAGGTATTGCGTGTTCTAATTTTCGTTACTAAATTCATGCTAGCATCCCCTCGAGCACCACATATGGCGGAGAGTAAAGAAAACAACGATAAAAATTCAAATCGAAACCATCATCGAGGAGACTTACAATGACTTCGTATACGTTGTGGTTTGAGGTGAAAGTCAACAAGCAAAATCAAACGATCGAGGTACAACAGTGGCGATCAAGACGAAGATCTAGCCAAGAAGAAGAACGGTAACAGATCAAGCCCACCACTAACAGATATTGTTTGTTTTGGCCCGTTACGTATCATTATCAACCTCACGATTTTAAAACGCGTATGCTAGAGAGAAGTTTCTATATCCTTATAAGAAATGTTTTATTCCCCTCTCCAAACAATTTGGGATCTCACAATCCACCCCCCTTGGGGGCCCGAGCACACTGCCCACTGTTTGAATCTGATACCATTTTTAACAGCTTAATCTCACCACTAATAAATATTGTTCGCTCTGACCCATTACATATCGTCATCAACCTCACGGTTTTAAAACGCGTTTGCTAGAGAGGTTTCCACGCCCTCAAAAGGAATGCTTTGTTTCCCTCTCCAACTGATGTGAGATCTCACAAGAATTGGTCACCCAAACACGAACGAAGAGCCATAACCACGAATGGACACCACCTAGGCTACCCAAACGAACACCAGAGCCAGTGATGCAAGCTTCAAAGCTAATGACGCAAGCTACGGTCAAAACCTATAGCTATTGGTGCAACATAAACACGAAAATTTAGGGGTTTTTTTCTTACTTTCAAAACTTCTAGACTATTACATTTCTTCGAATCTAGACCTCAAGAACAAAAGGTATATTGAAATCACCTTTCGTTCGAATGATTGAATTGATTGATAAAACAACAAGTCGTATTGATGCAATCCTCGAATAAACGAACGAACGAACGAACGAAGATTATATGATTTAATGCCAAATTGATTAGGATTAAAGAAGGAGTAAAACATGAATTGTAAAGAAGAAAGTAGGGCATCACTTTCACACGAAATATTATCCTCATAATGATACCTAAGTGGGCTTGGAACTGTGGCCACCAAATGACCCTTTCCAACCATCCCAATCATGCACACTCCCATCCCTTCACACCTTCTTCAAACTCCATTAATGCTCCCACCATTTTTCCTTTTTCTTTTTCTTTTCAAGAAAATGTCTTTTTCATTACTAAAATCCCATTCCACCCCCCTACCATCTCCATAATTCTCTCCTAATTACGGTTTTCGGCTCCTACGGTTCGCACTCACATGCCTTCTAAGATTTAGGGTTCGGGGTTCGAACTCACATGCCTTCTAGGATTTAGGGTTTAGGATTCAGGGTTCAGGGTTCGGACTCACATGCCTACTAGAGTTTAGGGTTTAGGGTTCAGACTCACGTGCCTTCTAGAGTTTAGGGTTCAGGGTTCAGGGTTCAAACTCACATGCCTTCTAGGGTTTAGGGTTCAGGGTTCATACTCACATGCCTTCTAGGATTTAGGGTTTAGGGTTCAAGGTTCAGGGTTCAGGGTTCAGGGTTCGGACTCACATGCCTTCTAGGGTTTAGGGTTTAGGGTTCGGACTCACATGCCTTCTAGGGTTTAGGGTTTAGGGTTCGGACTCACATGCCTTCTAGGGTTCAGGGTTCGGACTCACATGCCTTCTAGAGTTTAGGGTTTAGGGTTCGGACTCACGTGCCTTCTAGGATTTAGGGTTTAGGGTTCGGACTCACATGCCTTCTAGGGTTCAGGGTTCGGACTCACATGCCTTCTAGAGTTTAGGGTTTAGGGTTCGGACTCACGTGCCTTCTAGGGTTTAGGGTTCAGGGTTCAAACTCACATGCCTTCTAGGGTTTAGGGTTCAAGGTTCGGACTCACGTGCCTTCTAGTGTTTAGAGTTCAGGGTTCAGGGTTCAGACTCACATGCCTTCTAGAATTTAGGGTTTAGGGTTTAGGGTTAGGACTCACATGCCTTCTAGAACCAAAGATCTCCAAGCCTGTGCATACAATTAGTTAGCCTTGCAGCGACAAAAGGATTAGACGTCCCATATGCTACGGTTCCCTACAGCCCGAACCCAGTGCTACATTAGGAGTACGCTACCCTCCTAGGCGTCGATTTTCAAATTTACTTCGTTTTTTTAGTTACACAACAATTGTAGTGTAGAAATCGAACCATCAACTTTTGAGATGACTAACCTAAGATATGTTTGATTATTTTATTTTCTCGAGGTTAATTGATTTATCACGTAACTTCAACCCTATCTAAAAAATTTCAAACCTACAAAACTTTAAGATATCGAAACTTAAAATATCTAGAATTTGGCATCTAAGGCAGAGGAATTATTCGAGGAGATGTATCTCGAGATTTATTTATCTCAAAATTTATTTATGGGTAATAATAAAATAGGACAAAAATAATAATAATAATAAAATTTATGTAAAAAGTGTGAAAAGTATTATTTGATATTCAAAATAAATAGTAAATTTAGGTACACTTTAATGCAAAAGTGGTGAGAATTGGCATCTTTTTTGTTCGGTTTTTTATTTATTTTATTTTATTTTATTTATTTGGTTGTTTTTTGTTTCCTTATTTCCTTTTCTCCAACTAAGCATAGTGTGTATTTGTCGTCACAAAGGGAGAAAACAAGAGAGAGAAACAAACACATTAATTAAGAGAGAGAAAATCATAAGGGTTGGTCCTCCTAACGCCACCTACCCTAAACTAATTATATATTTATATATATATATATATTTCTTAAATTACGAAATATTAAATTTTTTATTATGATGGGGAATGAAATAGGTAGCGGGAATGGGACGTAGAAGGTTTTTTTCGTCCTCATCTTGTCTCGTGGACATCTCTACTTTCCTGTCTCTGTCTTTGTTTAACTGATTGGGAGAAATCTCTTCTCACTCTCTTCTCGATTTTTCATTTAAATGAGGATTTCCTATTCGAACCACACAGATTAAATGGATGTCTCTAATTTTAATAATAAAAAATTATTTTTTTTTTCATCGTGATACCTTTAGACATATTCTATTTTAGTTTATGTAATGACTCATGTCCAAAATTATTATCAAGATTTGGAATTTGAAATTGGCACATGATGACTCCGACATTCCTTAGTGACATGATCATGTTACTTATTATTTGCTTCTAAAGTGGAGACTATTTTCACTGACCAACTAGTATGTTTTTCCTCACTTACATGCATATTAAAAAAAATCCGAGGAGGTCACTCAACAAAGAATCGTTCCAAGCAAAACACGCTCTTTAACTGTAGAGTTTCTATAATTGAGCCACTGAAGAAGAAGGTGCACATTGTTGGTGTAAGTAGTAACTTTCATTTTCTTTAAGTCTTTCTTAGTCATATTATTGTTAAGGGTGTCACATGCCCAACACCTTTCGTCTTGGTTTGTCCCAAACCATACCTTACTGGGAGAGGTATCAGTTTGATACTATTTGTAACGAACCATGTCCATGATTCAAATCCAAATACTGAATCATAATCCAATTCTTGGATATGGGACATTAAATTTGTAATGGCCCAGATCCATCGCTAGGAGATATTGTCCTCTTTGGGCTTTCCCTTTCGGGATTCCCCTCAAGGCTTTAAAACGCGTCTACTAGCGATGGATCTGGGCGTTACAAATGATATCAGAGTCAGACATCAAACGATGTGTCAACTTTCTTGCTATTCCCTGAAGGGGGGTAGACATGAGGTGGTGTGCCAGTAAGGACGCTGGGCCCCGAAGGGGGTAGTTTGGTGGCGGTCCCACATCGATTGGAGGAAGGAAAGAGTGCCAACGAGAACACTGGGCCCCGAAGGGGAGTGGATTGTGATGTCCCACATTGGTTGGGGAGGAGAACAAAACATCATTTATAAGGGTGTGGAAACCTTCCCTAGCCCAAAGAGGACAATATCTACTAGCGGTGGATCCAAATCTTCCAATATTTTCAATTCTATTTTTTTTTTAATAAAAAAAAGACACTTTAGAATAACATATAGCTAAAAACATTATACATAAAAATTAAAATAGAATAGACCAAAGTTTGATACAATAATGAGAGTGGATATCATATTTTTTAAAAAAATTATTTTATTGAAAATAAGATTGGATATGTAATTATTGAGCATATGGCATATTCAAATATGTGGGAATTAAATAATTGAGAGCGTGAGGAATGGAATTTAATCTAATAAGAGAGGGCATTTTGGAATTTCGAGAAAATTATATTATTATTATTATTATTATTTACAGAAAATAACAAAAAAACATTTAATCTACTCCAATTTAAAAACATTATCTTATAACTGTAAATAATTAAATAATTATATAATTATATAATGTCCAAAATAAAAGGTCATGTCACGTTTTATTCAGGCATTATCATCCACGAATCGTACATGGCGCAATTAAAAAAATGGAAGAGTAAATGAAAATGCTTTTAATTACGTCATTCCCCAAAAAAAAAAAAAAATACCATTATTCTTTTGTTTTTATCCTCAAAATAATAATAATAATACACGTACAAATTAAATTATAAATTTTAAAATTTTAAAGACACGTTTGGTAACAACTTAAGTTTGGTCTCTTCAGAGGCTCAGTGCCTTCGAGAGGTTTTCGAGATCTTACGGTCCACCCTTTTTAGGGGTCAGTGTCCTCGTTAGCACACAAGTCACTATCTAGCTTACCACAAGTAGATATGGTTCTTTATGAGCTTCCCTTCTTTTTAGAGATTTATAAGTCATTTTTAATAAGTTATTAAATATTTTTTTAAAAATAATTTATTTTAAACATAAATTTAAATTAAAATAATTTTGCCTAACCATTTAGACAATTTCCCAGAATATTACGCCAATCTAATAACTTTAATTTCCCAAAATGGGTATCAACTCATTTAATAGATGGTATTCCTTAAGCTAAAATTCACATACTTCAGGAGGGTAATAAAGGAAATTACATTTACCCACTAATTTTAATATTAAATAATTAAAGCCTAAAATAAAAAAAAATAAAAAAGCAAGAAAATTAATATTTCTATTTATTGAACAATTAAAAAAATTAAAAAAAATTTGAAATAGATTTTTATGGATTTATACGCCTTATCATGTTGCTGGATTCCAAGTTTATATGAATTTCTGGAGGTCGACTTCAAAGTCATAATCGAGATTTTCGTAAGAGAAAAGAAGACCGAGTACCAAGGGAGTATCCGTATCCATAAAATACCGACACGTATTAAATAATTATTTAATTTAAAAAAAAAGTTAGTAATTTATGAATTTATTATTTATAAAGTTGGAATGCGTAAAAGAAATGTTAATTATCCATAGCCAGAAGTATATCATATGACGTGAAAGATACTTGAAATTTGAAAATGGTCCACAATGGCATGACGTGGCTGTCAATGCTGTGGTCCCACCTTTTGTCTCCTCAAATGGTCCCCACACTCTTTATTTTTTATTTTTTATTATTATTATTTATTTATCTTTTTTACACTTTTGCCCTCTGTCTTCCACCCCCATCAAAAAGAAATCCCCTTTATATATTCTCTTCCATTTCGCTTCCTCCGTTCATCATTCTCTGTTTTCTTTTCCCATTTTCTCTCTATTTCTTCCCTCTCTGTTTCCGCCATGTCAGCCGCCGTAGCAGCCGCCGCCGCCGCCGCTGCCCTAGCCCGACGGAGCTCCTCCTCTTCCTCCTCGTCCACTACCTCCAACCGATCCTCCTCCGGCTCTTTCTACAGTCAATACTACCCGTCGCCCTCTGTATCGGTCCGACAGCCGCCATTGGCCAGCCGGTATGAGTGCCGGAAACGGCTAGACTGGAGTAAATTCCGGCAGTATCTGAGAAGTCGGTGCCCGACATTGAGCCTCTCCACCTGCACCGGAGCGGATATTGTCGAGTTCCTCTGCTATTTAGACGAATTCGGCGACACCAAAGTACACGCCGACACCTGCCCTAATTTCGGCCACCGCTACCCGGTCGATCCCTACTGCGATTGCCCCACCCAACAACCGTGGAACAGCGTCGCCGGTCTCATCAGCCGCCTCCGCGTCGCCTTCGAGGAAAACGGCGGCAACCCAGTCACCAACCCCTTTAATGCCGTCGACGTCAAAATTTACCTCGACGACATTAAGGACTCCCAAAACAGATCCCGAGGAATTGATCGGTAAGAATAAAAAAAAACACAGTAAAAATAGCGTTAACTGAGACACACACCGCCGCCGAGCTCGGCGGCTATGGCGGATTCCGATCCCAAATCTTACCGGACTGGTTTGATTTTCCGCCATAGCTAAGAATTTCAAGGAAAATTTGACTGAAAACGCTTACTCCTCTGGATTCGCTGTACAAATTAAAGAACCCAACAACTTAATTTATTTTTTCTTCCTTTTATGTAAGAATCTAAAACAAAATATTAGATTGGGTTCTTCACATCTTGTTTGTATTATTTAGCAAATTGATTCAATTTTATGAAATGGGTCTTGTTCTAATTTGTTTAAGATATTGAAATTTTAGGTCTTGATGTGAATTAAAGTTTGGCATAAAAAAAAAATAAAAAAATTCCCCATTTGATTATGATAAGAAGTTTCCTAGAATTGTTTTTTTTATAATTTTTTTTAATTTTCACGACCGCGTTAGTAAAAGAATCATTAGCTATAATTCATATCTTATCGACCAAATTATACTCAGATTTACCCTAAATTAATCTTAATAATACAGATTAAGAGTTCGACTTATATTAGATTAATTAACGTAGGTTCTTAATTAATTCGGAGTGAGTTTGATTTAAGTTATTTTAAATGTCAGCACTTATTATTTAATTTTTTTGATGATGATATTTTAATATATAAATCAAACGATATAATAAAAATAATGAACGAGTCCAATAGAATTTAGTTTTGACTTTTAATTTTTTAATTTTTTTTTAATAAGATAAGAACAGAATCACTAAATTGATTAATTTTTTAAAATGGATATTATAGGAAAACCTTGTTTTCCAAGTAATGCAAAAAAGCAAAAAAGCAAAAAAAAAATAAAATAATAATAATTAAATTAATTAAGACCAAGAACAAGTCATCAAAAATATAATTTTTAATTAAGAATATCTTTTTTCTTCTCTCTCCTCATTTTTTTTCTCTCTCTCCTCTTCGTTAACTTATGCAAGTACCTTATAGTACACAAGAATTTGACAAAAAAAAAAAAATAATAATAATTAAAATTGAGTTAAAATATTAATTATAGGGTTGAATTTATTTCAAATGTAATTTTATAGCCACATAAATTAAAGTTGTGGCCATATTATAGATATTTCCACGTTATTTACCTCCAAAATTTCCCTTTTTTTTTCAAATAAATGGTGGGGAAAAGAGCTGACTTTTATTTTAAAAAATGACCTAACTTTGCTTTATTTATTTATTTTTTAATTTTTAAATTTCAATATTATTTGTGGAAATAGGTGGTTTTGGATCATATTTTTGTCTTGTTGCCCTTTTTTTTTCTTTTTTTTAGGTAATTATGATTATGATTTTGATTAAAAATATTCATAATTTATTATATATAAGCAAAAGTTTAATTAAAAATCAATTTTATCTGTTGATTTGATAAAGCGATACGATAACGTTGGAGTGAGAGATAGTGCGTTCATACTCTTTTGATATTAGACGTTTTTATTATTTATTTATTTATTTACAGATATTGATGGAAGATATATTTTATTCTTATGTCCATAATTTAGAGGTTTTTGGGCTTTTGGGTTAATTTGGAAGCCCGTGATTGAATGATACTTTTTTTGGGTTGGGTTGGGTTGTGTTAAAAAATTTTTTTAGACCAATCTGAATTTTCGAGTTGATTTGGTGAGTGATTGGACCTGGTTGGATATGTGTTGTATACATACCCTTGGCCCTGGCTTGGTTGGACACGTTAACTCGTCGTCGGACGACACAGAAAAGGAAAGTCCTGCATGATATCATGACGAACATAAATATCAAAGACATGCGTCTGTACTAAGATAATATAACAGGGAAGTATCCTGATGCACATGACATATATGCATGCATGAGGTCCCCATGATTTATATGCGTAGCATAGCATTAACATCATTCCTTTTCTCCTTTCACCCATGACATAGTGTATATGCATCATGTATACATGATAGTCATCACATGACCCGTCGCATATCTTTACATGGCAAGACATAGCATGACATGGTATTTGATAAGCGCCAATTTGCAAAGGTAGAGGTTCTTCTAGGATCTTTGCAAACTTTCATGAACAAAGCTAACTTAACGAATGATTAAAAAATAATTTAGAGACTTATTGGATTAAAATTGAAATATTAGAGTACGGTTTAGATAATGCCCGACATTAAAGTGAAGGTCCAAACTCAGTCGTAGTCTAGTCTCCCTACGAGCTTAAGTCACTGTTTGGGTCTGCGTCAGCTGACCCAACGTACAATAGTCAAGCACCCGACCCGACCTTTAAGTTAGACTCATTAAATCAATGTTTGGATTGAACTTAGCGTACTATTGGATCTCGGTCAGACGGGTCGGATCTATAATAACCAAGCCCATGACCCAACTTTTTAAATTTTACTCATTCAATCCAAGTTTGAATTTCTGCCCTTTTTTTTTACTATCATTTTCAATTTTTTTAATTATAATTTTCAAGAATGATTTGAATGGTTGATCAAATTTCAAAAATTAAGAGAAAATCTTAAAATTTTAATTTAGTATTTTTAAAACAACCAGTGAACAATAAATTTTATAAATATAAAATTTTACAACTAAAACTAAAAATTTATATTTATTAAACTCGTTTAAATATATATATATATTTTTGAAACTTTTTAAAAAATTCATAATTTAACCAAAAAAAAAAGGAAGATAGAGTGAATATTTATCCGAATTGCTATTCCATAGAAGGAACTAGCGTTCGTCTCTCCGTCGAGCTGCGCCGGCGCCGATAGCCGGAGAAGGTTTAGACAATTGCCGGACGAGGTGTGGACGACTGCCGGACAAGGTGTGAACGATTGCCGGACAAGGTGTAAACGATTGCCGGACAAGGTGTGAACGATTGCCGGACAAGGTGTGAACGATTGCCGGACAAGGTGTAAACGATTGCTGGACAAGGTGTGAACGCTTGCCGGACAAGGTGTGAACTCTTCTATATAATCATAGAACGGAATTGCAGAGGTTAAGTATTATCTAAGTTTTCCACGGAGAATTAGGTCGTTGCAATATGATAAAATGCTCTTTGAGCCGCAGATAGAACAAGAACAGCCGAGAATGATGATGTAATCATATTGCAAGATTCAGGGAGGGATTGTTCCTCCGTCATTCTGGAAACTACTCCAATTGCTGTCATACAAAGAGCAGTTAGTTTTTTCTTGCTTTTACCTTTGCGTTTTGATGTTTACTCCGTGTTTCTACTTTGTGCCTGAGATTTCGGTTGGAGTATATTGGTATTATTCATGAACTAGGAGAAGTTCCAAAATGGTGGGAGTAATAATGGCGAATGCAAATTTGTGCATCCCTTGTTGTGAAGGAAATGGATTTCCGGCACTGTATTGTACCCAGAATTCCCATTATTTATTAGGGTTTTCGGTTTTTCCTAGTTCGGTATCTGGAAGTGGCTTAAATTTTGGCAGTGCGAAGAGCAGAGTTTTAAGGCACAGGGGACATAAATGTGGAGCAATTAAGGCTTCATCAAAGGGAGAATCTGATATTCAATTGGCAAGTGGGAATCTCCTCGAAAAGGATTTTCAGTTTAAGCCATCTTTCGATGAATATGTGAGGGTTATGGAGTCCGTTAGATCTAGAAGGTATAAGAGGCAGTCGGACGATCCTAATAAGATGAAGGAAAATGCGAGTGCAAAGAGCGCTGAAAGCACTTTCATTTCTAACATAGTGACTGATGTTCAAGGTAATATGGACGTAAAGAACAAGGTTGTATGTGTTGATGGGGAGGATTTGTTTGATAATTCAGAGAAAATTACACGTAAAACAGATTTGTCGGGAAATAAATTTGATAGCAAAAGGAAAGGGGTTACAAGATCAAAGGATGAGCTTAAAGGCAAGGTGACACCTTTTGAGTCACAGGTAAATGATAAACAACATGAAGAGAAAAGGAATGGAAACTGGTCGAATTACATTGAGCCAAAAGCAACTAGGTCGAACCATGATAAACGACTTCATTTTAAGGCTAATACATTGGATGTGAAAAGTGAAAGCCACGGAGTACGTTATGGAAGTTCCATGAAAATATCGGACAAGATTTGGGCCGATGATGACTCTAAACCAACTAAGGATGTTCTGAAGGTTGGGAAGTATGGTGTTCAGCTCGAAGGAAACTATATTCCCGGTGACAAGGTTGGTAGAAAGAAAACTGAGCAGTCCTACAGAGGGTTATCCAAAAGTGGTAAGCGGTTTCATGAATTTACTGAAGAGAGTAGCTTAGAGGTCGAACATGCCGCCTTCAACAGTTGTGATGCAGAAGACATAATGGACAAACCAAGAGTTTCAAAGATGGAAATGGAAGAGAGAATCCAAATGCTCTCTAATAGGTTTGCTGTCCCTTGCTCACTTCTCTTGCTGAAAGTTTAAAATTAACTTGATACAAGTTTGAGACCACAACTAATACCTTATTTGGTATGCTTGCTTTGTTTTTTTGGGATTTATTATTTGTCCTCGTACTTGACTTACAAGCGAATTGTAATATTGAACTTTCAGTTCAATCCAATTAAACTTTGAACTTGAATAGTCAGTGAAATTAATGCTCTCAATTAGTTAAATCTCAATGGACGAGGTTGTTTTTGTCTGGTTTCTCTGGTTGTATTTTATAGTTTGGTCAGGATATTTTATTGTTAAGTTCAGGTGCTTTTTTTCAGGGTTGAGTTTAAGTATTTCTGTGGAATTTTTTGTGTTGTGCTGCTTGAATTTCAGGTAATTTATAGGCAATAATCTAATTTAGTTTGAAGATTATTAACTTCACCTCTTATTCAATTATGGATTTTTGTGTTCAATCTAAAAACTTAGAAGTCTACTAAGCTAAATATAGGAGAGGTAAAAATGAAAATTTCTCCTTTTATTCCTTCTCCTCCCCTTTTTCCATCCTTGTTTCAATAATATAATGGAGTATTCTCGTAGAACTTGCATTTGGTTATAACTCAATTCCATTGAGTAATATATGTTAATGCGTTCAAATGATGGTCGTGGACTGTTACTAAACTATTGTTTATATTTTCTTTTTATCTCTCACACATACGCTGCTGGCTCTTGAGCTATTCATTATATGCTGACCTCTCACAAAATCATCTCCAACATCTTTTATGATTTGAAATTAATTACTAATTTGCACTCGACTGTACTACGAGGGGATTCCATGAATACGAATAAAATATCAATTACTTGAATTTTGTGGATTATATCAATTGTAATCACATTTACTTTTCAATGATAGTAACAAAGACTTAATGCTTCATTAGTCTTTTCATATTAATTCATTTGAATTGAACTTTTTTTAACAGATTAAATGGTGCAGACATTGATATGCCTGAGTGGATGTTTGCTCAAATGATGAGGAGTGCAAAGATTAGATATTCAGATCACTCAATATTAAGGGTTATTCAAGTGTTGGGTAAGCTAGGAAATTGGAAACGAGTGCTGCAAGTCATCGAATGGCTTCAAATGCGTGAACGGTTCAAGTCACATAAGCTGAGGTGTTTCCCTATTTCTCACCTTTACTGCTTGATTTATGTAGTGAAAGTTCTTGCCATGATACTTTAAAAGAATAACAATGGCCTGCAATGCCTTTCCTCTGTCTAGAACTGTAACTTAGATTTCTACTTGTTGGGCCTTTCATTAATTTTCAAGATCACAAGTGAGAGGGAGTGTTTGGGGCGGGCATGGGTGCTCTGAGTCTAGGAAAACAAAGCTCCAATTCCTGGTCAGAGATGCCCATAGGGCATGGTGGGATGGGAAGCTTCCTATTTCAATCCCCATTCCAGTAAAATATCTCATTCATTTTTACGGGATTGGGTTCCCGCCATGAATTTTTTCGCATTATTTATACATATATATACATACATATATGTATCTTAAAACATGTTCATTTTAAATAATTTTTGGTTGATCAGTGATCCAACAAAAAGTCTTCATCCTAACCTTTCCTAAAGAGTAAATAGTCCTGTACCCCTAAAAAAAAATATAATTGGAGTCTTAAAATGGAAAAGATATTCTTTCTTGCATTGCCCTGTCACCATGTATGTTCTCTAACTTCCACAGATTTATATACACCACTGCCCTTGATGTACTTGGAAAAGCGAGGAGACCTGTGGAGGCACTCAATGTATTCCATGCAATGCAGGTTGGCAGATAACTACCTTCATTAGTATTTGCACTCTTGGTCTGTGCATGTTAATGTAAATAGACGTGGAAATTGATAGAATTAGACTAACCCTGGTTGGTTCATCTCCGTTTCCCTTCAGCAACACTTTTCCTCATATCCTGACTTAGTAGCATACCATAGTATTGCTGTCACTCTTGGACAAGCAGGATACATGAGGGAACTCTTTGATGTGATTGATAGCATGCGGTCTCCTCCAAAGAAGAAGTTCAAAACAGGAGCATTTGAAAAGTGGGACCCACGGCTGCAACCTGATATAGTTATCTATAATGCGGTGAGTCGTAATTGATTGGTCAATTTACATTTTACAGATAATATTTGGTTAATGTAAAATATTGAGCAATTTGGTGTAAAAAATGTTAAAGAGCAATATAATCTTGTTATGAATATTTTCCTAGCGTGTTCAGTTGTTTTGCTCATGAAATATTTACTTTTAGATAGGGAAATTCAATTTTTATAAGAATCTAGTGGATATTTACTTATCATGGTTCTATTATTAAGGATATATATTTTGTTTACATATTGGGATTGACTTCCTTTTTCATTCATTTTTTTTTTCTTTTGGATAAAAGCACCACGTTTATTAAGATAAATGGAAGAAATATAAGAAGAGGCCATTGGAAAAATCTAGGCTCTACAACAAAAATGGGCAACTGAAAAAAGAGAAATATAGACTTAAAAACATGTCAAAAAAGGAGAAAAATCTCAGTAGTTCCAAAAATATAAAGGGGTCTAGTGAAGTGTGAACCAGTGGCAATCTGTACATCCAGAGGTTTTTTCTTTTGGTAGGAGCTTTCAACATTTTATGTAGTTAGTATGAAAATACCGAGTCTTCAAAGAATTGTTGATTTTCTTTACGTTTTCATTTTCCACCCAAATTATTCTTGCTATTTCCCATTCTATTTATTTCATAGTATTTTAATTTGCTTCATCATTAAGGTATATTCTCCATTGCACCCCCCATTTGGTGCAATATATGTTTTTCTTTTAAAAGTAATATTCGAAGTGCTATGAAATGCTAATAAAAAACAAAAGGAATCGTAAATTCTTTGTGGAAATATAACTTGCATGTGTTTCTTTCGAGTTCTTCATTTATAGTTGCCTTTTTATTTCTTGCTTTCAGGTTCTAAATGCTTGTGTTAAGCGAAAAAATTGGGAAGGGGCATTTTGGGTCTTGCAGGAACTAAAGGAACAGGGTCTACAGCCTTCTACGACAACATATGGATTGGTCATGGAGGTGGTTGATTCTTTAGTTTCTTTCTATTGTTCACGTGGTTTGCAAGTCCACTTCGAAATTTATAATGATTTTTCTAATGCTTGAGATGCTGTGAATGAAAAATGCTTGGTTTTGCGCACCCAATAAGGAATTTTCACTCATTAAGTTGCTTTGAATCCAGTCAGATGTTAGCATTAAAATTTTGTTCTTACCTTTTGATCAGTAGAAGTTAAATGGTTTATAGCATGGACACAGAGTGGACGTATTGGGTTGGGTTCTAGGTTTTGAAAGAGGATTTGTCCTGTTTGTAAAAGGTTACTGTGAAGTAAGGCACTAAATGGTAAGCCTAGAAAGTGCACCCTTGGACTTGGCCAAGGATGCATTTATGATTAGATTATGCCTTCACTTATCAGAAGCAACTTTTGAAGGATTAGTTGCGTTTATCCTTCATTTGGATATTAAGAAGCTATTTGGTCGAAGGTTGAGTTCGGTGTGTACTTAAGTTCACAAGTTCATGATTTTTGAAAAGAAGTTTTTAGTTCATGCACCGTTTAGAATGAATTAAATTAACCCATTTCTAAAACCAGTTACCTTATTGTTTTCACAAGTGTTTTTTTTTTCTTGATAAAACAAAAGGTCATTTGTTTAAGTCAGTCTTAAACTGCCCCTAGATTTCAAGTTAGTTAAAGACATAATTTGATCGGCCTGTACTTCCACTATTAAAATTTTAAAGTCATGCTACCACGACTCGAAGGTTTTGGAAGCATCTAGGGCACTACACTAGCTTCTGATTTTACATCTCTGACTTGCTTTTGATCGCTTCTGTCTTTTGTGTTGTTTACTTCTGAACTTATAACTTTTAAAATTGATATCTTCTTGGTGATATTTTAGTAATGTGTTTCCTGGTGTAATTTTGCTCGGCACTTCGGTCTGTATTCTGCTTCTTGTTGTAGTATCTTAACACATTTTAGTGGCTAAACTTAGTTTATTTGATTGTGCTGAATTTCCATTTAACATGCAAGTAAGCCTATAGTTGAAATATTCTATTTTATAAATGAAACATTTTTCAATGACTTATAGGTGATGCTTCAATGTGGCAAGTACAACTTAGTTCATGAGTTCTTCAGAAAAGTGCAGAAATCTTCAATTCCTAATGCTTTAACATATAAAGGTAGCCGCAGTGTGCTTATTTGTTTTCAGTTATATATTTGCTGAACGCTTTAGCTTGTCAAAATTCCAGTTCTTGTCAATACACTTTGGAAAGAAGGTAAAACAGATGAGGCTGTGCTGGCCATTCAGACAATGGAAAAACGAGGAATAGTTGGGTCTGCAGCTCTTTATTACGACTTTGCTCGTTGTCTTTGCAGTGCGGGTAGGTGCGAAGAAGCCCTGATGCAGGTATTTCGTAGTAACATTTTGTTGTTTCTTTCCGCCTTTTTTTTATAATTATTTTTTCTCTAACATTTTTCAAAAATTTTCTTTTGGTTTTTTCTTAGTGAATTTTTTTGTATATATTCTTC
The DNA here is from genome assembly GCF_002738365.1 of Cucurbita moschata. NCBI lineage: Eukaryota > Viridiplantae > Streptophyta > Magnoliopsida > Cucurbitales > Cucurbitaceae > Cucurbita > Cucurbita moschata. Next base: position 1,865,485 of record NW_019268560.1, on the reverse strand, counting down.
TTGATTATTTCCATGAGTTGGTTCAAAATGATTTCCTTGGCGTTTGAGCTCTCATCTCCTAAGAATGGAGAACTGGTCTATTATCTAAGGAAATTAGTTGACCTGACTCAATGATGAGTTAAACGATGTAAGGATTTGGTTTTATATTTATCGCTCCCCTTTTTTTGCTCAAGGAATATTGAAGTTAGCTTATAACCGTATCTTAAAAATGTCAAAACCTTTGAGGCTGCTGAGGATCCCAAATTGAAAAAAATAAAAGAGATTTCATAATTTTTGTTAGATACATGAGTTACACCTCTCATTGCCAATTGGTTTTGAGATGGAATCCCATGTTACTTAATTCAATATTAGTCATAAAACTTAAATGGGTATTCGGTCCAAAAAAAAAAAAGGATCCGATCCAAGAATGGTGATCCCAAAGAGGCACCATCTTGAGGTAGTATGTTGAGGATCCTACATCGAAAAGATGATGAGGCCTCATAATCGTTATGAGACACATGGATTACTCCTCTAATTGCCAATTGGTTATGAGATGGAACTCCATGTTTATCTAATAGAGCCTGCCTTAATGCTATCTACAATTTTATGATTGATCTGTATTGTCAAATTGTAATGCTTTGCCTTCAGACCTCTCCTTCTCGTGAATTGCTGGTACCTTAATATTTTTGGCCTCTCCATGGGGAGGTCAATTTTACTTCTTTATAGCTCTAATTGTTTGACTACACTTCCTGATTGCAGTATAGTTAGACGAATTATAGTTCGTGTATAATTTAGGTACCTTACAATGACCTTGCTATGTTTACAGATGGAGAAGATATGTAAAGTTGCTAATAAGCCTCTTGTAGTGACTTACACCGGTTTGATTCAAGCTTGTTTGGACTCAAAAAACTTACAAAGTGCAGTCTATATATTCAACCACATGAAGGCCTTTTGCTCCCCCAATCTTGTTACTTGTAATATACTGTTGAAAGGTTACTTGGACCATGGGATGTTCGACGAAGCTAAAGAGCTGTTTCAGAATATGTCAGAAAATGGACGAAATATCAGCGCTGTATCTGACTATAGGGATCGAGTATTACCAGATATCTACACATTCAACACCATGCTAGATGCATCCTTTGCAGAAAAGAGATGGGATGATTTCAGCCATTTCTATAACCAGATGCTTCTTTATGGGTATCACTTCAACCCAAAACGTCATCTGCGGATGATAATGGAGGCTGCTAGGGGTGGAAAGGTGGAATTTTTAAATACAACTCGTGTTTTCCTTGTTTCTCCTTCCTTTATAAGATGGCTATAGGAAAGTTGCTCATAATTGATGATATTTTTTAAATATCTGCTGATTAAGTCGTATGTTGGCTGCTTCTACTGAAGACGTATGTATAACATCGGTTTCACATTTGTGTCTGGAAGTCGAGTTCTGCTGCTGTTCGTTAAACCAGTGATTATACTGAGAATTGAAACTATATTTCTCTATGATCTGTGGATAATTTTGTGTAATTTCCTGCACTACCAAGGGAGTAAACTAGTGCAAGTTGGTCGTTTTAATTCGTTACGTGTTTGCTCTCAATTAATCAAGGACTTTTGTTCAACAGGATGAGCTACTGGAAACAACATGGAAGCACTTAGCTCAGGCTGACCGGACACTGCCACCACCGCTCATCAAAGAAAGGTTTTGCATCATGCTGGCTAGAGGTGACTACTCTGAAGCTCTCTCTTGCATTTCTAAACACCATAGTAGCGATGAACATCATTTCTCTAAGTCTGCTTGGCTAAATTTACTGAAAGAGAAAAGGTTTCCCAAGGATAGTGTTATTGAGTTAATTCATAAGGTTAGTATGCTTCTTGCTAGAAATGACTCACCAAATCCAGTGCTTCAGAATCTGTTATTGAGTGGTAAAGAATTTTGCAGAGAAGTAGAATTAGTGTAGCTGACCCTAGACTTGAAGAAGTTGTTTGTACAAATGAATCCCAATCTGCTACTGTCATGCATGTTTAGCATAATTTGAGAGGAAATAATGTTCTTTGGTTCATTCCCTTGTTCTTAGGTTATGTATTATATAAAGGAACTAGAAAATGAAAATCATTATTCCTATAACTTCTTGATTTAAGGAATAGAAATTTCTAAAGGATCGATCAACTTTAGTGGTCGAAAAGGCTTTAATCATCTGGTCGTGAGGTGATGGAAAAGAAGAGGGAAAGGACTCGGGAGTAAATGTATCATTTTGAAACATAGAGACTAAATAGAAACTAAACTCTAAACTCGGGAGAAGAAGGGTAACATTTTAGAATAGACACCGAATGAAAACTAGACTTATAACCAACTAATCAGAAGGGTATTTTGTTTTTTAATACGAGTTTACTTCGTTAAAAATAAAACCCTAAAAAGAGCATACGACACATTATGGCCCACGAATATAAAGTTCTAGACAAGTATAGATTTATCAACAAAAGAAAAACGTGCGAACAGATACACACATTTGATTCTTACCTCAATACACTCACCTTATTCTAAGTATTTGGGAGGTAGTGGATTTAGATATTTCTTTTATGTCTAGAATTTAAGACTCTCTTTACTCAAAGAAAAGGAACAAAATAGAATGCACGTGGGGGAAGGATCTCACCAGGCTTCTTCTGAGTGAGGCTTTTAATGTTGTGATACCCATTGATAGCTCCATGTGGGTTCTTAATTTACTGATGGAAATGAGATGGGCAGCTATAAATTTGGCCATATCAAAGCCTTATTTTTCCTTAGGTCATGCACGGGTGAGAATTTGCAACTTTGATCTTTTGGTCGAAGAAATAATTCCTTAACCATATGGGATTTGCTCAAATTAGTTCAGGATTTGTATATACTTTGAATTCAATAATCATCCGATGGAGACTGAACCATTGACTTTTAGGATAGTAATTGGTGTCTTATCCACTAAATTACGTCCGAATTGAATAATGTTATTAAATTTGTAGTTTGAAATAAGTAAATCCATATTGAAAATTATGATTGATAGTTAAAAATAATGCCCATATAAAAATGTCACAAAATTTTCGATATTCTAAGTTTCAGCAATCGTGTTTTTAGGGGACACGGGATGTATGAAAAAGTTCGTGGTAGTTCATGCCTGATATACCTACCATACTAATGCATTTTTAGCCATTTTTGGAGTTGGACTATTTAAGTTTTGCCCCTTCTCATCACTATTGGACAAAGTTGGATGCAAATGTGTTGGCATAATTTTAGACTTATTATTATTTTTTTTAATTAAGAAAACCCCACCAAAAATTAATTTATCATTAATAAAAAAAAACTTGAAAATTGGATACATGAGGTGAGATGGCACGTTCGTGCCTAATAGATTTAATTTCTAATTTTTTATCTAAAAGATTTTTAACGTATTGAAAGTTTAGAGTCTAATTAAATATAAAATTCAATCGGTTAAATTACATGTTCGGTCTCTAAATTTTGAGTCTTGAGTTTAGTCCTTGGACTTTAAATTTTATTAATTATTTATCACTTAAATCTTTTTTTTTTTTCATTTATTAACGAATTATCTATCGTTTCATTAATTATTTTACAACATTTTACCTCTCTTATTTATTTACCTTATTGTTTTTTTTGAGTAAAAATCCTTTTTTTTTATTACATGTAATTTTTTTTTTATAAAATTGAAATTTTCTATTTAATTCCTTAATGATTTAATTTCAATTAGCAATTATCTATTATTTATTGCGCGAAAATAAAATATATTTATTAGATGGTAATGTATTGATTTAGATTTTTATAATGTTTTATTTCCGTGAGCTATTATTTATTTGAAATAAAATAAATTATTTGGTATATTTTATCTTATTTAATTATTTGAACTCTTATTTTTTTTTTAACTTAATTTGTAATTTGCATACTATTTAAACGTAGTGAGTATTAATAAAGATTAGACTTTTAATTTTATTTATATTTTTCATAATGAAGATCGGACTTTTATTCTCATTTATGTTTTTTATTTTTAACGGTTGAAAAAAATTTGAACCAAAACAATTAAGTTGAATTTAAAAAATCGAATATTCATAATTAAATTAAAAAGAAATAAATTTAAAATAGGTTAGAATGTGTAGACATATTTATGATATTTGAATATCTAGAAAATGCGAAATTAATGAATAAAAAGAGAGAGAGGAAAAGAAAAAGGGCCCACAGAAGAAAAGGCATTGGGCATTGAAGACCTACAACCGCGACAGTGATGAGTTGCCAGGTGTCACTTTTTTAGTTGACTGTTTCGTACACTGTAACACAGCAGCACTACGCCTATCAAAGCATTGTATTATTATTATTATTGTTCCTTTTTTTACTACCCTTTCCAAAAGTTAATTGCTTTTTAAAAATTAAAAAAGATAAAAGATAAATAAATTGATAGCAATAAAATTAGTCATTTCAAGGATGCTATTTTTAATTTTTTTTTTAAATAATACAAATTTCTTTTTTATTTATAACGTTCATTTCTTTTAAATTATTTGTTACTAATTTTCTCGTTCACGTTTTTTTAAAACATTTTTCATAAAACGTGACCTGTGTCTCGATCTTACGACAATGACTTTCATATGGCCGACTTATTTATCAGGTTAGAATAAGTGTCCTACAATCGTTGTTCTGCTATGAGAATGTTTGTTTAATTCACTACACCTAAATAGGGTGAAAATTATCTTATTTATAATCTAATTTCTATCGTAGTAAATATCTAGATATTTGCCTTATAATAAAATATCAAATATAATATATATAGTAAACTATAATTTATTACTAAATATCCTTAACATGTGTTACACTTAAGTCCAAAGTTTATCTGGTCCACTTATTGGTATACGTATAAATTTCAATTCTTTTAAATTTTTCTTTAACCTCATATCCTTCGGATCACTTTCATTTGGATGTGATTATTGTTAATTCATGTTCCTCTCCTTTACTCGGGCGTCATTAATGTCTCAAAGCTTTATAATCTTCATTAACACCATATTTTTTGCCCAATACAACCTTTTCCTTATTATTTTAGCATCGTTTGACATTAATATTGTCTCGTATTTTCCTACATATACATTGTTTTGGAAGAATTTCTTTGACAAACTTTACCCACCAACCCAAATTTCAGTGTCGAGAGTTTTAAAGACGATGTTGAAAACTACGAAAGGGTTCTTCAAAGCTTGAAATTGCGGAGATAACGGAAGAGACAAACCTAGTAATTGATTTTTATGATTCGATTAATCAAATAATCCATTAATGAATATTTTGATTTTTTTTTTTTTTTGGTGAAAATTTGAATATTTTAACCTTAAAAAACAAAAAACATGTCAGTCAAACTATTATCAGACCTAATATTTAAAAAATTTATACCAAAATAAAAGAAATAGAAAATTAATAATAGAATAAAGCATTAATTAAGTATAATTTTGTATAAATTATTGAAATGAATTTCCCCAATAAAGTCCGATGAGTCGTGGAGTATACGCGCCAATACAATGTGGACAAACAGACAGCTCCCTGCGTCGTCCGCTCCAAACAGAACTTCTTCGCCTTCTCTGTCTTCTTCGCCTTTCCCCTTCTTTCATTTATTTTCATTTACTTTTCTGATTCGATTAGCCAACGTTTCGTTTCGAACCCACCACCTCATTTCACGTCATTTCTTTCTCTTCCTCTCGTTTTCTCAGATACCCACATTCGGATTTATGTTCTTTCAATTTCATTAGGCCCCCGGGACATCCATTTAATTCCTGGTAACATTCTCTTTTGTTCTTCGTATTTTCCTCTTCTGGGTCTTGCTTGGATTGATGCAATCTGGGTTCGATTCTGTTCTTGATGATTTGCTTTTCAATCGCTTGAATCTGAACTGGGAATCGAAATGGGGGTTTTGTGTGTTTTTCGTCGTTTCAGTTACTTCTTTGCGATCAAAGCTGTTCAGTTAGCTGGACGTGAACGTTTTCGTTCCCTTTTAATTGATTGCGTTACTTGTTTAATTTTGTTTTTATGTGTGATTATGTTCCTTTGATCATCCCCTGCTTCTCTATTTAGGGACTGATTTCTTTGTTGTTTACTCGTTTTTCTTGGTGAAAGTGAAAATGACTGGTGAGTTGATTGTTGTTTTTGAAGAATAATTTCTTCTGCTTTTCTTATGATGTTTGGCCTGAATGGGAATTGATCTGTAGTTTGGAATTTGTGGTCTGATTGGTACTTTGTTTCCCCAATAATTCATGGTTTATCACTGTAATTTGCACTTTACTTTCTAATCTTATCAGCATCTATGGAGTAAACGTGATGTTTTTTTCTTTTGTTTCTTTTGTTCTTGTTATGTAGTTTGAATAAAAACTAAGTTACTGTTTGTAATATTCCTAAATTTGTTTGAAACTTTGATTTCTGCTTGTGGGGTTTCTCCTGATAGTATCTTAGCTTCATTTCCCATTCATAAGTTTGAGATTTGAAAGTGGTCATGTGAGATCCCACGTCGGTTTGAGAAGGGAACGAAGTATTCTTTATAAGGGTGTGGAAACTTCTTCCTAGCATACGTGTTTTAAAAGCCTTGAGGGAAAGCCTAAAGAGGACAATATCTGCTAGTGGTGGACTTGGATCGTTACAAATGGTATCAAAGCCAGACACCGGGCGATGTGCCAGTGAGGGCACTAGGCTCTGAAGGGGGTGGATTGGGGGTCCCACCTCGATTGGAGAGGGGAACGAGTGCCAACGAGGGCACTGAGCCTTGAAGTGGGTGGATTGTGAGATCCCACATCGGTTGGAGAGGGGAACGAAACATTCTTTATAATGGTGTAGAAATCTCTTCCTAGCATATGCCTTTTAAAAGCCTTGAGGGGAAGCCTGAAAGGGAAAGCCCAGAGGACAATATCTGCTAGCGGTGGACTTGGGTCGTTACAAATGGTATCAGAGCTAGACATCAGACGATGTGTCAACAAGGACGTTGGGCCCTGAAGGGGGGTGGATTTGGGGTCCCACATCGATTGGAGAGGAGAACGAGTGCTACCAAGATTGTTGGGTCCCAAAGGGGGTGGATTGTGAGATCCCACATCGGTTGGAGAGGGGAACAAAGCATTCTTTATAAGGGTGTGAAAACCTCTCCCTAACATATGCGTTTTAAAGGCCTTAGGGAAGCTCAAAAGGGAAAGCCCAAAGAGGACAATATCTGCTAGCGGTGGGCTTAGGTGCCCAAAAAGAACAATATCGGCTAGTGGTGGGCTTGGGTCATTACAACTCATATCTTGACCGTTCAAATTTGTGGCTGTTTTACTAACATAATTAACTGATAATGTTTTGGTAAATTGTGTAGGATATTACACTGCAGCTCCATCCTTAAAGTGGACTCATTGAGTTGCTGTTCTGTATTAACACGAAAGATAGAGCGATTTCCCAATGCTCAGTTTTGGTAGGTCGAGAAATCAATCGAGGTTCAGTAGATCTGTGTCGTTTGGAGGTGAGTTTCTCTTCGGTATCGTGTTCAAAACATCTATGTTTATTGCAGGTTGACTGCATGAATGTTTCAAATTTTTAAGTTGCTTAAGATCTTCAAGCTTATTTACTTGTTTTTCTTGCATTTCCCTTCGTTTCCTTATAGGCATGTATTATCCAGATCCCAAACCAAAGAACAATTTTGTAGGAAAGATCATTTTGGCTGCATCACTTACAGCAATTTGTATTATTATGCTCAAGCAATCCCCAAACTTTAGCACCCCAACTCCGGTAGCTCTCGATCTCTTATGATATTTTTATGGCTGTATATCGTCACTGACCGAGTTCATTCGAGAACCGTTCTATTATGCAACTTCTAAAGTTGTGCATGATCTTTTCCTTCCAGTTCGCAACGCAACAACTAGGAGTCACTCATGTTCTAGTAACAGGAGGTGCAGGATATATCGGCTCGCACGCTGCCCTTCGACTATTGAAAGACTCGTACCGTGTAACAATAGTGGTATTTCCCTTGTTGAGATCATGTCGTTTTCATGTCTTTGATGTTATACCCTTCATATATGAACAATTCCTTCACGCCAGGACAACCTATCCCGAGGCAATCTAGGTGCTGTGAAGGTGTTGCAAGAATTGTTTCCAGACTATGGAAGGCTTCAGTTCATCTATGCTGACTTGGGAGATGCAAAATCTGTATCCTTTATACGTGACACTATATTAGTAGCTGCCTTGAACACAAATGTTGCCTTAACTGATACGTTCAGGTTAATAAAATATTTTCGGAGAACGCTTTCGATGCCGTTATGCATTTTGCAGCGGTTGCATATGTCGGGGAAAGCACCCTCGATCCGCTGAAGTGAGTATAAAATGAACAGATTGATAGATAGTCAACATGAATGAATGAATTAAACAGCTTGATTGTTGTGATCTTTCTTGTTGTAGGTATTATCACAATATTACTTCAAATACATTGACAGTATTAGAATCAATGGCAGCACATGGTGTGAAGACATTGATATATTCTAGTACTTGTGCTACTTATGGAGAGCCAGAAACAATGCCCATCACTGAAGAAACCCCCCAGGTTTTCACATAATGTGTATCAGTTTGTGTGTTTGTATACTCATGGATGTAGACTCGAGTTTGTTGATGAATATTCGATTCGTTTCATTGCAGGCCCCGATTAATCCTTATGGAAAAGCCAAGAAGATGGCAGAAGAAATCATCCTTGACTTTTCAAAAGATTCAAAGATGGCAGTCATGATCTTAAGGTTGTGGAACTTGCTGCTAGCAATACAGTTTATGTTCATAACCTTTATTGAGTTTTTGTTGAATGATTCATCTGAACAAGCAATCTGGTTCTTGAATGTGTTGAAAATTGTGTAGATACTTCAATGTGATTGGTTCTGATCCAGAGGGTAGACTAGGGGAAGCTCCTAGACCCGAGCTTCGTGAGCACGGACGCATTTCTGGTGCTTGTTTCGACGCTGCTCGTGGCATTGTTTCTGGGCTTAAGGTAATTCATATATTGAGGCGTTAAGAAAACGAAAACAAAGCGCCCCATGACCGAAGTTCAGCAAGACGAACTAAGTGGACAACTACTTTCTATTCTTGTGATGTTTTCAGGTAAAAGGAACAGACTACAAAACACATGATGGGACTTGCATACGCGATTATATCGACGTCACCGATCTCGTGGATGCTCATGTGAAAGCGTTGGAGAAGGCAACCCCTGGAAAAGTCGGAATCTACAATGTCGGAACGGGAAAAGGTAGGATGTAGCAAGCATACATTTTCTTTTCCATCTCATTGATGAAGCAAGCAACCTTTAGACATAACTTTTGGATGTCCTTGATCAGGCCGATCGGTGAAGGAGTTCGTGGAGGCGTGCAAGAAGGCAACTGGGGTAGACATCAAAGTCGACTATCTCCCTCGTCGACCGGGCGACTATGCCGAAGTATTTAGCAACCCAACTAAGATCAAGAAGGAACTGAACTGGACGGCGCAACACACGGATCTTCAAGAGAGTTTAGAGGTCGCTTGGAGGTGGCAAAAGTCACATGTCAATGGCTATGGAAACTCTTTGGTTATGTCTTCTTGAAGCACATTGATATCAGATGATGGCAGCTAGTAGCAGACAAAGAGTGACAGTGGGAGGTTCATTTGTGGTTCTACTGACTTACAAGTAGGAGAAGATACCATTACTTTACATTTTTGTAGGCTCTATTTTACAATATTGTTTGTTGGTATAGATAGCCATTCCATTTGTTATTATGTATTGGATATCATTGGTTATATTAATAATGAATGCATCATAGGGGTAGCCGGGGGTACCGCCTTCTCGGATCATTGTCTTCGAATCCCTTTTGAACCATGTCGATCGAGAATAGTTTCATAGAAATGTATCAGATATCATTTCAAAGGTTGATTGTTTGATTCCTTCGATGTGCAACTTTAATATCATGTACAAATGTATGCATGGAAGAGAGACCTGCTAGTATTATCCTGAAAGAATTGCTTTTTATTCCCGAGTGTTTATCATGGGTGCGAAGTGTCACGGTCATGCTTGTCCAGGGCATGTTTTCCCATGGCCGCATGCCCATGACAAGCCAAACCCTTGTCATGTCTTTTCATTCTAGTGTTTTTCCTTTTGTAATTCTAAAGCGTATGACACCTCAAAAATATCATGTCTAGGCCTGCCAGAACTAAAATGGCCCAGAATGTACTAGAGGGGATATGACTAGTCGTCAACTTCTCCCTACCCAAGGTTATATATGCTAAGCCGTTGTTATCTTTCTCTTGCTTGCTTATATA
>NW_019268560.1:1842207-1854750 GCF_002738365.1 Cucurbita moschata | reverse complement strand
TACTAGAGGGGATATGACTAGTCGTCAACTTCTCCCTACCCAAGGTTATATATGCTAAGCCGTTGTTATCTTTCTCTTGCTTGCTTATATAACGTCTCTTTCTAAAATCTCTCTTTCTAAAATCTCTCTCTCTCCTCGTTTTCTAAAACCTTCTTTTAAAACCGAGGCTAGAGGCTCGACCGTACGTCGCTTGGCCGTAGGCGACGCAAGAACAAATTGGCTTAACTCACTTGTCGCTGGAAAGTGAGTGCCGCACAATCGCTAGTCCGATGCCTTCGAAAGCGCGATTGTGTCAAGTGGTATCAGAGCTTTGTTAGCTCCGTAACGTCATACAGACTGAGATCATGTCGACGACAAAGTCGACACCCAAAGCACAAGCCGACCGGCTTACGCTAATAGAGGAGGAAATGCTGTTCCTCAAAGAAGTCCCTGACACCCTCCGTTTCCTGGAAACACGGGTGACCGAACTGAGTGAGAAAGTCGTCCAAGTCGACGCAATGGGCAACCGCCTGGATGGGTTGCCAATCGCAGAACTGTTGTTTCGAGTGACCTCGCTCGAAGAAAGGGTTGCCCCTACGAGCAGCCCAAAACCGTCTGATAGTCCGGATAGCTCTGTCGCACACAAAGAGGGACGTGGCGAAGAGTTCGACATACTACAAAACACAATGATGAGTTTGTTCAATGGATTGACTGATGAATTCAGAACAACAGTCGACGACCTCCAAGAAAGGATGGCCGCCATGAGCACTCGAATTGAAATTACCATGAAAGCCGTAGAAGGTGTCGCGGCTGGACAAACTAATGTAGGATCCAACAAACTAAGGTTCCCAGACCCTAGAGCCTTCAAAGGGAATCGAGACGCCAAAGAGTTGGAGAACTTCATCTTTGACGTCGAACAGTACTTCAAAGCCACAACGGCTTGTACCAACGACAAGAAGGTGACTGTAGCCGCGATGTAACTCATAGACGACGCCAAACTGTGGTGGCGTACGAAGGTGCAAGACATCGAGGATGGATTGTGCACCATCGACTCATGGGTGGACCTCAAGAGAGAGTTGAGGGAACAATTCCTCCCCGAAAACGCAGGGCATATAGCAATGGAGAAAATAGTAGCCCTGAAACACACTGGAAACATACGAGACTACGTCAGACAGTTCTCAACCCTGATGCTGGATATCAGGGGCACAGCAGAGAAGGACAAGGTGTTCTTCTTTATAAATGGTCTACAGCCGTGGACCAAAACAAAGATACATGAGAACAGGGTCCAAACCCTAGCTGCAGCAATGGCCTGCGCCGAGAGACTCGTAGACTGTGGGAACGAAGCAGGATCCCAAAGAAGAGCGACACCAGCCCCAAACAATGGGGGCAAACCATACAGACCACCAGGCCATCGAAATGGAAGCCCCAACAGACCGAATGGATGGACGGATAGACCTCCTCAGAACAATCAAGCGGGGACATCTCGAGGGCCTTACCATCAAAAGAACCACCCGACGACACCTTTGTAGTGCATGCTGTGTAAAGGCCCCCACAAGGTATCCTACTGTCCTCATCGGGCCTCCCTCACTGCACTTCAAGTGTCCATTCAAGAGAGCAATGAGGCAAGGGTCGAGACTCTGCTAGACAAAAAGGAAGATCACGACAACCCCCGAATGGGCGCACTCAAATTCTTGTCAGCCCTCCAACGGAAAGTAGAACCGAAGGAGATAATAGAGAAAGGGCTCATGTTCGTAGATGCCACAATAAACTCTCAACCGAGCAAGAGCACTCTGATAGACTCTGGAGCAACCCACAACTTCATTGCCGATCAAGAAGCCAGAAGATTGGGACTCACCATAGGAAAAGACCCGGGAAAAATGAAAGCTGTCAACTCCGAGGCCTTGCCTATTGTGGGAGTTTCCAAAGGAGTCCCCTTCAAAATAGAGGATTGGACTGGAGAGCTAGACCTTATCGTGGTTCGCATGGACGACTTCGACGTGGTACTTGGGATGGAGTTCCTCCTAGAACACAAGGTCATCCCAATGCCATTGGCAAAATGCTTGGTGATCACCGACCGTAACCCCACAGTAATACTTGCAAGCATCAAGCAACCAGGTAATCTTCGAATGATCTCGGCCATACAACTGAAAAGAGGACTCGCACGAGAGGAACCTACATTCATGGCCATACCACTGATAGAAGAAGCAACCACCGAAGAGACTGTCCCAGAGGAAATCAAGGAAGTACTAGACAGCTATACCGACATAATGCCAGAGAGTCTACCACAAATACTACCATCTCGTTGAGGCATTGACCACGAAATCGAGCTCCTTCCCGGGGTCAAGCCGCCAGCAAAGAACGCATACCGGATGGCTCCGCCCGAGCTAGCCGAATTGAGGAAACAACTGGATGAGTTGCTGAAGGCGGGATTCATTCGCCCGGCAAAGGCCCCTTATGGAGCCCCCGTACTGTTCCAGAAGAAGAAGGATGGGACGTTGCGCCTGTGCATAGACTATAGAGCCTTAAACAAGGTGACAGTACGCAACAAATATCCTCTACCGATAATATCCGACTTATTCGACCAACTTCACGGGGCCAAGTACTTCACGAAGTTGGACTTACGATCAGGATATTATCAAGTACGTATTGCCGAAGGGGACAAACCCAAGACGACGTGCGTAACAAGATATGGGGCCTTTGAATTCCTAGTAATGCCCTTTGACTTGACAAACGCCCCAGCTACGTTCTGCACGTTGATGAACCAGGTTTTCTACGAATACCTGGATCAGTTCGTCATAGTATACCTCGACGATATTGTTGTTTACAGCACAACCCTCGAGGAACACAAAGTGCACTTGAAGCTAGTGTTTGACAAGCTCCGGCAGAACCAGCTGTATGTGAAGAAGGAGAAATGTGCATTCGCACAAATATGCATCAACTTCCTTGGACATGTCGTCAGATGTGGACAAATTAGTATGGATAGCGACAAGATAAAAGCTATCCAAGAATGGAAGGTTCCTACTTCCGTATCTGAGTTGCGGTCCTTCTTAGGACTAGCCAACTACTATAGGCGGTTCGTCGAAGGGTTTTCACGATGAGCCGCCCCATTGACAGAGCTGTTGAAGAAAGACCACCCTTGGTCGTGGTCGAATGATTGTCAAATGGCCTTTGAAAATCTGAAAACAACCATGACGAGGGGTCCTGTCCTCGGGTTGGTAGACGTCACAAAGCCATTTGAAGTAGAAACCGATGCTTCCGACTTTGCTCTCGGTGGAGTCCTTATTCAAGAAGGCCACCCCATCGCTTACGAAAGTCGAAAGCTCAACGATGCCGAACGAAGATACACTGTCTCCGAGAAAGAAATGCTGGCTGTAGTCCATTGCCTTCGAGTCTGGAGACAGTATCTCTTAGGATCACAGTTCGTAGTGAAGACGGATAACAGTGCCACTTGCCACTTCTTTGATCAACCAAAATTAACAGCAAAACAGGCCCGGTGGCAGGAGTCGTTGGCCAAATTCGACTTCAAGTTCGAACACAAAGCAGGAAAGAGTAATCAAGCAGCCGACGCGCTGAGTCGGAAGGGCGAACATGCGGCCCTGTGCATGTTAGCCCATATTCATTCAAGTAAGATCGATGGATCGATGCGCGACATCATCAAGGAACATTTACACAAAGACCCATCGGCCAAAGCTGTTGTCGAACTAGCTAAGGTTGGAAAGACACGACAGTTTTGGGTTGAGGGGGACCTCCTGATAACCAAAGGAAACAAATTGTACGTCCCAAGAACAGGGGAACTAAGGAAGAAACTCATTCAGGAATGTCATGATACCTTGTGGGCCGGACATCCTGGGTGGCAAAGAACATACGCCCTAATAAAGAAGGGGTACTTCTGGCCAAACATGCGAGACGACATCATGCAATACACCAAGACGTGCCTCATCTGCCAACAGGATAAGGTCGAAAAAGCCAAAGTCTCTGGACTCTTGGAACCTCTACCTGTGCCAACAAGACCCTGGGAAAGTGTATCTCTGGACTTCATAACACACCTCCCAAAGGTCGGGGAATACGACGCCATCTTGGTTATTGTAGACCGATTCTCAAAATATGCGACATTCATCCCCACTCCCAAATTATGCTCGGCGGAACTCACAGCCCAACTGTTTTTCAAACACGTTGTAAAGTTATGGGGCATTCCGTCGAGCATCATCAGTGATAGGGATGGCAGATTCATTGGGATATTCTGGACTGAGTTATTCGCTTTCTTGGGAACAACCTTAAACATCTCCTCGAGTTATCACCCTCAAACCGATGGACAGACAGAACGGTTCAATTGCTTGCTCGAAGAATACTTACGTCACTTCGTCGACGCTCGCCAAAAGAACTGGATACAATTGTTAGATGTCGCCCAATTTTGCTTCAATTGTCAAACCAGCTCATCTACAGGGAAGAGTCCCTTCGAAATTGTAAGTGGACGACAACCGGCCTTACCCCATATTATTGATCATCCTTATGCAGGAAAAAACCCTCAAGCTCACAACTTTACAAGAGAATGGAAGCAGACAACAGATATAGCCCGGGCATATTTAGAGAAGGCTTCCAAGCATATGAAGAAATGGGCGGACAAGAAGCGTCGCCCCCTTCAATTCCGTGCAGGAGATCAAGTCCTTATCAAGCTGAGACCAGAACAGATCAGATTTCGTAGTCGAAAGGACCAGAGACTAGTTCGTAAATATGAAGGCCCGGTTGAAGTCCTTAAAAAGATCGGGGCTACCTCCTACCGAGTTGCACTACCCGCATGGATGAAAATCCACCCCGTCGTTCATGTGAGCAACTTGAAGCCCTATCACCCTGATCCAGATGACGACCAACGAAATGCAACCACAAGACCGAACATCGATCTGAAGCAAAAAGAAACAAAGGAAGTGGAAGAGATCCTAGCCGACAGGGTTAGGAAGATAGGAAGACCTGTACAGACGATTCGTGAATTCCTTGTCAAATGGAAGAATCTCCCTACAGAGGAAACAAGCTGGGAACGCGCCGAAGAGCTGAACTCCGCCGCCACCCACATCGCAAGGTATGAAAGTAGTCGGTTGACAGGGACGTCAACCAATTAGGTGGGGGAGGATGTCACGGTCATGCTTGTCCAGGGCATGTTGCCCATGGCCGCATGCCCATGACAAGCCAAACCCTTGTCATGTCTTTTCATTCTAGTGTTTTTCCTTTTGTAATTCTAGAGCGGATGACACCTCAAAAATATCATGTCTAGGCCTGCCAGAACTAAAATGGCCCAGAATGTACTATAGGGGGATATGACTAGTCGTCAACTTCTCCCTACCCAAGGTTATATATGCTAAGCCGTTGTTATCTTTCTCTTGCTTGCTTATAGAACGTCTCTTTCTAAAATCTCTCTCTCTCCTCGTTTTCTAAAACCTTCTTTTAAAACCGAGGCTAGAGGCTCGACCGTACGTCGCTTGGCCGTAGGCGACGCCAGAACAAATTGGCTTAACTCACTTGTCGCTGGAAAGTGAGTGCCGCACAATCGCTAGTCCGCTGCCTTCGAAAGCGCGATTATGTCACGAAGCAAAATGATAGTTTACGAGGTTTAGGAGAGTCGAGGTTGAATTCTTTGGTAGGCTGTAGCGATACACCACCAAATGACATCTTCCTTGAATTCGCCATTTTTTGTAAGATGATATCCTTCAATCCATAAAGACGTGCAATCGATCTTATCTACAGCTTTGCTCCTTGTCTCTCTACAACTCCAGCCGCTTGTACAAGTTATTTTCGTCTCCGCCTATTATTTCAGTTCATAAACCCTAAACCCTAATCATTTGCTATACTCGGAGGCAAGCTAGAGACATTAGGGCTATCTCCTTACCGAGAGTGGTAAAGAAATGAGGGAAAATTATGTGACGAAAGGATCAAAAGAACTTGCCAAGTTTGAAGGTGATAGCATTTGGAAGCCATGGATTGATAATCAATAGGAAGATGGTAGCAATCGAGGGTTATCGAGTAATGTTCGGAATGCTCTTTTTCATTCGATTACGATAAAAAATGGAAACAAATTTCACTGTTCGAAGTTTCATAACACAAATATTAATTTCAAACAAATTTCACTGTTCGATTAATATCAATAAATGTATAAGTTGAACCTCGATCCATCAATCCACGAAAACCAAACACATATAGCACTGGTCGATCGATTTGCTGAGAAAACCAAACCCTAATTCATCCTAAAATAAAATAAAAATAATAATATTACATTATTAAATTAAAATTTTTAATGGAAAATCTTAGTGATTCTTTTTCATATTTAATTTTTTTAAAATTTGAACAAGTAAAAAAAAAAAATCTAAGAAAAATTAAATTCTTAGTTTTGGAAAGGTTTGTTGAAAATTATTTTTTTAATAAAATAAATTTGCAAAATAACATTGGATTTGATAGGGATAAAGATATTGCAAATATATTGGTTTGTTTGTTCAGTTGTAGAACAGATCGATAGAGGGGGGATACTTACCTGTCGAATCGATTCGGTGCCGTGAAGGGGAGTTGGAAGTACAGCTCGATCAGGCGTCGAGCGAAATTCCGAACGATCACGAAAGAGGAGAATCCATTGCAGAACAGGATCGAGAATCATGTCTAGTTCCGATGCCGACAAGCTAATGATCAAAGCCGATAAATTGTTAGTTTTCTTCTTTCGATCATCGCTCTCTGCACCGTTTTCTTCACTTTCTCGTCTGATTTCTTTGAAGTTCGTTTTGCTTCTGAGTTCTGGTTATGGATTCTGGAAGTGATGGTTTGAAGTGTCTGTCAGAAATGGAAAGGAATATGAAAAATATAATTAATAAGTCCATGAGAATCCACATTGGGACCGAGCATGAAGAGGGTGGATCGGATGGATTGGGAAGTTCTTTAGTCAGAATTCATGTTTGTACTTAGCGTTAAAATTTTCTTTGATTTGTATTCATTTTCTCTATTTCCTGTGGAATCTGTAGAACAAAACTCAGTATGACAAGATGGAATGCTGATTGGAAAACTGCCACTGTCCTCTATGAGCAGGCTGGTATGTTGTGTTCTATTCACATAGTTAGTTAAGCTCTCTAATTGCATTCAAGAACGTGAAAATTGCAGATATATGAATTAATTGCTGATAATCTTTCCTCCCCGGAGAAATAAAAATAAGAACATGTCTCTTTGCTGTAGCCAATGCGTACAGGGTCCGAAATAACCGTGAGAACGCAAAGATTGCGTTTGAAAAAGCTTCAAAAGGGCAAGAGATGCTCTCCTCGTATCCTTATGTCTAGAACTGGTAGATGGCCATTCTTTGGCCTGCATTGATTTGTGTTTTCTCCCTTTAAGTCCTTCACCATTATTAGACCCTGGGACGCTGCTAAGCATATGGAATCTGCTGGTGCTCTTGCAAAGGAACTGGGTAACTTGACTGAAGTTGCTGACTTTTATAGAAGGGCATCTGAGTTGTATATTTTGTGTGGGAGATCGCAACCTGCATCTGATGCTCTATCAAAGGGTGCTCAGTAAGTTTATGTTTTATGCAACATCGCATAATTTTCGTCTTTCATTCAAATTGCTCGAGGCTAGATTTCTTATTCTTCTTCTTTTGTATTCGTTTATTCGCATTTCAATTGTTTGTTTCTTAACCAAAAAAAGCTATCAGTTAGCTTTTTGCAGTCAACAACATTATCAGAACTAATTAATGCATAAACAATCCAGAAAATAATGAAGCTCCTCTATTCAAGGGATATAAAGCATATGAAAATTCTAAATAAGTTTTCTACATCAACGATAATTGAACAAAACTCAAATTTGTTCAACTTTGGAACACCAGAGGCATCACTTTCACAAAAATTTCACAAAAATTAGTAGTAAATCTTAATTCTCAAGGGAAGGAATCTTGGTTGTTCACATTTCTTTGCTGCTGTAATTTCTCTAGCGGTATTTTTTCATCACCCAATTGCACAATAAGTTTTCCGTTCATATTTTAAAATCACACAATAGCTTTGACCTACTTTGCCTTGCTGTTGGCTCCAGTAGTTTGTACTCCATAAGTCTATCATGTATGGCTACTGTCCTTCTGCATGCACAGTTGCATTTTCCTTTTATTTGCTCATTTATGCTTGAGCAGTCACAGGTCAAAGACAATAATACTAAATGAGCTCCTCAATGGACTACTGTATTCTCCCTTCACTGGGATGGATGAACCATAAATGTATCTTAAAGGAATATGTCACTGCTTTTATGTTTTACAAACATACAAGTTGATACAAGTATATCTTACCATAGATGCCCTTGAACATTTTAATTGTATATCTTCTTACAGTGCTTTGGAAGATGGCAAGCCAGATGAAGCTATCACATTATACACTGATGCCTGTACACTTCTGGAAGAGGATGGCAGAGAACAAATGGCCTTTGATTTATATCGTGATGCTACAAGTGTTTTTGTAAAACTAGAGAAGTAAGTTTTGAATTATTTTGAAACTACCATAATCAAAAGCCTTAAAGTATTGAATTATTTCACAAAAATTAGTAGTAAATCTTAGGTTATATATGAGCTTCCTTTTCCATGTAGATATTCTGAGGCTGCAGAATTGCTGTTGCGATGGGGTTTGGCAGCCGATAAATGCAATGCCACTCATAGCCAGGGCAAGGTAGGAGTTATTCTACTTTTTGACTTTTATTATATTAATTTGCAATGAAATTTTCCTTATCATTGGAACAAGCCTGTTAATTGAGTTTCCTAGAAAAAAATTGTTATCTTTCTATCACATTGATGATTTTTAGATTTACTGGTGTTGCATTTATAGGCTACTTATATTTTTTTGTTTCTTCTTATTAGTCAATGAAAAGTTCATATAAAGAGAGTGATTAGTAGTTGAAAGAGTTAAACTGGGTTCTTGTGCTGCAATATCTACCTAGAAATGAGACTTATTGCAAATAATATATTTGATAATTCCAGGCATATCTTAGTGCCATCATTGTTTACCTCTACGCCCATGACTTCAAACAAGCTGAGAAGTGCTACAATGACTGTTCACAGTGAGTATAAATTCTGGACTATACTATGATTATCTTTTCATCTGCTTCCTAGATTTTCATACAAAGTCCAGGTTGGTCATTCTCCAGTTAGCCTTGGGTAGGTACTCAATTATATACCAGATTTTGATCCACTTTTAATAGGATCCTCAGCATCTGTTCTATACGCTGTTTAATTATGTCTTTAAGTTCAGAATGTGATCTTGGAAATTAAGAACTGTCTGCATTGGTTATTATCTCCATTATATTGTTTTATATGTGTACAAGAAGATATATTTTGCCCAACCAACATCAATCAAGTCCAGAAAATGATAAATATATGTTATTTGGACTTGGTAAAGGATGAACAAAGTAATCGGAAGTGTTGGGCACAGTAAAAAGAAAAAAGGCTAAGAGGGTTGTCTTTACTTTGCTTAAATCAGACGCACATATATGCCTTCCTCATTACTCTGTAAATTAGACGCACATCTGATGAGATTTAGTCATATAAATCTGACGTACATATGTGCATTTTTTTCCTACCTTAGATTAATATTAATTATATAAAAGCAGCAGAGTAGCCATATTCACCTTCTCCTAGTCTAAAGAACAAGCTAGTGAAGATAACTCTCTGATGGCCATCTGGTTGCTCTCTTCTCCCTTCTATAGACGGGTCAGGCGTTATTTTTGAATTGATCTTTCTTTTTCACTTAGACAAATGGTAGGAGTATTTAAGCTGCCGAGAGATCAAATAGGCTTTCCTTCTCCATGGTAGAACTGGTGATGGATAATTTTTTAATCTTTAGTGAAAATTATGTTATTTTGAATGAGAAAGTTGTTCCATTTTAACATTTTATAGCACACGACATCCTAAAGAAGTACTTTTGGGCTGAAATTCTGTTATTTTCTCTATGCAGAGTTGATGCTTTTTTGAGAACTGACCAATACCGTGCTGCTAATAAGCTAATATCTGCTTATATGGAAGGCGATGTTGAGGAAATCAAGCGTGTGGCTCAATCAAGCACTATTTCTCATCTTGATCATGTGGTAATGTTTTTACATTTCAATTGATGTAAAAAGTTGATTGTGAATGTTATTTGTTAATTACAACCAGATCATTTTTTATTTCCCTTGGGAAAGATTCCCCATTTTGAAAAGGAAGAGATAGAAATGCAAAGAAAATGTTACTTTACTTTGAAACTCCAAGGTGCGAACGAGAAAGAAATGGAAACATAGTGTTGAAACATAGTAAACAAGGACATGGAAGAAACAACCGTCCCAGCATTTCTTTTCATATGGTTCTGGTTTTATTTTGGGGTTTCAAAACAAGTGAGAAGACATCATCACTTACCGTAACATGCAATTCAAAATGCAACAATGAGAGATTTCCCAAAATTCTGGTCCAAAATTGATTTTGTATGACAGATGAACTTCTGCATCAAGTTATAGAAACTTGAAAGTTTCATGGTTCCTCTGAAACTATTTTTATTCATAGCAATCTAAATGCCCCCAGCACACTTCAATTCATGGCTTCTTCAAATATTTTCTTAACTGACGTCACTTTGAAATTATGTAAAGAAATGTTAGATCTGGTCACTTTGAAATCATTAAATTTTGCTTCATTTCTATTTTTTGTGTCATGGACTGATTTATCGACCTACTTTGGTCGAAACGAAATTGCTGCAGATTATCAGGCTTGCTAGAAAACTGCCTACAGGTGATGTGAGTGCACTGAAGGCTGATGCAACAGACGAGCACGAAGAACCACTGGATGAAAATGACCTCACATGATACTTTGGAATCATGAACTCCTATATATTTTCAGAACTTTGTTTTAAAACATAATGGTTTCATCTTGCAAGTATTGAGTGTAATTGCTTTCGAAGAAATTTGTGTTTGCCAATCTCTGTTAGCACCTTCGCCTTTGAGACTCGTGTACATTATATAAAAACATGGAGAAGAGCATGGCAAAATTTAGTTTTGATTTTCCTATCTGTACCTTGAGATAAATACGAATGTTCTTGTTCTTCTTATTAGTTTTACGAGAAGAAGGATCAAAACATCGAAAGACAAGACCCGAAAAGAATGTAGCGTAATTTAGCGAGCAAGCGACTCGACCACTTCAATGTTCATGAACAGTTGAAGGCTTAAGCTTTCTTTTCTGCCTTAATTGCAGGGAAATGAGAAGTTATATTCCGTACGTGGATGTTCATCGGAAATGCTTTTGGCCTATTGCTGATAACGAGCTCGATTAGAGGGTATCGGCTCCAACAGACAGGGTAATTCCATTCCTTAATTCTTTGAAGTTGCTTTCATTTTTTAGGATCCAGAGTAACGAAGGTCCTTATTTATACTTGAAAACTGTCCATGATTCAAAATAGATGCCATGTTTAACTTGATTGTGTAGAAGGTACCATATCTTCCTTGCACAAAGTGGTTGGGTGTTGGATTTGCTCCCTCATGACACCATGGTAGGTCTAAACTAGTCGCTCTGTATATTTGTGGCCATGTAAAGTTAGCCCTCAGTGTGACTAGTGTACAACAGCTTCTTGTCATTGTGAGAGAAAACCAATCATATACACCTTATTAGATGGTACCATTTGAAAGGTCAGGCGAGAGGATATATGGTCTGTTTTGGCCTGTTATGTATCGTTGTCAGCTTTACGGTTTTAAAATGCGTCTATTAGGGAGAAGTTTTCACACCTTTATATGAAATGCTTCGTTTTTCTCTCCAAACAATGTGGGATCTCACAGTATACAAAATGGTAGATGACCACGTCGTGGATACAAGCTTTGGTCGAGAACGTCTCTAGTTTAGCTCAAAACATTGTTGGCAGATTTTTCTTGGAGGATGTTTATTTTCTTTGGGGTTAGTAAGGTTGACGTAGTCATATTGTTGACTAGTCAAGGATTTGACCTCGAAGAGGAGACTGAGTCAACCTCTACCAAAAAGTAAGTTTCTAATCATGAGAAAGGGTTGCAATTGAGTAGGAAGATTTGGAATTGCATCCCCATCCTCACTCCCAAGTTTCTCAAGATGTTTACATTTTCAACTCGATTGAACTTTATTTTATAACGGATAGTTGTTGGTATTAATTTGAAAATAGATAATTTAGTGAATAAGACATCAATTACAAGTTGATTGTGAACCGAAAGAAAATTTAAATAATTTTAATTAAATAATACAATGAAATATATTTTAATAAACAGACCAACATATGATGCATTAATAAGGATTGAAAGCTGCCTGACAAACGTGAGTTTAATTTACCTAAAAAGTTAAAAATTGCGCCACAAACAAACTATACTACCGACCCCTAAAGGACCTTATTCATCTCCAAAAGTCTCCTAGCACGTAGGCAGTCTAGACAATCTTGCTTGGACCAAGTCAACCTGACCAGGTCAACCTTATTCAAAGATGTTGACCAGGTCAACCTTATTCAAAGATGTTGACCAGGTCAACCTTATTCAAAGATGTTGACCAGGTCAACCTTATTCAAAGATGTTGACCAGGTCAACCTTATTCAAAGA